>NW_026947701.1:0-328000 GCF_034190915.1 Cavia porcellus | reverse complement strand
ACGGGGTGGTGCACATTGTATGGGTGTGTGTTACATTACATTCACTAGTAGGAGTGAGAAAAACATCACGGGGTGGTGTGAATCGGAGGGACTGAATTAGGATAGGCAGTGAGTGGCCTTCTAGGATGGAGAAAAGCACCGCGCGGTGGTCAGCATGGGGAGGTCAGGGAACATGCCGTGGCAATGTAGGATAGTTTTCTGAAAAACATCGCGGGTTGGTGCGCATTGTATGGGTGTGTGTTACATTGCATTCACTAGTAGGAGAGAGAAAAACATCGCGGGGTTGTGCGCATTGTATGGGTGTGTGTTACCTTACATTCACTAGGAGGAGTGAGAAAAACATCACGGGGTGGTGTGAATCGGAGTGGCTGAATTAGGATAGTCAGTGAGTGGTAATGTAGGATGGAGAAAAGCACCGCGGGGTGGTCAGCATGGGGAGGTCAGGGAACATGCAGTGGAAATGTAGGATAGTTTTCTGAAAAACATCACGGGGTGGTGCGCATTGTATGGGTGTGTGTTACATTACATTCACTAGTAGGAGTGAGAAAAACATCACGGGGTGGTGTGAATCGGAGGGTCTGAATTAGGATAGGCAGTGAGTGGCAATGTAGGATGGAGAAAAGCACCGCGAGGTGGTCAGCTTGGGGAGGTCAGGGAACATGCAGTGGCAATGTAGGATAGGTTTCTGAAAAACATCGCGGGGTGGTGCGCATTGTATGGGTGTGTGTTACATTACATTCACTAGTAGGAGTGAGAAAAACATCAGGGGTGGTGCGCATTGTATGGGTGTGTGTTACATTACATTCACTAGTAGGAGTGAGAAAAACATCATGGGGTGTTGTGAATCGGAGGGTCTGAATTAGGATAGGCAGTGAGTGGAAATGTAGGATGGAGAAAAGCACCGTGGTGTGGTCAGCATGGGGAGGTCAGGTAACATGCAGTGGCAATGTAGGATAGGTTTCTGAAAAACACCGCGGGGTGGTGTGCATTGTATGGGTGTGTGTACTTTACATTCACTAGTAGGAGTGAGAAAAATATCACGGGGTGGTGCGCATTGTAAGGGTGTGTGTTACATTACATTCACTAGAAGCAGTGAGAAAATCATCACGGGGTGGTGCGCATTGTATGGGTGTGTGTTACATTACATTCACTAGTAGGAGTGAGAAAAACATCACGCGGTGGTGTCAATCGGAGGGTCTGAATTAGGATAGGCAGTGAGTGGCAATGTAGGATGGAGAAAAGCACCGCGGGGTGGTCAGCATGGAGAGGACAGGGAACAGGCAATGGCAATGTAGGATAGGTTTCTGAAAAACATCGCGGGGTGGTGCGCATTGTATGGGTGTGTGTTACATTACATTCACTAGTAGGAGTGAAAAAAACATCACGGGGTGGTGTGAATCGGATGGTCTGAATTAGGATAGGCAGTGAGTGGCAATGTAGGATGGAGAAAAGCACCGCGGCGTGGTCAGCATGGGGAGGTCAGGGAACATGCAGTGGCAATGTAGGATAGGTTTCTGAAAAACATCGCAGGGTGGTGCGCATTGTATGGGTGTGTGTTACATTACATTCACTAGTAGGAGTGAGAAAAAGATCGCGGGGTGGGGCGCATTGTATGGGTGTGTGTTACATTACATTCACTAGGAGGAGTGAGAAAAACATCACGGGGTGGTGTGAATCGGAGTGTCTGAATTAGGATAGGCAGTGAGTGGCAATGTAGGATGGAGAGAAGCACCGCGGGGTGGTCAGCATGGGGAGGTCAGGGAACATGCAGTGGCAATGTAGGATAGGTTTCTGAAAAACATCGCGGGGTGGTGCGAATTGTATGGGTTTGTGTTACATTACATTCACTAGTAGGAGTGAGAAAAACATCACGGGGTGGTGCGCATTGCATGGGTGTGTGTTACATTACATTCGCTAGTAGGAGTGAGAAAAACATCACGGGGTGGTGCTCATTGTATGGATGTGTGTTACATTACATTCAATAGTAGGAGTGAGAAAAACATCACGGGGTGGTGTGAATCCGAGGGTCTGTATTAGGATAGGCAGTGAGGGGCAATGTAGGATGGAGAAAAGCACCGCGCGGTGGTCAGCATGGGGAGGTCAGGGAACATGCCGTGGCAATGTAGGATAGTTTTCTGAAAAACATCGCGGGGTGGTGCGCATTGTATGGGTGTGTGTTACATTGCATTCACTAGTAGGAGAGAGAAAAACATCGCGGGGTTGTGCGCATTGTATGGGTGTGTGTTACCTTACATTCACTAGGAGGAGTGAGAAAAACATCACGGGGTGGTGTGAATCGGAGTGGCTGAATTAGGATAGTCAGTGAGTGGTAATGTAGGATGGAGAAAAGCACCGCGGGGTGGTCAGCATGGGGAGGTCAGGGAACATGCAGTGGAAATGTAGGATAGTTTTCTGAAAAACATCACGGGGTGGTGCGCATTGTATGGGTGTGTGTTACATTACATTCACTAGTAGGAGTGAGAAAAACATCACGGGGTGGTGTGAATCGGAGGGTCTGAATTAGGATAGGCAGTGAGTGGCAATGTAGGATGGAGAAAAGCACCGCGAGGTGGTCAGCTTGGGGAGGTCAGGGAACATGCAGTGGCAATGTAGGATAGGTTTCTGAAAAACATCGCGGGGTGGTGCGCATTGTATGGTTGTGTGTTACATTACATTCACTAGTAGGAGTGAGAAAAACATCAGGGGTGGTGCGCATTGTATGGGTGTGTGTTACATTACATTCACTAGTAGGAGTGAGAAAAACATCATGGGGTGGTGTGAATCGGAGGGTCTGAATTAGGATAGGCAGTGAGTGGCAATGTAGGATGGAGAAAAGCACCGTGGTGTGGTCAGCATGGGGAGGTCAGGTAACATGCAGTGGCAATGTAGGATAGGTTTCTGAAAAACACCGCGGGGTGGTGTGCATTGTATGGGTGTGTGTACTTTACATTCACTAGTAGGAGTGAGAAAAATATCACGGGGTGGTGCGCATTGTAAGGGTGTGTGTTACATTACATTCACTAGAAGCAGTGAGAAAATCATCACGGTGTGGTGCGCATTGTATGGGTGTGTGTTACATTACATTCACTAGTAGGAGTGAGAAAAACATCACGCGGTGGTGTCAATCGGAGGGTCTGAATTAGGATAGGCAGTGAGTGGCAATGTAGGATGGAGAAAAGCACCGCGGGGTGGTCAGCATGGGGAGGACAGGGAACAGGCAATGGCAATGTAGGATAGGTTTCTGAAAAACATCGCGGGGTGGTGCGCATTGTATGGGTGTGTGTTACATTACATTCACTAGTAGGAGTGAAAAAAACATCACGGGGTGGTGTGAATCGGAGGGTCTGAATTAGGATAGGCAGTGAGTGGCAATGTAGGATGGAGAAAAGCACCGCGGCGTGGTCAGCATGGGGAGGTCAGGGAACATGCAGTGGCAATGTAGGATAGGTTTCTGAAAAACATCGCGGGGTGGTGCGCATTGTATGGGTGTGTGTTACATTACATTCACTAGTAGGAGTGAGAAAAAGATCGCGGGGTGGGGCGCAATGTATGGGTGTGTGTTACATTACATTCACTAGGAGGAGTGAGAAAAACATCACGGGGTGGTGTGTATCGGAGTGTCTGAATTAGGATAGGCAGTGAGTGGCAATGTAGGATGGAGAGAAGCACCGCGGGGTGGTCAGCATGGGGAGGTCAGGGAACATGCAGTGGCAATGTAGGATAGGTTTCTGAAAAACATCGCGGGGTGGTGCGAATTGTATGGGTTTGTGTTACATTACATTCACTAGTAGGAGTGAGAAAAACATCACGGGGTGGTGCGCATTGCATGGGTGTGTGTTACATTACATTCACTAGTAGGAGTGAGAAAAACATCACGGGGTGGTGCTCATTGTATGGATGTGTGTTACATTACATTCAATAGTAGGAGTGAGAAAAACATCACGGGGTGGTGTGAATCCGAGGGTCTGAATTAGGATAGGCAGTGAGTGGCAATGTAGGATGGAGAAAAGCACCGTGCGGTGGTCAGCATGGGGAGGTCAGGGAACATGCCGTGGCAATGTAGGATAGTTTTCTGAAAAACATCGCGGGGTGGTGCGCATTGTATGGGTGTGTGTTACATTGCATTCACTAGTAGGAGAGAGAAAAACATCGCGGGGTTGTGCGCATTGTATGGGTGTGTGTTACCTTACATTCACTAGGAGGATTGAGAAAAACATCACGGGGTGGTGTGAATCGGAGTGGCTGAATTAGGATAGTCAGTGAGTGGTAATGTAGGATGGAGAAAAGCACCGCGGGGTGGTCAGCATGGGGAGGTCAGGGAACATGCAGTGGAAATGTAGGATAGTTTTCTGAAAAACATCACGGGGTGGTGCGCATTGTATGGGTGTGTGTTACATTACATTCACTAGTAGGAGTGAGAAAAACATCACGGGGTGGTGTGAATCGGAGGGTCTGAATTAGGATAGGCAGTGAGTGGCAATGTAGGATGGAGAAAAGCACCGCGAGGTGGTCAGCTTGGGGAGGTCAGGGAACATGCAGTGGCAATGTAGGATAGGTTTCTGAAAAACATCGTCGGGTGGTGCGCATTGTATGGGTGTGTGTTACATTACATTCACTAGTAGGAGTGAGAAAAACATCAGGGGTGGTGCGCATTGTATGGGTGTGTGTTACATTACATTCACTAGTAGGAGTGAGAAAAACATCATGGGGTGGTGTGAATCGGAGGGTCTGAATTAGGATAGGCAATGAGTGGCAATGTAGGATGGAGAAAAGCACCTTGGTGTGGTCAGCATGGGGAGGTCAGGTAACATGCAGTGGCAATGTAGGATAGGTTTCTGAAAAACACCGCGGGGTGGTGTGCATTGTATGGGTGTGTGTACTTTACATTCACTAGTAGGAGTGAGAAAAATATCACGGGGTGGTGCGCATTGTAAGGGTGTGTGTTACATTACATTCACTAGAAGCAGTGAGAAAATCATCACGGGGTGGTGCGCATTGTATGGGTGTGTGTTACATTACATTCACTAGTAGGAGTGAGAAAAACATCACGCGGTGGTGTCAATCGGAGGGTCTGAACTAGGATAGGCAGTGAGTGGCAATGTAGGATGGAGAAAAGCACCGTGGGGTGGTCAGCATGGGGAGGTCAGGGACCATGCAGTGGCAATGTAGGATAGGTTTCTGAAAAACATCGCGGGGTGGTGCGCATTGTATGGGTGTGTGTTACAGTACATTCATTAGTAGGAGTGAGAAAAACATCACGGGGTGGTGCTCATTGTATGGGTGTGTGTTACATTACATTCACTAGTAGGAGTGAGAAAAACATCACGGGGTGGTGTGAATCGGAGCGTCTGAATTAGGGTAGGCAGTGAGTGGCAATGTAGGATGGAGAAAAGCATCGCGGGGTGGTCAGCATGGGGAAGTCAGGGAACATGCAGTGGCAATGTAGGATAGGTTTCTGAAAAACACCGCGGGGTGGTGTGCATTGTATGGGTGTGTGTTACATTACACTCACTAGTACGAGTGAGAAAAACATCACGGGGTGGTGCGCATTGTATGGGTGTGTGTTACCTTACATTCACTATTAGGAGTGAGAAAATCATCACGGGGTGGTGCGCATTGTATGGGTGTGTGTTACAGTACATTCATTAGTAGGAGTGAGAAAAACATCACGGGTGGTGCTCATTGTATGGGTGTGTGTTACATTACATTCACTAGTAGGAGTGAGAAAAACATCACGCGGTGGTGTTAATCAGAGGGTCTGTATTAGGATAGGCAGTGAGTGGCAATGTAGGATGGAGAAAAGCACCGCGGGGTGGTCAGCATGGGGAGGACAGGGAACAGGCAATGGCAATGTAGGATAGGTTTCTGAAAAACATCGCGGGGTGGTGCGCATTGTATGGGTGTGTGTTACATTACATTCACTAGTAGGAGTGAAATAAACATCACGGGGTGGTGTGAATCGGAGGGTCTGAATTAGGATAGGCAGTGAGTGGCAATGTAGGATGGAAAAGCACCGCGGCGTGGTCAGCATGGGGAGGTCAGGGAACATGCAGTGGCAATGTAGGATAGGTTTCTGAAAAACATCGCGGGTTGGTGCGCATTGTATGGGTGTGTGTTACATTACATTCACTAGTAGGAGTGAGAAAAAGATCGCGGGGTGGGGCGCATTGTATGGGTGTGTGTTACATTACATTCACTAGGAGGAGTGAGAAAAACATCACGGGGTGGTGTGAATCGGAGTGTCTGAATTAGGATAGGCAGTGAGTGGCAATGTAGGATGGAGAGAAGCACCGCTGGGTGGTCAGCATGGGGAGGTCAGGGAACATGCAGTGGCATTGTAGGATAGGTTTCTGAAAAACATCGCGGGGTGGTGCGCATTGTATGGGTTTGTGTTACATTACATTCACTAGTAGGAGTGAGAAAAACATCACGGGGTGGTGCGCATTGCATGGGTGTGTGTTACATTACATTCACTAGTAGGAGTGAGAAAAACATCACGGGGTGGTGTGAATCCGAGGGTCTGAATTAGGATAGGCAGTGAGTGGCAATGTAGGATGGAGAAAAGCACCGCGCGGTGGTCAGCATGGGGAGGTCAGGGAACATGCCGTGGCAATGTAGGATAGTTTTCTGAAAAACATCGCGGGGTGGTGCGCATTGTATGGGTGTGTGTTACATTGCATTCACTAGTAGGAGAGAGAAAAACATCGCGGGGTTGTGCGCATTGTATGGGTGTGTGTTACCTTACATTCACTAGGAGGAGTGAGAAAAACATCACGGGGTGGTGTGAATCGGAGTGGCTGAATTAGGATAGTCAGTGAGTGGTAATGTAGGATGGAGAAAAGCACCGCGGGGTGGTCAGCATGGGGAGGTCAGGGAACATGCAGTGGAAATGTAGGATAGTTTTCTGAAAAATATCACGGGGTGGTGCGAATTGTATGGGTGTGTGTTACATTACATTCACTAGTAGGAGTGAGAAAAACATCACGGGGTGGTGTGAATCGGAGGGTCTGAATTAGGATAGGCAGTGAGTGGCAATGTAGGATGGAGAAAAGCACCGCGAGGTGGTCAGCTTGGGGAGGTCAGGGAACATGCAGTGGCAATGTAGGATAGGTTTCTGAAAAACATCGCGGGGTGGTGCGCATTGTATGGGTGTGTGTTACATTACATTCACTAGTAGGAGTGAGAAAAACATCAGGGGTGGTGCGCATTGTATGGGTGTGTGTTACATTACATTCACTAGAAGGAGTGAGAAAAACATCATGGGGTGGTGTGAATCGGAGGGTCTGAACTAGGATAGGCAGTGAGTGGCAATGTAGGATGGAGAAAAGCACCGTGGTGTGGTCAGCATGGGGAGGTCAGGTAACATGCAGTGGCAATATAGGATAGGTTTCTGAAAAACACCGCGGGGTGGTGTGCATTGTATGGGTGTGTGTACTTTACATTCACTAGTAGGAGTGAGAAAAATATCACGGGGTGGTGCGCATTGTAAGGGTGTGTGTTACATTACATTCACTAGAAGCAGTGAGAAAATCATCACGGGGTGGTGCGCATTGTATGGGTGTGTGTTACATTACATTCACTAGTAGGAGTGAGAAAAACATCACGCGGTGGTGTCAATCGGAGGGTCTGAACTAGGATAGGCAGTGAGTGGCAATGTAGGATGGAGAAAAGCACCGTGGGGTGGTCAGCATGGGGAGGTCAGGGACCATGCAGTGGCAATGTAGGATAGGTTTCTGAAAAACATCGCGGGGTGGTGCGCATTGTATGGGTGTGTGTTACAGTACATTCATTAGTAGGAGTGAGAAAAACATCACGGGGTGGTGCTCATTGTATGGGTGTGTGTTACATTACATTCACTAGTAGGAGTGAGAAAAACATCACGGGGTGGTGTGAATCGGAGCGTCTGAATTAGGGTAGGCAGTGAGTGGCAATGTAGGATGGAGAAAAGCATCGCGGGGTGGTCAGCATGGGGAAGTCAGGGAACATGCAGTGGCAATGTAGGATAAGTTTCTGAAAAACACCGCGGGGTGGTGTGCATTGTATGGGTGTGTGTTACATTACACTCACTAGTACGAGTGAGAAAAACATCACGGGGTGGTGCGCATTGTATGGGTGTGTGTTACCTTACATTCACTATTAGGAGTGAGAAAATCATCACGGGGTGTTGCGCATTGTATGGGTGTGTGTTACAGTACATTCATTAGTAGGAGAGAGAAAAACATCACGGGTGGTGCTCATTGTATGGGTGTGTGTTACATTACATTCACTAGTAGGAGTGAGAAAAACATCACGCGGTGGTGTGAATCGGACGGTCTGTATTAGGATAGGCAGTGAGTGGCAATGTAGGATGGATAAAAGCACCGCGGGGTGGTCAGCATGGGGAGGACAGGGAACAGGCAATGGCAATGTAGGATAGGTTTCTGAAAAACATCGCGGGGTGGTGCGCATTGTATGGGTGTGTGTCACATTACATTCACTAGTAGGAGTGAAAAAAACATCACGGGGTGGTGTGAATCGGAGGGTCTGAATTAGGATAGGCAGTGAGTGGCAATGTAGGATGGAGAAAAGCACCGCGAGGTGGTCAGCTTGGGGAGGTCAGGGAACATGCAGTGGCAATGTAGGATAGGTTTCTGAAAAACATCGCGGGGTGGTGCGCATTGTATGGGTGTGTGTTACATTACATTCACTAGTAGGAGTGAGAAAAACATCAGGGGTGGTGCGCATTGTATGGGTGTGTGTTACATTACATTCACTAGTAGGAGTGAGAAAAACATCATGGGGTGGTGTGAATCAGAGGGTCTGAATTAGGATAGGCAGTGAGTGGCAATGTAGGATGGAGAAAAGCACCGTGGTGTGGTCAGCATGGGGAGGTCAGGTAACATGCAGTGGCAATGTAGGATAGGTTTCTCAAAAACACCGCGGGGTGGTGTGCATTGTATGGGTGTGTGTACTTTACATTCACTAGTAGGAGTGAGAAGAATATCACGGGGTGGTGCGCATTGTAAGGGTGTGTGTTACATTACATTCACTAGAAGCAGTGAGAAAATCATCACGGGGTGGTGCGCATTGTATGGGTGTGTGTTACATTACATTCACTAGTAGGAGTGAGAAAAACATCACGCGGTGGTGTCAATCGGAAGGTCTGAACTAGGATAGGCAGTGAGTGGCAATGTAGGATGGAGAAAACCACCGTGGGGTGGTCAGCATGGGGAGGTCAGGGAACATGCAGTGCCAATGTAGGATAGGTTTCTGAAAAACATCGCGGGGTGGTGCGAATTGTATGGGTTTGTGTTACATTACATTCACTAGTAGCAGTGAGAAAAACATCACGGGGTGGTGCGCATTGCATGGGTGTGTGTTACATTACATTCAGTAGTAGGAGTGAGAAAAACATCACGGGGTGGTGTGAATCGGAGGGTCTGTATTAGGATAGGCAGTGAGAGGCAATGTAGGATGGAGAAAAGCACCGCGGGGTGGTCAGCATGGGGAGGTCAGGGAACATGCTGTGGCAATGTAGGATAGGTTTCTGAAAAACATCGCGAGGTGGTGCGCATTGAATGGGTGTGTGTTACATTACATTCACTAGTAGGAGTGAGTAAAACATCACGGGGTGGTGTGAATCGGAGCGTCTGAATTAGGATAGGCAGTGAGTGGAAATGTAGGATGGAAAAAAGCACCGCGGGGTGGTCACCATGGGGAAGTCAGGGAACATGCAGTGGCAATGTAGGATAGGTTTCGGAAAAACATCGCGGGGTGGTGTGCATTGTATGGGTGTGTGTTACATTACACTCACTAGTAGGAGTGAGAAAAACATCACGGGGTGGTGCGCATTGTATGGGTATGTGTTACCTTACATTCACTATTAGGAGTGAGAAAATCATCACGGGATGGTGCGCATTGTATGGGTGTGTGTTACAGAACATTCATTAGTAGGAGTGAGAAAAACATCACGGGGTGGTGCTCATTGTATGGGTGTGTGTTACATTACATTCACTAGTAGGAGTGAGAAAAACATCACGGGGTGGTGTGAATCAGAGGGTCTGTATTAGGATAGGCAGTGAGTGGCAATGTAGGATGGAGAAAAGCACCGCGGGGTGGTCAGCATGGGGAGGACAGGGAACAGGCAGTGGCAATGTAGGATAGGTTTCTGAAAAACATCGCGGGGTGGTGCGCATTGTATGGGTGTTTGTTACATTATATTCACTAGTAGGAGTGAAAAAAACATCACGGGGTGGTGTGAATCGGAGGGTCTGAATTAGGATAGGCAGTGAGTGGCAATGTAGGATGGAGAAAAGCACCGCGACGTGGTCAGCATGGGGAGGTCAGGGAAGATGCAGTGGCAATGTAGGATAGGTTTCTGAAAAACATCGCGGGGTGGTGCGCATTGTATGGGTGTGTGTTACATTACATTCACTAGTAGGAGTGAGAAAAAGATCGCGGGGTGGGGCGCATTGTATGGGTGTGTGTTACATTACATTCACTAGGAGGAGTGAGAAAAACATCACGGGGTGGTGTGAATCGGAGTGTCTGAATTAGGATATGCAGTGAGTTGCAATGTAGGATGGAGAAAAGCACCGCGGGTTGGTCAGCATGGGGAGGTCAGGGAACAAGCAGTGGCAATGTATGATAGGTTTCTGAAAAACATCGCGGGGTGGTGCGAATTGTATGGGTTTGTGTTACATTACATTCACTAGTAGGAGTGAGAAAAACATCAAGGGGTGGTGCGCATTGCATGGGTGTGTGTTACATTACATTCACTAGTAGGAGTGATAAAAACATCACGGGGTGGTGCTCATTGTATGGGTGTGTGTTACATTACATTCAATAGTAGGAGTGAGAAAAACATCACGGGGTGGTGTGAATCGGAGGGTCTGTATTAGGATAGGCAGTGAGAGGCAATGTAGGATGGAGAAAAGCACCGCGGGGTGGTCAGCATGGGGAGGTCAGGGAACATGCAGTGGCAATGTAGAACATGTTTCTGAAAAACATCGCGGGGTGGTGCGCATTGTATGGGTGTGTGTTACATTACATTCACTAGTAGGAGTGAGAAAAACATCACGGGGTGGTGTGAATCCGAGGGTCTGAATTAGGATAGGCAGTGAGTGGCAATGTAGGATGGAGAAAAGCACCACGGGGTGGTCAGCATGGGGAGGTCAGGGAACATGCCGTGGCAATGTAGGATAGGTTTCTGAAAAACATCGCGGGGTGGTGCGCATTGTATGGGTGTGTGTTACATTGCATTCACTAGTAGGTGGGAGAAAAACATCGCGGGGTTGTGCGCATTGTATAGGTGTGTGTTACCTTACATTCACTAGGAGGAGTGAGAAAAACATCACGGGGTGGTGTGAATCGGAGTGGCTGAATTAGGATAGGCAGTGAGTGGCAATGTAGGATGGAGAAAAGCACCGCGGGGTGGTCAGCATGGGGAGGTCAGGGTACATGCAGTGGCAATGTAGGATAGGTTTCTGAAAAACAGCGCGGGGTGGTGCGCATTGTATGGGTTTGTGTTACATTACATTCACTAGTTGAAGTGAGAAAAACATCACGGGGTGGTGCGCATTGCATGGGTGTGTGTTACATTACATTCACTAGTAGGAGTGAGAAATACTTCACGGGGTGGTGTGAATCGGAGGGTCTGAATTAGGATAGGCAGTGAGTGGCAATGTAGGATGGAGAAAAGCACCGCGGGGTGGTCAGCATGGGAAGGTCAGGGAACATGCAGTGGAAATGTAGGATAGTTTTCTGAAAAACATCACGGGGTGTTGCGCATTGTATGGGTTTGTGTTACATTACATTCACTAGTAGGAGTGAGAAAAACATCACGGGGTGGTGCGCATTGTATGGGTGTGTGTTACATTACATTCACTAGTAGGAGTGAGAAAAACATCACGGGGTGGTGCGCATTGTATGGGTGTGTGTTACATTACATTCACTAGTAGGAGTGAGAAAAACATCACGGGGTGGTGCGCATTGTATGGGTGTGTGTTACATTACATTCACTAGTAGGAGCGAGAAAAACATCACGGGGTGGTGTGAATCGGAGGGTCTCAATTAGGATAGGCAGTGAGTGGCAATGTAGGATGGAGAAAAGCACCGCGGGGTGGTGAGCATGGGGAGTTCAGGGAACATCCAGTGGCTATGTAGGATAGGTTTCTGAAAAACATCAAGGGGTGGTGCGCATTGTATGGGTGTGTGTTACATTACATTCACCAGTAGGAGTGAGAAAAACATCACGGGGTGGTGCGCATTGTATGGGTGTGTGTTACATTACATTCACTAGCAGGTGTGAGAAAAACATCACGGGGTGGTGCGCATTGTATGGGTGTGTGTTACAGTACATTCATTAGTAGGAGTGAGAAAAACATCACGGGGTGGTGCTCATTGTATGGGTGTGTGTTACATTACATTCACTAGTAGAAGTGAGAAAAACATCACGGGGTGGTGTGAATCAGAGGGTCTGTATTAGGATAGGCAGTGAGTGGCAATGTAGGATGGAGAAAAGCACCGCGGGTTGGTCAGCATGGGGAGGACAGGGAACAGGCAGTGGCAATGTAGGATAGGTTTCTGAAAAACATCGCGGGGTGGTGCGCATTGTATGGGTGTGTGTTACATTACATTCACTAGTAGGAGTGAGAAAAACATCGCGGGGTGGGGCGCATTGTATGGGTGTGTGTTACATTACATTCACTAGGAGGAGTGAGAAAAACATCACGGGGTGGTGTGAATCGGAGTGTCTGAATTAGGATATGCAGTGAGTTGCAATGTAGGATGGAGAAAAGCACCGCGGGGTGGTCAGCATGGGGAGGTCAGGGAACATGCAGTGGCAATGTAGGATAGGTTTCTGAAAAACATCGCGGGGTGGTGCGAATTGTATGGGTTTGTTTTACATTACATTCACTAGTAGGAGTGAGAAAAACATCAAGGGGTGGTGCGCATTGCATGGGTGTGTGTTACATTACATTCACTAGTAGGAGTGAGAAAAACATCACTGGGTTGTGCTCATTGTATGGGTGTGTGTTACATTACATTCACAAGTAGGAGTGAGAAAAACATCACGGGGTGGTGTGAATCGGAGGGTCTGTATTAGGATAGGCAGTGAGAGGCAATGTAGGATGGAGAAAAGCACCGCGCGGTGGTCAGCATGGGGAGGTCATGGAACATGCCGTGGCAATGTAGGATAGGTTTCTGAAAAACATCGCGGGGTGGTGCGCATTGTATGGGTGTGTGTTACATTACATTCACTAGTAGGAGTGAGAAAAACATCACGGGGTGGTGTGAATCCGAGGGTCTGAATTAGGATAGGCAGTGAGTGGCAATGTAGGATGGAGAAAAGCACCGTGCGGTGGTCAGCATGGGGAGGTCAGGGAACATGCCGTGGCAATGTAGGATAGGTTTCTGAAAAATATCGCGGGGTGGTGCGCATTGTATGGGTGTGTGTTACATTGCATTCACTAGTAGGTGGGAGAAAAACATCGCGGGGTTGTGCGCATTGTATAGGTGTGTGTTACCTTACATTCACTAGGAGGAGTGAGAAAAACATCACGGGGTGGTGTGAATCGGAGTGGCTGAATTAGGATAGGCAGTGAGTGGCAATGTAGGATGGAGAAAAGCACCGCGGGGTGGTCAGCATGGGGAGGTCAGGGTACATGCAGTGGCAATGTAGGATAGGTTTCTGAAAAATATCGCGGGGTGCTGTGCATTGTATGGGTGTGTGTTACATTACATTCACTAGTAGGAGTGAGAAAAACATCATGGGGTGGTGCGCATTGTATGGGTGTGTGTTACATTACATTCACTAGTAGGAGTGAGAAAATCATCACGGGGTGGTGCGCATTGTATGGGTGTCTGTTACATTACATTCACTAGTAGGAGTGAGAAAAACATCACAGGGTGGTGTGAATCGGAGGGTCTGAATTAGGATAGGCAGTGAGTGGCAATGTAGGATGGAGAAAAGCACCGCGGGGTGGTCAGCATGGGGTGGTCAGGAAACATGCAGTGGCAATGTAGGATAGGTTTCTGAAAAACATCGCGGGGTGGTGCGCATTGTATGGGTGTGTGTTACATTACATTCACTAGTAGGAGTGAGAAAAACATCACGGGGTGGTGTGAATCGGAGAGTCTGAATTAAGATAGGCAGTGAGTGGCAATGTAGGATGGAGAAAATCACCGCGAAGTGGTCAGCATGGGGAGGTCAGGGAACATGCAGTGGCAATGTAGGATAGTTTTCTGAAAAACATCACGGGGTGGTGCGCATTGTATGGGTGTGTGTTACATTACATTCACTAGTATGTGTGAGAAAAACATCACGGGGTGGTGTGAATCGGAGGGTCTGAAATAAGATATGCAGTGAGTGGCAATGTAGGAAGGAGAAAAGCACCGCGGGGTGGTCAGCATGGGGAAGTCAGGGAACATGCAGTGGCAATGCAGGATAGGTTTCTGAAAAACATCACGGGGTGGTGCGCATGCATGGGTGTGTGTTACATTACATTCACTAGTAGGAGTGAGAAAAACATCACGGGGTGGTGTGAATCGGAGGGTCAGATTTAGGATAGGCAGTGAGTGGCAATGTAGGATGGAGAAAAGCACCGCGCGGTGGTCAGCATGGGGAGGTCAGGGAACATGCAGTGGCAATCTAGGATAGGTTTCTGAAAAACATCGCGGGGTGGTGCGCATTGTATGGGTGTGTGTTACATTACATTCACGAGTAGGAGTGAGAAAAACATCACGGGGTGGTGCGCATTGTATGGGTGTGTGTTACATTACATTCACTAGTAGGAGTGAGAAAAACATCACGGGGTGTTGTGAATCGGAGTGTCTGAATTAGGATAGGCAGTGAGTGGCAATGTAGGATGGAGAAAAGCACCTCAGGGTGGTCAGCATGGGGAGGTCAGGGAACATGCAGTTTCAATGTACGATTGGTTTCTGAAAAACATCGCGGGGTGGTGTCCATTGTATGGGTGTGTGCTACATTACATTCAATAGTAGGAGTGAGAAAAACATCACGGGGTGGTGCGCATTGTATGGGTGTGTGTTACATTACATTCACTAGTAGGAGTGAGAAAAACATCACGGGGTGGTGCGCATTGTATGTGTGTGTGTTACATTACATTCACTAGTAGGAGTGAGAAAAACATCACGGGGTGGTGCGCATTGTATGGGTGTGTGTTACATTACATTCACTAGTAGGAGTGAGAAAAACATCACGGGGTGGTGTGAATCGGAGGGACTGAATTAGGATAGGCATTGAGTGGCCTTCTAGAATGGAGAAAAGCACCGCGGCGTGGTCAGCATGGGGAGGTCAGGGAACATGCAGTGGCAATGTAAGATAGGTTTCTGAAAAACATCGGGGGTGGTGCGCATTGTATGGGTGTGTGTTACATTGCATTCACTAGTAGGAGTGAAAAAAACATCACGGGGTGGTGTGAATCGGAGGGTCAGAAATAAGATATGCAGTGAGTGGCAATGTAGGAAGGAGAAAAGCACCGCGGGGTGGTGAGCATGGGGAAGTCAGGGAACATGCAGTGGCAATGCAGGATAGGTTTCTGAAAAACATCGCGGGGTGGTGCGCATTGTATGGGTGTGTGTTACATTACATTCACTAGTGGGAGTGAGAAAAACATCACGGGGTGGTGTGAATAGGAGGGTGTGAATTAGGATAGGCAGTGAGTGGCAATTTAGGATGGAGAAAAGCACTGTGGGGTGGTCAGCATGGGGAGGTCAGGGAACATGCAGTGGTAATGTAGGATAGGTTTTTGAAAAACATCGCGGGGTGGTGCGCATTGTATGGGTGTGTGTTACATTACATTCACTAGTAGGAGTGAGAAAAACATCACGGGGTGGTGCGCATTGTATGGGTGTGTGTAACATTACATTCACTAGTAGGAGTGAGAAAAACATCACGGGGTGGTGTGAATCGGAGGGTCTGAATTAGGATAGGCAGTGAGTGGCAAAGTAGGATGGAGAAAAGCACCGCAGGGTGGTTAGCATGAGAAGTCAGGGAACATGCAGTTCAATGTAGGATAGGTTTCTGAAACACATCGCGGGGTGGTGCGCATTGTATGGGTGTGTGTTACATTACATTCACTAGTAGGAGTGAGAAAAACATCACGGGATGGTGCACATTGTATGGTTGTGTGTTACATTACAATCACTAGTAGGAGTGAGAAAAACATCATGGGGTGGTGTGAATCGGAGGGTCTGAATTAGGATAGGCAATGAGTGGCAATGTAGGATGGAGAAAAGCACCGTGGGGTGGTCAGCATGGGGAGGTCAGGGAACATGCAGTGGCAATGTAGGATAGGTTTCTGAAAAGCCTCAAGGGGTGGTGCGCATTGTATGGGTGTGTGTTACATTACATTCACTAGTAGGAGTGAGAAAAACATCACGGGGTGGTGTGAATCGGAGGGTCTGAATTAGGATAGGCAGTGAGTGGCAATGTAGGATGGAGAAAAGCATCGCGGGGTGGTCAGCATGGGGAGGTCAGGGTACATGCAGTGGCAATGTAGGATAGGTTTCTGAAAAATATCGCGGGGTGCTGTGCATTGTATGGGTGTGTGTTACATTACATTCACTAGTAGGAGTGAGAAAAACATCATGGGGTGGTGCGCATTGTATGGGTGTGTGTTACATTACATTCACTAGTAGGAGTGAGAAAATCATCACCGGGTGGTGCGCATTGTATGGGTGTCTGTTACATTACATTCACTAGTAGGAGTGAGAAAAACATCACAGGGTGGTGTGAATCGGAGGGTCTGAATTAGGATAGGCAGTGAGTGGCAATGTAGGATGGAGAAAAGCACCGCGGGGTGGTCAGCATGGGGTGGTCAGGAAACATGCAGTGGCAATGTAGGATAGGTTTCTGAAAAACACCGCGGGGTGGTGCGCATTGTATGGGTGTGTGTTACATTACATTCACTAGTAGGAGTGAGAAAAACATCACGGGGTGGTGTGAATCGGAGAGTCTGAATTAAGATAGGCAGTGAGTGGCAATGTAGGATGGAGAAAATCACCGCGAAGTGGTCAGCATGGGGAGGTCAGGGAACATGCAGTGGCAATGTAGGATAGTTTTCTGAAAAACATCACGGGGTGGTACGCATTGTATGGGTGTGTGTTACATTACATTCACTAGTATGTGTGAGAAAAACATCACGGGGTGGTGTGAATCGGAGGGTCTGAAATAAGATATGCAGTGAGTGGCAATGTAGGAAGGAGAAAAGCACCGCGGGGTGGTCAGCATGGGGAAGTCAGGGAACATGCAGTGGCAATGCAGGATAGGTTTCTGAAAAACATCACGGGGTGGTGCGCATGCATGGATGTGTGTTACATTACATTCACTAGTAGGAGTGAGAAAAACATCACGGGGTGGTGTGAATCGGAGGGTCAGATTTAGGATAGGCAGTGAGTGGCAATGTAGGATGGAGAAAAGCACCGCGCGGTGGTCAGCATGGGGAGGTCAGGGAACATGCAGTGGCAATCTAGGATAGGTTTCTGAAAAACATCGCGGGGTGGTGCGCATTGTATGGGTGTGTGTTACATTACATTCACGAGTAGGAGTGAGAAAAACATCACGGGGTGGTGCGCATTGTATGGGTGTGTGTTACATTACATTCACTAGTAGGAGTGAGAAAAACATCACGGGGTGTTGTGAATCGGAGTGTCTGAATTAGGATAGGCAGTGAGTGGCAATGTAGGATGGAGAAAAGCATCTCAGGGTGGTCAGCATGGGGAGGTCAGGGAACATGCAGTTTCAATGTACGATTGGTTTCTGAAAAACATCGCGGGGTGGTGTGCATTGTATGGGTGTGTGTTACATTACATTCAATAGTAGGAGTGAGAAAAACATCACGGGGTGGTGCGCATTGTATGGGTGTGTGTTACATTACATTCACTAGTAGGAGTGAGAAAAACATCACGGGGTGGTGCGCATTGTATGTGTGTGTGTTACATTACATTCACTAGTAGGAGTGAGAAAAACATCACGGGGTGGTGCGCATTGTATGGGTGTGTGTTACATTACATTCACTAGTAGGAGTGAGAAAAACATCACGGGGTGGTGTGAATCGGAGGGACTGAATTAGGATAGGCAGTGAGTGGCCTTCTAGGATGGAGAAAAGCACCGCGGCGTGGTCAGCATGGGGAGGTCAGGGAACATGGAGTGGCAATGTAAGATAGGTTTCTGAAAAACATCGGGGGTGGTGCGCATTGTATGGGTGTGTGTTACATTGCATTCACTAGTAGGAGTGAGAAAAACATCACGGGGTGGTGTGAATCGGAGGGTCAGAAATAAGATATGCAGTGAGTGGCAATGTAGGAAGGAGAAAAGCACCGCGGGGTGGTGAGCATGGGGAAGTCAGGGAACATGCAGTGGCAATGCAGGATAGGTTTCTGAAAAACATCGCGGGGTGGTGCGCATTGTATGGGTGTGTGTTACATTACATTCACTAGTGGGAGTGAGAAAAACATCACGGGTGGTGTGAATAGGAGGGTGTGAATTAGGATAGGCAGTGAGTGGCAATTTAGGATGGAGAAAAGCACTGTGGGGTGGTCAGCATGGGGAGGTCAGGGAACATGCAGTGGTAATGTAGGATAGGTTTTTGAAAAACATCGCGGGGTGGTGCGCATTGTATGGGTGTGTGTTACATTACATTCACTAGTAGGAGTGAGAAAAACATCACGGGGTGGTGCGCATTGTATGGGTGTGTGTAACATTACATTCACTAGTAGGAGTGAGAAAAACATCACGGTGTGGTGTGAATCGGAGGGTCTGAATTAGGATAGGCAGTGAGTGGCAATGTAGGATGGAGAAAAGCACCGCAGGGTGGTTAGCATGAGAAGTCAGGGAACATGCAGTTCAATGTAGGATAGGTTTCTGAAACACATCGCGGGGTGGTGCGCATTGTATGGGTGTGTGTTACATTACATTCACTAGTAGGAGTGAGAAAAACATCACGGGATGGTGCACATTGTATGGTTGTGTGTTACATTACAATCACTAGTAGGAGTGAGAAAAACATCATGGGGTGGTGTGAATCGGAGGGTCTGAATTAGGATAGGCAATGAGTGGCAATGTAGGATGGAGAAAAGCACCGCGGGGTGGTCAGCATGGGGAGGTCAGGGAACATGCAGTGGCAATGTAGGATAGGTTTCTGAAAAGCCTCAAGGGGTGGTGCGCATTGTATGGGTGTGTGTTACATTACATTCACTAGTAGGAGTGAGAAAAACATCACGGGGTGGTGTGAATCGGAGGGTCTGAATTAGGATAGGCAGTGAGTGGCAATGTAGGATGGAGAAAAGCATCGCGGGGTGGTCAGCATGGGGAGGTCAGGGAACATGCAGTGGCAATGTAGGATAGGTTTCTGAAAAACATCGTGGGGTGGTGCGCATTGTATGGGTGGGTGTTACATTACATACACTAGTAGGAGTGAGAAAAACATAACGGGCTGGTGCGCATTGTATGGGTGTGTGTTACCTTACATTCACTAGTACGAGTGAGAAAAACATCACGGGGTGGTGCGCATTTTATGGGTGTGTGTTACATTACGTTCACTAGGAGGAGTGAGAAAAACATCACGGGGTGGTGTCAATCGGAAGGTCTGAATTAGGATAGGCAGTGAGTGGCAATGTAGGATGGAGAAAAGCATCGCGGGGTGGTCAGCATGGGGAGGTCAGGGAACATGCAGTGGCAATGTAGGATAGGTTTCTGAAAAACATCGTGGGGTGGTGCGCATTGTATGGGTGGGTGTTACATTACATACACTAGTAGGAGTGAGAAAAACATCACGGGCTGGTGCGCATTGTATGGGTGTGTGTTACCTTACATTCACTAGTACGAGTGAGAAAAACATCGCGGGGTGGTGCGCATTGTATGGGTGTGTGTTACATTACATTCACTAGTAGGAGTGAGAAAAACATCACCGGGTGGTGCGCATTGTATGTGTGTGTGTTACATTACATTCACTAGTAGGAGTGAGAAAAACATCACGGGGTGGTGCGCATTGTATGGGTGTGTGTTACATTACATTCACTAGTAGGAGTGAGAAAAACATCACGGGGTTGTGTGAATCGGAGGGTCTGAATTAGGATAGGCAGTGAGTGGCCTTCTAGGATGGAGAAAAACACCGCGGGGTGGTCAGCATGGGGAGGTCAGGGAACATGCAGTGGCAATGTAAGATAGGTTTGTGAAAAACATCGGGGTTGGTGCGCATTGTATGAGTGTGTCTTATATTACATTCACTAGTAGGAGTGAGAAAAACATCACGGGGTGGTGTGAATCGGAGGGTCTGAAATAAGATATGCAGTGAGTGGCAATGTAGGCAGGAGAAAAGCACCGCGGGGTGGTGAGCATGGGGAAGTCAGGGAACATGCAGTGGCAATGCAGGATAGGTTTCTGAAAAACATCGCGGGGTGGTGCGCATTGTATGGGTGTGTGTTACATTACATTCACTAGTGGGAGTGAGAAAAACATCACGGGGTGGTGTGAATAGGAGGGTGTGAATTAGGATAGGCAGTGAGTGGCAATTTAGGATGGAGAAAAGCACTGTGTGGTGGTCAGCATGGGGAGGTCAGGGAACATGCAGTGGTAATGTAGGATAGGTTTCTGAAAAACATCGCGGGGTGGTGCGCATTGTATGGGTGTGTGTTACATTACCTTCACTAGTAGAAATGAGAAAAACATCACGGGTTGGTGCGCATTGTATGGGTGTGTGTAACATTACATTCACTAGTAGGAGAGAGAAAAACATCACGGGGTGGTGTGAATCGGAGGGTCTGAATTAGGATAGGCAGTGAGTGGCAATGTAGGATGGAGAAAAGCACCGCAGGGTGGTCAGCATGGGGAAGTCAGGGAACATGCAGTTCAATGTAGGATAGGTATCTGAAACACATCGCGGGGTGGTGCGCATTGTATGGGTGTGTGTTACATTACATTCACTAGTAGGAGTGAGAAAAACATCACGGGGTGGTGTGCATTGCATGGGTGTGTGTTACATTACATTCACTAGTAGGAGTGAGAAAAACATCACGCGGTGGTGTGAATCGGAGGGTCTGAATTAGGATAGGCAATGAGTGGCAATGTAGGATGGAGAAAAGCACCGCGGGGTGGTCAGCATGGGGAGGTCAGGGAACATGCAGTGGCAATCTAGGATAGGTTTCTGAAAAACATCGCGGGGTGGTGCGCATTGTATGGGTGTATGTTACATTACATTCACTAGTAGGAGTGAGAAAAACATCACGGGGTGGTGCGCATTGTATGGGTGTGTGTTACATTACATTCACTAGTAGGATTGAGAAAAACATCACGGGGTGGTGTGAATCGGAGGGTCTGAATTAGGATAGGCAGTGATTGGCAATGTAGGATGGAGAAAAGCACCGCAGGGTGGTCAGCATGGGGAGGTCAGGGAACATACAGTTTCAATGTACGATAGGTTTCTGAAAAACATCGCGGGGTGGTGTGCATTGTATGGGTGTGTGTTACATTACGTTCACTAGTAGGAGTGAGAAAAACATCACGGGGTGGTGCGCATTGTATGGGTGTGTGTTACATTACATTCACTAGTAGGAGTGAGAAAAACATCACGTGGTGGTGCGCATTGTATGGGTGTGTGTTACATTACCTTCACTAGTAGGAGTGAGAAAAACATCACGGGGTGGTGCGGATTGTATGGGTGTGTGTTACATTACATTCACTAGTAGGAGTGAGAAAAACCTCACGGGGTGGTGTGAATCGGAGGGTCTGAACTAGGATAGGCAGTGAGTGGCCTTGTAGGATGGAGAAAAGCACCGCGGGGTGGTCAGCAGGGGGAGGTTAGGGAACATGCAGTGGCAATGTAAGATAGGTTTCTGAAATACATCGCGGGGTGGTGCGCATTGTATGGGTGTGTGTTACATTACATTCACTAGTAGGAGTGAGAAAAACATCACGGGGTGCTGCGCATTGTATGGGTGTGTTTTACATTACGTTCACTAGTAGGAGTGAGAAAAACATCACGGGGTGGTGCGCATTGTTTGGGTGTGTGTTACATTACATTCACTAGTAGGAGTTAGAAAAACCTCACGGGGTGGATTGAATCGGAGGGTCTGAACTAGGATAGGCAGTGAGTGGCCTTGTAGGATGGAGAAAAGCACCGCGGGGTGGTTAGCAGGGGGAGGTCAAGGAACATGCAGTGGCAATGTAAGATAGGTTTCTGAAATACATCGCGGGGTGGTGCGCATTGTATGGGTGTGTGTTACATTACATTCACTAGTAGGAGTGAGAAAAACATCACGGGGTGCTGCGCATTGTATGGGTGTGTGTTACATTACATTCACTAGTAGGAGTGAGAAAAACATCACAGGGTGGTGTGAATCGGAGGGTGTGAATTAGGATAGGCAGTGAGTGGCAATTTAGGATGGAGAAAAGCACCGCGGGGTGGTGACCATGGGGAGGTCAGGGAACATGCAGTGGCAATGTAGGATAGGTTTCTGAAAAGCATCAAGGGGTGGTGCGCATTGTATGGGTGTGTGTTACATTACATTCACTAGTAGGAGTGAGAAAAACATCACGGGGTGGTGTGAATCGGAGGGTCTGAATTAGGATAGGCAGTGAGTGGCAATGTAGGATGGAGAAAAGCACCGCGGGGTGGTCAGCATGGGGAGGTCAGGGAACATGCAGTGGCAATGTAGGATAGGTTTCTGAAAAACATCGTGGGGTGGTGCGCATTGTATGTGTGGGTGTTACATTACATACACTAGTAGGAGTGAGAAAAACATCACGGGGTGGTGCGCATTGTATGGGTGTGTGTTACCTTACATTCACTAGTACGAGTGAGAAAAACATCACGGGGTGGTGCGCATTGTATGGGTGTGTGTTACATTACGTTCACTAGTAGGAGTGAGAAAAACATCATGGGGTGGTGTCAATCGGAAGGTCTGAATTAGGATAGGCCGTGAGTGGCAATGTAGGATGGAGAAAAGCACCGCGGGGTGGTCAGCATGGGGAGGTCAGGAAACATGCAGTGGAATTGTAGGATAGGTTTCTGAAAAACATCGCGGGGTGGTGCGCATTGTATGGGTGTGTGTTACATTACATTCACTAGTAGGAGTGAGAAAAACATCACGGGGTGGTGCGCATTATATGGGTGTGTGTTACATTACATTCACTAGTAGGAGTGAGAAAATCATCACGGGGCGGTGCGCATTGTATGGGTGTGTGTTACATTACATTCACTAGTACGAGTGAGAAAAACATCACGGGGTGGTGCGCATTGTATGGGTGTGTGTTACATTACATTCACTAGTAGGAGTGAGAAAAACATCACGGGGTGGTGTGAATCGGAGTGTCTGAATTAGGATAGGCAGTCAGTGGCAATGTAGGATGGAGAAAAGCACCGCGGGGTGGTCAGCATCGGGAGGTCAGTTAAAATGCAATGGTAATGTAGGATAGGTTTCTGAAAAACATCGCGGGGTGGTGCGCATTGTATGGGTGTGTGTTACATTAAATTCACTAGTAGGAGTGAGAAAAACATCACGGGGTTGTGCGCATTGTATGGGTGTGTGTTACATTACATTCACTAGTAGGTGCGAGAAAAACATCAAGGGGTGGTGTGAATCGGAGGGTCTGAATTAGGATAGGCAGTGAGTGGGAATGTAGGATGAAGAAAAGCACCGCGGTGTGCTCAGCATGGGAGGTCAGGGAACATGCAGTGGCAATGTAGGATAGGTTTCTGAAAAATATCGCGGGGTGGTGTGCATTGTATGGGTGTGTGTTACATTACATTCACTAGTAGGAGTGAGAAAAACATCACGGGGTGGTGCGCATTGTATGGGTGTGTGTTACATTACATTCACTAGTAGGAGTGAGAAAATCATCACGGGGTGGTGCGCATTGTATGGGTGTCTGTTACATTACATTCACTAGTAGGAGTGAGAAAAACACCACCGGGTGGTGTGAATAGGAGGGGCTGAATTAGGATAGGCAGTGAGTGGCAATGTAGGATGGAGAAAAGCACCGCGGGGTGGTCAGCATGGGGTGGTCAGGGAACATGCAGTGGCAATGTAGGATAGGTTTCTGAAAAACATCGCTGGGTGGTGCGCATTGTATGGGTGTGTGTTACATTACATTCACTAGTAGGAGTGAGAAAAACATCACGGGGTGGTGTGAATCGGAGGGTCTGAAATAAGATATGCAGTGAGTGGCAATGTAGGAAGGAGAAAAGCACCGCGGGGTTGTGAGCATGGGGAAGTCAGGGAACATGCAGTTCAATGTAGGATAGGTTTCTGAAACACATCGCGGGGTAGTGCGCATTGTATGGGTGTGTGTTACATTACATTCACTAGTAGGAGTGAGAAAAACATCACGGGGTGGTGTGCATTGTATGGGTGTGTGTTACATTACATTCACTAGTAGGATTGAGAAAAACATCACGGGGTGGTGTGAATCGGAGGGTCTGAATTAGGATAGGCAGTGAGTGGCAATGTAGGATGGAGAAAAGCACCGCAGGGTGGTCAGCATGGGGAGGGCAGGGAACATGCAGATTCAATGTACGATAGGTTTCTGAAAAACATCGCGGGGTGGTGCGCATTGTATGGGTGTGTGTTACATTACATTCACTAGTAGGATTGAGAACAACATCACGGGGTGGTGTGAATCGGAGGGTCTGAATTAGGATAGGCAGTGAGTGGCAATGTAGGATGGAGAAAAGCACCGCAGGGTGGTCAGCATGGGGAGGTCAGGGAACATGCAGGTTCAATGTACGATAGGTTTCTGAAAAACATCGCGGGGTGGTGTGCAATGTATGGGTGTGTGTTACATTACATTCACTAGTAGGAGTGAGAAAAACATCACGGGGTTGTGTGAATCGGAGGGTCTGAATTAGGATAGGCAGTGAGTGGCCTTCTAGGATGGAGAAAAACACCGCGGGGTGGTCAGCATGGGGAGGTCAGGGAACATGCAGTGGCAATGTAAGATAGGTTTCTGAAAAACATCGGGGGTGGTGCGCATTGTATGAGAGTGTGTTACATTACATTCACTAGTAGGAGTGAGAAAAACATCACGGGGTGGTGCGCATTGCATGGGTGTGTGTTACATTACATTCACTAGTAGGAGTGAGAAAAACATCACGGGGTGGTGTGAATCGGAGGGTCTGAATTAGGATAGGCAATGAGTGGCAATGTAGGATGGAGAAAAGCACCGCGGGGTGGTCAGCATGGGGAGGTCAGGGAACATGCAGTGGCAATCTAGGATAGGTTTCTGAAAAACATCGCGGGGTGGTGCGCATTGTATGGGTGTATGTTACATTACATTCACTAGTAGGAGTGAGAAAAACATCACGGGGTCGTGAGCATTGTATGGGTGTGTGTTACATTACATTCACTAGTAGGAGTGAGAAAAACATCACGGGGTTGTGTGAATCGGAGGGTCTGAATTAGGATAGGCAGTGAGTGGCCTTCTAGGATGGAGAAAAACACCGCGGGGTGGTCAGCATGGGGAGGTCAGGGAACATGCAGTGGCAATGTAAGATAGGTTTCTGAAAAACATCGGGGGTGGTGCGCATTGTATGAGAGTGTGTTACATTACATTCACTAGTAGGAGTGAGAAAAACATCACGGGGTGGTGCGCATTGCATGGGTGTGTGTTACATTACATTCACTAGTAGGAGTGAGAAAAACATCACGGGGTGGTGTGAATCGGAGGGTCTGAATTAGGATAGGCAGTGAGTGGCAATGTAGGATGGAGAAAAGCACCGCAGGGTGGTCAGCATGGGGAGGTCAGGGAACATGCAGTTTCAATGTACGATAGGTTTCTGAAAAACATCGCGGGGTGGTGTGCATTGTATGGGTGTGTGTTACATTACATTCAATAGTAGGAGTGAGAAAAACATCACGGGGTGGTGCGCATTGTATGGGTGTGTGTTACATTACATTCACTAGTAGGAGTGAGAAAAACATCACGGGGTTGTGCGCATTGTATGGGTGTGTGTTACATTACGTTCACTAGTAGGAGTGAGAAAAACATCACGGGGTGGTGCGCATTGTATGGGTGTGTGTTACATTACATTCACTAGTAGGAGTGAGAAAAACATCACGGGGTGCTGCACAATGTATGGGTGTGTGTTACATTACATTCACTAGTAGGAGTGAGAAAAACATCACAGGGTGGTGTGAATCGGAGGGTGTGAATTAGGACAGGCAGTGAGTGGCAATGTAGGATGGAGAAAAGCACCGCGGTGTGGTGACCCTGGGGAGGTCAGGGAACATGCAGTGGCAATGTAGGATAGGTTTCTGCAAAGCATCAAGGGGTGGTGCGCATTGTATGGGTGTGTGTTACATTACATTCACTAGTAGGAGTGAGAAAAACATCACGGGGTGGTGTGAATCGGAGGGTCTGAATTAGTATAGGAAGTGAGTGGCAATGTAGGATGGAGAAAAGCACCGCGGGGTGGTCAGCATGGGGATGTCAGGGAACATGCAGTGGCAATGTAGGATAGGTTTCTGAAAAACATCGTGGGGTGGTGCGCATTGTATGGGTGGGTGTTACATTACATACACTAGTAGGAGTGAGAAAAACATCACGGGGTGGTGCGCATTGTATGGGTGTGTGTTACCTTACATTCACTAGTACGAGTGAGAAAAACATCACGGGGTGGTGCGCATTGTATGGGTGTGTGTTACATTACGTTCACTAGTAGGAGTGAGAAAAACCTCACGGGGTGGTGTCAATCGGAAGGTCTGAATTAGGATAGGCAGTGAGTGGCAATGTAGGATGGAGAAAAGCACCGCGGGGTGGTCAGCATGGGGAGGTCAGGGAACATGCAGTGGAAATGTAGGATAGGTTTCTGAAAAACATCGCGGGGTGGTGCGCATTGTATGGGTGTGTTTTACATTACATTCACTAGTAGGAGTGAGAAAAACATCACGGGGTGGTGCGCATTATATGGGTGTGTGTTACATTACATTCACTAGTAGGAGTGAGAAAATCATCACGGGGCGGTGCGCATTGTATGGGTGTGTGTTACATTACATTCACTAATACGAGTGAGAAAAACATCACGGGGTGGTGCGCATTGTATGGTTGTGTGTTACATTACATTCAGTAGTAGGAGTGAGAAAAACATCACGGGGTGGTGCTCATTGTATGGGTGTGTGTTACATTACATTCACTAGTAGGAGTGAGAAAAACATCACGGGGTGGTGCGCATTGTATGGGTGTGTGTTACATTACATTCACTAGTAGGAGTGAGAAAAACATCACGGGGTGGTGCGCATTGTATGGGTGTGTGTTACATTACATTCACTAGTAGGAATGAGAAAATCATCACGGGGTAGTGCGCATTGTATGGGTGTCTGTTACATTACATTCACTATTAGGGGTGAGAAAAACATCACGGGGTGGTGTGAATCGGAGGGTCTGAATTAGGATAGGCAGTGAGTGGCAATGTAGGATGGAGAAAAGCACCGCGGGGTGGTCAGCATGGGGTGGTCAGAGAACATGCAGTGGCAATGTAGGATAGGTTTCTGAAAAACATCGCGGGGTGGTGCGCATTGTATGGGTGTGTGTTACATTACATTCACTAGTAGGAGTGAGAAAAACATCACGGGGTGGTGCTCATTGTATGGGTGTGTGTTACATTACATTCACTAGTAGGAGTGAGAAAAACATCACGCGGTGGTGTGAATCGGAGGGTCTGTATTAGGATAGGCAGTGAGTGGCAATGTAGGATGGAGATAAGCACCGCGGGGTGGTCAGCATGGGGAGGTCAGGGAACATGCAGTGGCAATCTAGGATAGGTTTCTGAAAAACATCGCGGGGTGGTGCGCATTGTATGGGTGTGTGTTACATTACATTCACTAGTAGGAGTGAGAAAAACATCACGGGTTGGTGTGAATCGGAGGGTCTGAAATAAGATATGCAGTGAGTGGCAATGTAGGAAGGAGAAAAGCACCGCGGGGTGCTCAGCATGGGGAAGTCAGGGAACATGCAGTGGCAATGCAGGATAGTTTTCTGAAAAACATCACGGGGTGGTGCGCATTGCATGGGTGTGTGTTACATTACATTCACTAGTAGGAGTGAGAAAAACATCACGGGGTGGTGTGAATCGGAGGGTCTGAATTAGGATAGGCAGTGAGTGGCAATGTAGGATGGAGAAAAGCACCGCGGGGTGGTGAGCATGGGGAGGTCAGGGAACATGCAGTGGCAATCTAGGATAGGTTTCTGAAAAACATCGCGGGGTGGTGCGCATTGTATGGGTGTGTGTTACATTACATTCACTAGTAGGAGTGAGAAAAACATCACGGGGTGGTGCGCATTGTATGGGTGTGTGTTACATTACATTCACTAGTAGGAGTGAGAAAAACATCACGGGGTGGTGCGCATTGTATGTGTGTGTGTTACATTACATTCACTAGTAGGAGTGAGAAAAACATCACGGGGTGGTGCGCATTGTATGGGTGTGTGTTACATTACATTCACTAGTAGGAGTGAGAAAAACATCACGGGGTTGTGTGAATCGGAGGGTCTGAATTAGGATAGGCAGTGAGTGGCCTTCTAGGATGGAGAAAAACACCGCGGGGTGGTCAGCATGGGGAGGTCAGGGAACATGCAGTGGCAATGTAAGAGAGGTTTGTGAAAAACATCGGGGGTGGTGCGCATTGTATGGGTGTGTGTTACATTACATTCACTAGTAGGAATGAGAAAAACATCACGGGGTGGTGCGCATTGTATGGGTGTGTGTAATATTACATTCACTAGTAGGAGTGAGAAAAATATCACGGGGTGGTGTGAATCGGAGGGTCTGAATTAGGATAGGCAGTGAGTGGCAATGTAGGATGGAGAAAAGCACCGCAGGGTGGTCACATGGGGAAGTCAGGGAACATGCAGTTCAATGTAGGATAGGTTTCTGAAACACATCGCGGGGTGGTGCGCATTGTATGGGTGTGTGTTACATTAAATTCACTAGTAGGAGTGAGAAAAACATCACGGGGTGGTGCGCATTGCATGGGTGTGTGTTACATTACATTCACTAATAGGAGTGAGAAAAACATCACGGGGTGGTGTGAATCGGAGGGTCTGAATTAGGATAGGCAGTGAGTGGCAATGTAGGATGGAGAAAAGCACCGCAGGGTGGTCAGCATGGGGAGGTCAGGGAACATGCAGTTTCAATGTACGATAGGTTTCTGAAAAACATCGCGGGGTGGTGTGCAATGTATGGGTGTGTGTTACATTACATTCACTAGTAGGAGTGAGAAAAACATCACGGGGTGGTGTGAATCGGAGGGTCTGAATTAGGATAGGCAGTGAGTGGCAATGTAGGATGGAGAAAAGCACCGCGGGGTGGTCAGAATGGGGAGGTCAGGGAACATGCAGTGGCAATCTAGGATAGGATTCTGAAAAACATCGCAGGGTGGTGCGCATTGTATGGGTGTGTGTTACATTACATTCACTAGTAGGAGTGAGAAAAACATCACGGGGTGGTGCGCATTGTATGGGTGTGTGTTACCTTACATTCACTAGTAGGAGTGAGAAAAACATCACGGGGTGGTGCGCATTGTATGTGTGTGTGTTACATTACATTCACTAGTAGGAGTGAGAAAAACATCACGGGGTGGTGCGCATTGTATGGGTGTGTGTTACATTACATTCACTATTAGGAGTGAGAAAAACATCACGGGGTTGTGTGAATCGGAGGGTCTGAATTAGGATAGGCAGTGAGTGGCCTTCTAGGATGGAGAAAAACACCGCGGGGTGGTCAGCATGGGGAGGTCAGGTAACATGCAGTGGCAATGTAAGATAGGTTTCTGAAAAACATCGGGGGTGGTGCGCATTGTATGAGAGTGTGTTACATTACATTCACTAGTAGGAGAGAGAAAAACATCACGGGGTGGTGCGCATTGCATGGGTGTGTGTTACATTACATTCACTAGTAGGAGTGAGAAAAACATCACGGGGTGGTGTGAATCGGAGGGTCTGAATTAGGATAGGCAATGAGTGGCAATGTAGGATGGAGAAAAGCACCGCGGGGTGGTCAGCATGGGGAGGTCAGGGAACATGCAGTGGCAATCTAGGATAGGTTTCTGAAAAACATCGCGGGGTGGTGCGCATTGTATGGGTGTATGTTACATTACATTCACTAGTAGGAGTGAGAAAAACATCACGGGGTCGTGAGCATTGTATGGGTGTGTGTTACATTACATTCACTAGTAGGATTGAGAAAAACATCACGGGGTGGTGTGAATCGGAGTGTCTGAATTAGGATAGGCAGTGAGTGGCAATGTAGGATGGAGAAAAGCACCGCAGGGTGGTCAGCATGGGGAGGTCAGGGAACATGCAGTTTCAATGTACGATAGGTTTCTGAAAAACATCGCGGGGTGGTGTGCATTGTATGGGTGTGTGTTACATTACATTCAATAGTAGGAGTGAGAAAAACATCACGGGGTGGTGCGCATTGTATGGGTGTGTGTTACATTACATTCACTAGTAGGAGTGAGAAAAACATCACGGGGTTGTGCGCATTGTATGGGTGTGTGTTACATTACGTTCACTAGTAGGAGTGAGAAAAACATCACGGGGTGGTGCGCATTTTATGGGTGTGTGTTACATTACATTCACTAGTAGGAGTGAGAAAAACATCACGGGGTGCTGCACAATGTATGGGTGTGTGTTACATTACATTCACTAGTAGGAGTGAGAAAAACATCACAGGGTGGTGTGAATCGGAGGGTGTGAATTAGGACAGGCAGTGAGTGGCAATGTAGGATGGAGAAAAGCACCGCGGTGTGGTGACCCTGGGGAGGTCAGGGAACATGCAGTGGCAATGTAGGATAGGTTTCTGCAAAGCATCAAGGGGTGGTGCGCATTGTATGGGTGTGTGTTACATTACATTCACTAGTAGGAGTGAGAAAAACATCACGGGGTGGTGTGAATCGGAGGGTCTGAATTAGTATAGGAAGTGAGTGGCAATGTAGGATGGAGAAAAGCACCGCGGGGTGGTCAGCATGGGGATGTCAGGGAACATGCAGTGGCAATGTAGGATAGGTTTCTGAAAAACATCGTGGGGTGGTGCGCATTGTATGGGTGGGTGTTACATTACATACACTAGTAGGAGTGAGAAAAACATCACGGGGTGGTGCGCATTGTATGGGTGTGTGTTACCTTACATTCACTAGTACGAGTGAGAAAAACATCACGGGGTGGTGCGCATTGTATGGGTGTGTGTTACATTACGTTCACTAGTAGGAGTGAGAAAAACCTCACGGGGTGGTGTCAATCGGAAGGTCTGAATTAGGATAGGCAGTGAGTGGCAATGTAGGATGGAGAAAAGCACCGCGGGGTGGTCAGCATGGGGAGGTCAGGGAACATGCAGTGGAAATGTAGGATAGGTTTCTGAAAAACATCGCGGGGTGGTGCGCATTGTATGGGTGTGTTTTACATTACATTCACTAGTAGGAGTGAGAAAAACATCACGGGGTGGTGCGCATTATATGGGTGTGTGTTACATTACATTCACTAGTAGGAGTGAGAAAATCATCACGGGGCGGTGCGCATTGTATGGGTGTGTGTTACATTACATTCACTAATACGAGTGAGAAAAACATCACGGGGTGGTGCGCATTGTATGGTTGTGTGTTACATTACATTCAGTAGTAGGAGTGAGAAAAACATCACGGGGTGGTGCTCATTGTATGGGTGTGTGTTACATTACATTCACTAGTAGGAGTGAGAAAAACATCACGGGGTGGTGCGCATTGTATGGGTGTGTGTTACATTACATTCACTAGTAGGAGTGAGAAAAACATCACGGGGTGGTGCGCATTGTATGGGTGTGTGTTACATTACATTCACTAGTAGGAATGAGAAAATCATCACGGGGTAGTGCGCATTGTATGGGTGTCTGTTACATTACATTCACTATTAGGGGTGAGAAAAACATCACGGGGTGGTGTGAATCGGAGGGTCTGAATTAGGATAGGCAGTGAGTGGCAATGTAGGATGGAGAAAAGCACCGCGGGGTGGTCAGCATGGGGTGGTCAGAGAACATGCAGTGGCAATGTAGGATAGGTTTCTGAAAAACATCGCGGGGTGGTGCGCATTGTATGGGTGTGTGTTACATTACATTCACTAGTAGGAGTGAGAAAAACATCACGGGGTGGTGCTCATTGTATGGGTGTGTGTTACATTACATTCACTAGTAGGAGTGAGAAAAACATCACGCGGTGGTGTGAATCGGAGGGTCTGTATTAGGATAGGCAGTGAGTGGCAATGTAGGATGGAGAAAAGCACCGCGGGGTGGTCAGCATGGGGAGGTCAGGGAACATGCAGTGGCAATCTAGGATAGGTTTCTGAAAAACATCGCGGGGTGGTGCGCATTGTATGGGTGTGTGTTACATTACATTCACTAGTAGGAGTGAGAAAAACATCACGGGTTGGTGTGAATCGGAGGGTCTGAAATAAGATATGCAGTGAGTGGCAATGTAGGAAGGAGAAAAGCACCGCGGGGTGCTCAGCATGGGGAAGTCAGGGAACATGCAGTGGCAATGCAGGATAGTTTTCTGAAAAACATCACGGGGTGGTGCGCATTGCATGGGTGTGTGTTACATTACATTCACTAGTAGGAGTGAGAAAAAGATCACGGGGTGGTGTGAATCAGAGGGTCTGAATTAGGATAGGCAGTGAGTGGCAATGTAGGATGGAGAAAAGCACCGCGGGGTGGTGAGCATGGGGAGGTCAGGGAACATGCAGTGGCAATCTAGGATAGGTTTCTGAAAAACATCGCGGGGTGGTGCGCATTGTATGGGTGTGTGTTACATTACATTCACTAGTAGGAGTGAGAAAAACATCACGGGGTGGTGCGCATTGTATGGGTGTGTGTTACATTACATTCACTAGTAGGAGTGAGAAAAACATCACGGGGTGGTGCGCATTGTATGTGTGTGTGTTACATTACATTCACTAGTAGGAGTGAGAAAAACATCACGGGGTGGTGCGCATTGTATGGGTGTGTGTTACATTACATTCACTAGTAGGAGTGAGAAAAACATCACGGGGTTGTGTGAATCGGAGGGTCTGAATTAGGATAGGCAGTGAGTGGCCTTCTAGGATGGAGAAAAACACCGCGGGGTGGTCAGCATGGGGAGGTCAGGGAACATGCAGTGGCAATGTAAGAGAGGTTTGTGAAAAACATCGGGGGTGGTGCGCATTGTATGGGTGTGTGTTACATTACATTCACTAGTAGGAATGAGAAAAACATCACGGGGTGGTGCGCATTGTATGGGTGTGTGTAATATTACATTCACTAGTAGGAGTGAGAAAAATATCACGGGGTGGTGTGAATCGGAGGGTCTGAATTAGGATAGGCAGTGAGTGGCAATGTAGGATGGAGAAAAGCACCGCAGGGTGGTCACATGGGGAAGTCAGGGAACATGCAGTTCAATGTAGGATAGGTTTTTGAAACACATCGCGGGGTGGTGCGCATTGTATGGGTGTGTGTTACATTAAATTCACTAGTAGGAGTGAGAAAAACATCACGGGGTGGTGCGCATTGCATGGGTGTGTATTACATTACATTCACTAATAGGAGTGAGAAAAACATCACGGGGTGGTGTGAATCGGAGGGTCTGAATTAGGATAGGCAATGAGTGGCAATGTAGGATGGAGAAAAGCACCGCGGGGTGGTCAGCATGGGGAGGTCAGGGAACATGCAGTGGGAATCTAGGATAGGTTTCTGAAAAACATCGCAGGGTGGTGCGCATTGTATGGGTGTATGTTACGTTACATTCACTAGTAGGAGTGAGAAAAACATCACGGGGTGGTGCGCATTGTATGGGTGTGTGTTACATTACATTCAATAGTAGGATTGAGAAAAACATCACGGGGTGGTGTGAATCGGAGGGTCTGAATTAGGATAGGCAGTGAGTGGCAATGTAGGATGGAGAAAAGCACCGCAGGGTGGTCAGCATGGGGAGGGCAGGGAACATGCAGATTCAATGTACGATAGGTTTCTGAAAAACATCGCGGGGTGGTGTGCATTGTATGGGTGTGTGTTACATTACATTCAATAGTAGGAGTGAGAAAAACATCACGGGGTGGTGCGCATTGTATGGGTGTGTGTTACATTACATTCACTAGTAGGATTGAGAAAAACATCACGGGGTGGTGTGAATCGGAGGGTCTGAATTAGGATAGGCAGTGAGTGGCAATGTAGGATGGAGAAAAGCACCGAAGGGTGGTCAGCATGGGGAGGTCAGGGAACATGCAGTTTCAATGTACGATAGGTTTCTGAAAAACATCGCGGGGTGGTGTGCATTGTATGGGTGTGTGTTACATTACATTCACTAGTAGGAGTGAGAAAAACATCACGGGGTGGTGTGAATCGGAGGGTCTGAATTAGGATAGGCAGTGAGTGGCAATGTAGGATGGAGAAAAGCACCGCGGGGTGGTCAGCATGGGGAGGTCAGGGAACATGCAGTGGCAATCTAGGATAGGATTCTGAAAATCATCGCAGGGTGGTGCGCATTGTATGGGTGTGTGTTACATTACATTCACTAGTAGGAGTGAGAAAAACATCACGGGGTGGTGCGCATTGTATGGGTGTGTGTTACCTTACATTCACTAGTAGGATTGAGAAAAACATCACGGATTGGTGCGCATTGTATGTGTGTGTGTTACATTACATTCACTAGTAGGAGTGAGAAAAACATCACGGGGTGGTGCGCATTGTATGGGTGTGTGTTACATTACATTCACTAGTAGGAGTGAGAAAAACATCACGGGGTTGTGTGAATCGGAGGGTCTGAATTAGGATAGGCAGTGAGTGGCCTTCTAGGATGGAGAAAAACACCGCGGGGTGGTCAGCATGGGGAGGTCAGGGAATATGCAGTGGCAATGTAAGATATGTTTCTGAAAAACATCGGGGGTGGTGCGCATTGTATGAGAGTGTGTTACATTACATTCACTAGTAGGAGTGAGAAAAACATCACGGGGTGGTGCGCATTGCATGGGTGTGTGTTACATTACATTCACTAGTAGGAGTGAGAAAAACATCACGGGGTGGTGTGAATCGGAGGGTCTGAATTAGGATAGGCAATGAGTGGCAATGTAGGATGGAGAAAAGCACCGCGGGGTGGTCAGCATGGGGAGGTCAGGGAACATGCAGTGGCAATCTAGGATAGGTTTCTGAAAAACATCGCGGGGTGGTGTGCATTGTATGGGTGTATGTTACATTACATTCACTAGTAGGAGTGAGAAAAACATCACGGGGTGGTGCGCATTGTATGGGAGTGTGTTACATTACATTCACTAGTAGGATTGAGAAAAACATCACTTGGTGGTGTGAATCGGAGGGTCTGAATTAGGATAGGCAGTGAGTGGCAATGTAGGATGGAGAAAAGCACCGCAGGGTGGTCAGCATGGTGAGGTCAGGGAACATGCAGTTTCAATGTACGATAGGTTTCTGAAAAACATCGCGGGGTGGTGTGCATTGTATGGGTGTGTGTTACATTACATTCAATAGTGGGAGTGAGAAAAACATCACGGGGTGGTGCGCATTGTATGGGTGTGTGTTACATTACATTCACTAGTAGGAGTGAGAAAAACATCACGGGGTTGTGCACATTGTATGGGTGTGTGTTACATTACGTTCACTAGTAGGAGTGAGAAAAATATCACGGGGTGGTGCGCATTGTATGGGTGTGTGTTACATTACATTCACTAGTAGGAGTGAGAAAAACATCACGGGGTGCTGCACATTGTATGGGTGTGTGTTACATTACATTCACTAGTAGGAGTGAGAAAAACATCACAGGGTGGTGTGAATCGGAGGGTGTGAATTAGGACAGGCAGTTAGTGGCAATGTAGGATGGAGAAAAGCACCGCGGTGTGGTGACCATGGGGAGGTCAGGGAACATGCAGTGGCAATGTAGGATAGGTTTCTGAAAAGCATCAAGGGGTGGTGCGCATTGTATGGGTGTGTGTTACATTACATTCACTAGTAGGAGTGAGAAAAACATCACGGGGTGGTGTGAATCGGAGGGTCTGTATTAGTATAGGCAGTGAGTGGCAATGTAGGATGGAGAAAAGCACCGCGGGGTGGTCAGCATGGGGAGGTCAGGGAACATGCAGTGGCAATGTAGGATAGGTTTCTGAAAAACATCGTGGGGTGGTGCGCATTGTATGGGTGGGTGTTACATTACATACACTAGTAGGAGTGAGAAAAACATCACGGGGTGGTGCGCATTGTATGGGTGTGTGTTACATTACGTTCTCTAGTAGGAGTGAGAAAAACATCACGGGGTGGTGTCAATCGGAAGGTCTGAATTAGGATAGGCAGTGAGTGGCAATGTAGGATGGAGAAAAGCACCGCGGGTTGGTCAGCATGGGGAGGTCAGGGAACATGCAGTGGAAATGTAGGATAGGTTTCTGAAAAACATCGCGGGGTGGTGCGCATTGTATGGGTGTGTTTTACATTACATTCATTAGTAGGAGTGAGAAAAACATCACGGGGTGGTGCGCATTATATGGGTGTGTGTTACATTACATTCACTAGTAGGAGTGAGAAAATCATCACGGGCGGTGCGCATTGTATGGGTGTGTGTTACATTACATTCCCTAATACGAGTGAGAAAAACATCACGGGGTGGTGCGCATTGTATGGTTGTGTGTTACATTACATTCACTAGTAGGAGTGAGAAAAACATCATGGGGTGGTGTGAATCGGAGGGTCTGAATTAGGATAGGCAGTGAGTGGCAATGTAGGATGGAGAAAAGCACCGCGGGGTGGTCAGCATGGGGAGGTCAGGGAAAATGCAGTGGTAATGTAGGATAGGTTTCTGAAAAACATCGCGGGGTGGTGCGCATTGTATGGGTGTGTGTTACATTAAATTCACTAGTAGGAGTGAGAAAAACATCACGGGGTTGTGCGCATTGTATGGGTGTGTGTTACATTATATTCACTAGTAGGTGCGAGAAAAACATCAAGGGGTGGTGTGAATCGGAGGGTCTGAATTAGGATAGGCAGTTAGTGGGAATGTAGAATGGAGAAAAGCACCGCGGTGTGGTCAGCATGGGGAGGTCAGGGAACATGCAGTGGCAATGTAGGATAGGTTTCTGAAGAATATCGCGGGGTGGTGTGCATTGTATGGGTGTGTGTTACATTACATTCACTACTAGGAGTGAGAAAAACATCACGGGGTGGTGCGCATTGTTTGGGTGTGTGTTACATTACATTCACTAGTAGGAATGAGAAAATCATCACGGGGTGGTGCGCATTGTATGGGTGTCTGTTACATTACATTCACTAGTAGGGGTGAGAAAAACATCACGGGGTGGTGTGAATCGGAGGGTCTGGATTAGGATAGGCAGTGAGTGGCAATGTAGGATGGAGAAAAGCACCGCGGGGTGGTCAGCATGGGGAGGTCAGGGAACATGCAGTGGCAATGTAGGATAGGTTTCTGAAAAACATCGTGGGGTGGTGCGCATTGTATGGGTGGGTGTTACATTACATACACTAGTAGGAGTGAGAAAAACATCACGGGGTGGTGCGCATTGTATGGGTGTGTGTTACCTTACATTCACTAGTACGAGTGAGAAAAACATCACGGGGTGGTGCGCATTGTATGGGTGTGTGTTACATTACGTTCTCTAGTAGGAGTGAGAAAAACATCAAGGGGTGGTGTCAATCGGAAGGTCTGAATTAGGATAGGCAGTGAGTGGCAATGTAGGATGGAGAAAAGCACCGCGGGGTGGTCAGCATGGGGAGGTCAGGGAACATGCAGTGGAAATGTAGGATAGGTTTCTGAAAAATATCGCGGGGTGGTGCGCATTGTATGGGTGTGTTTTACATTACATTCATTAGTAGGAGTGAGAAAAACATCACGGGGTGGTGCGCATTATATGGGTGTGTGTTACATTACATTCACTAGTAGGAGTGAGAAAATCATCACGGGGCGGTGCGCATTGTATGGGTGTGTGTTACATTACATTCCCTAATACGAGTGAGAAAAACATCACGGGGTGGTGCGCATTGTATGGTTGTGTGTTACATTACATTCACTAGTAGGAGTGAGAAAAACATCACGGGGTGGTGTGAATCGGAGGGTCTGAATTAGGATAGGCAGTGAGTGGCAATGTAGGATGGAGAAAAGCACCGCGGGGTGGTCAGCATGGGGAGGTCAGGGAAAATGCAGTGGTAATGTAGGATAAGTTTCTGAAAAACATCGCGGGGTGGTGCGCATTGTATGGGTGTGTGTTACATTAAATTCACTAGTAGGAGTGAGAAAAACATCACGGGGTTGTGCGCATTGTATGGGTGTGTGTTACATTATATTCACTAGTAGGTGCGAGAAAAACATCAAGGGGTGGTGTGAATCGGAGGGTCTGAATTAGGATAGGCAGTTAGTGGGAATGTAGAATGGAGAAAAGCACCGCGGTGTGGTCAGCATGGGGAGGTCAGGGAACATGCAGTGGCAATGTAGGATAGGTTTCTGAAGAATATCGCGGGGTGGTGTGCATTGTATGGGTGTGTGTTACATTACATTCACTACTAGGAGTGAGAAAAACATCACGGGGTGGTGCGCATTGTTTGGGTGTGTGTTACATTACATTCACTAGTAGGAATGAGAAAATCATCACGGGGTGGTGCGCATTGTATGGGTGTCTGTTACATTACATTCACTAGTAGGGGTGAGAAAAACATCACGGGGTGGTGTGAATCGGAGGGTCTGGATTAGGATAGGCAGTGAGTGGCAATGTAGGATGGAGAAAAGCACCGCGGGGTGGTCAGCATGGGGTGGTCAGGGAACATGCAGTGGCAATGTAGGATAGGTTTCTGAAAAACATCGCGGGGTGGTGCGCATTGTATGGGTGTGTGTTACATTACATTCACTTGTAGGAGTGAGAAAAACATCACGGGGTGGTGCGCATTGTATGGGTGTGTGTTACATTACATTCACTAGTAGGAGTGAGAAAAACATCACGCGGTGGTGTGAATAGGAGGGTCTGTATTAGGATAGGCAGTGAGTGGCAATGTAGGATGGAGAAAAGCACCGCGGGGTGGTCAGCATGGGGAGGTCAGGGAACATGCAGTGGCAATCTAGGATAGGTTTCTGAAAAACATCGCGGGGTGGTGCGCATTGTATGGGTGTGTGTTACATTACATTCACTAGTAGGAGTGAGAAAAACATCACGGGGTGGTGTGAATTGGAGGGTCTGAAATAAGATATGCAGTGAGTGGCAATGTAGGAAGGAGAAAAGCACCGCGGGGTGGTCAGCATGGGGAAGTCAGGGAACATGCAGTGGCAATGCAGGATAGTTTTCTGAAAAACATCACGGGGTGGTGCGCATTGCATGGGTGTGTGTTACATTACATTCACTAGTAGGAGTGAGAAAAACATCACGGGGTGGTGTGAATCAGAGGGTCTGAATTAGGATTGGCAGTGAGTGGCAATGTAGGATGGAGAAAAACACCGCGGGGTGGTCAGCATGGGGAGGTCAGGGAACATGCAGTGGCAATCTAGGATAGGTTTCTGAAAAACATCGCGGGGTGGTGCGCATTGTATGGGTGTGTGTTACATTACATTCACTAGTAGGAGTGAGAAAAACATCACGGGGTGGTGCGCATTGTATGGGTGTGTGTTACATTACATTCACTAGTAGGAGTGAGAAAAACATCACGGGGTGGTGCGCATTGCATGGGTGTGTGTTACATTACATTCACTAGTAGGAGTGAGAAAAACATCACGGGGTGGTGTGAATCGGAGGGTCTGAATTAGGATAGGCAATGAGTGGCAATGTAGGATGGAGAAAAGCACCGCGGGGTGGTCAGCATGGGGAGGTCAGGGAACATGCAGTGGGAATCTAGGATAGGTTTCTGAAAAACATCGCGGGGTGGTGCGCATTGTATGGGTGTATGTTACATTACATTCACTAGTAGGAGTGAGAAAAACATCACGGGGTGGTGCGCATTGTATGGGTGTGTGTTACATTACATTCACTAGTAGGATTGAGAAAAACATCACGGGGTGGTGTGAATCGGAGGGTCTGAATTAGGATAGGCAGTGAGTGGCAATGTAGGATGGAGAAAAGCACCGCAGGGTGGTCAGCATGGGGAGGGCAGGGAACATGCAGATTCAATGTACGATAGGTTTCTGAAAAACATCGCGGGGTGGTGTGCATTGTATGGGTGTGTGTTACATTACATTCAATAGTAGGAGTGAGAAAAACATCACGGGGTTGTGCGCATTGTATGGGTGTGTGTTACATTACATTCACTAGTAGGATTGAGAAAAACATCACGGGGTGGTGTGAATCGGAGGGTCTGAATTAGGATAGGCAGTGAGTGGCAATGTAGGATGGAGAAAAGCACCGCAGGGTGGTCAGCATGGGGAGGTCAGGGAACATGCAGTTTCAATGTACGATAGGTTTCTGAAAAACATCGCGGGGTGGTGTGCATTGTATGGGTGTGTGTTACATTACATTCACTAGTAGGATTGAGAAAAACATCACGGGGTGGTGTGAATCGGAGGGTCTGAATTAGGATAGGCCGTGAGTGGCAATGTAGGATGGAGAAAAGCACCGCGGGGTGGTCAGCATGGGGAGGTCAGGGAACATGCAGTGGCAATCTAGGATAGGATTCTGAAAAACATCGCAGGGTGGTGCGCATTGTATGGGTGTGTGTTACATTACATTCACTAGTAGGAGTGAGAAAAACATCACGGGGTGGTGCGCATTGTATGGGTGTGTTTTACATTACATTCATTAGTAGGAGTGAGAAAAACATCACGGGGTGGTGCGCATTATATGGGTGTGTGTTACATTACATTCACTAGTAGGAGTGAGAAAATCATCACGTGGCGGTGCGCATTGTATGGGTGTGTGTTACATTACATTCCCTAATACGAGTGAGAAAAACATCACGGGGTGGTGCGCATTGTATGGTTGTGTGTTACATTACATTCACTAGTAGGAGTGAGAAAAACATCACGGGGTGGTGTGAATCGGAGGGTCTGAATTAGGATAGGCAGTGAGTGGCAATGTAGGATGGAGAAAAGCACCGCGGGGTGGTCAGCATGGGGAGGTCAGGGAAAATGCAGTGGTAATGTAGGATAAGTTTCTGAAAAACATCGCGGGGTGGTGCGCATTGTATGGGTGTGTGTTACATTAAATTCACTAGTAGGAGTGAGAAAAACATCACGGGGTTGTGCGCATTGTATGGGTGTGTGTTACATTATATTCACTAGTAGGTGCGAGAAAAACATCAAGGGGTGGTGTGATTCGGAGGGTCTGAATTAGGATAGGCAGTTAGTGGGAATGTAGAATGGAGAAAAGCACCGCGGTGTGGTCAGCATGGGGAGGTCAGGGAACATGCAGTGGCAATGTAGGATAGGTTTCTGAAGAATATCGCGGGGTGGTGTGCATTGTATGGGTGTGTGTTACATTACATTCACTACTAGGAGTGAGAAAAACATCACGGGGTTGTGTGAATCGGAGGGTCTGAATTAGGATAGGCAGTGAGTGGCCTTCTAGGATGGAGAAAAACACCGCGGGGTGGTCAGCATGGGGAGGTCAGGGAATATGCAGTGGCAATGTAAGATATGTTTCTGAAAAACATCGGGGGTGGTGCGCATTGTATGAGAGTGTGTTACATTACATTCACTAGTAGGAGTGAGAAAAACATCACGGGGTGGTGCGCATTGCATGGGTGTGTGTTACATTACATTCACTAGTAGGAGTGAGAAAAACATCACGGGGTGGTGTGAATCGGAGGGTCTGAATTAGGATAGGCAGTTAGTGGGAATGTAGAATGGAGAAAAGCACCGCGGTGTGGTCAGCATGGGGAGGTCAGGGAACATGCAGTGGCAATGTAGGATAGGTTTCTGAAGAATATCGCGGGGTGGTGTGCATTGTATGGGTGTGTGTTACATTACATTCACTACTAGGAGTGAGAAAAACATCACGGGGTTGTGTGAATCAGAGGGTCTGAATTAGGATAGGCAGTGAGTGGCCTTCTAGGATGGAGAAAAACACCGCGGGGTGGTCAGCATGGGGAGGTCAGGGAATATGCAGTGGCAATGTAAGATATGTTTCTGAAAAACATCGGGGGTGGTGCGCATTGTATGAGAGTGTGTTACATTACATTCACTAGTAGGATTGAGAAAAACATCACGGGGTGGTGCGCATTGCATGGGTGTGTGTTACATTACATTCACTAGTAGGAGTGAGAAAAACATCACGGGGTGGTGTGAATCGGAGGGTCTGAATTAGGATAGGCAATGAGTGGCAATGTAGGATGGAGAAAAGCACCGCGGGGTGGTCAGCATGGGGAGGTCAGGGAACATGCAGTGGCAATCTAGGATAGGTTTCTGAAAAACATCGCGGGGTGGTGTGCATTGTATGGGTGTATGTTACATTACATTCACTAGTAGGAGTGAGAAAAACATCACGGGGTGGTGCGCATTGTATGGGAGTGTGTTACATTACATTCACTAGTAGGATTGAGAAAAACATCACTTGGTGGTGTGAATCGGAGGGTCTGAATTAGGATAGGCAGTGAGTGGCAATGTAGGATGGAGAAAAGCACCGCAGGGTGGTCAGCATGGTGAGGTCAGGGAACATGCAGTTTCAATGTACGATAGGTTTCTGAAAAACATCGCGGGGTGGTGTGCATTGTATGGGTGTGTGTTACATTACATTCAATAGTGGGAGTGAGAAAAACATCACGGGGTGGTGCGCATTGTATGGGTGTGTGTTACATTACATTCACTAGTAGGAGTGAGAAAAACATCACGGGGTTGTGCACATTGTATGGGTGTGTGTTACATTACGTTCACTAGTAGGAGTGAGAAAAATATCACGGGGTGGTGCGCATTGTATGGGTGTGTGTTACATTACATTCACTAGTAGGAGTGAGAAAAACATCACGGGGTGCTGCACATTGTATGGGTGTGTGTTACATTACATTCACTAGTAGGAGTGAGAAAAACATCACAGGGTGGTGTGAATCGGAGGGTGTGAATTAGGACAGGCAGTGAGTGGCAATGTAGGATGGAGAAAAGCACCGCGGTGTGGTGACCATGGGGAGGTCAGGGAACATGCAGTGGCAATGTAGGATAGGTTTCTGAAAAGCATTAAGGGGTGGTGCGCATTGTATGGGTGTGTGTTACATTACATTCACTAGTAGGAGTGAGAAAAACATCACGGGGTGGTGTGAATCGGAGGGTCTGAATTAGTATAGGCAGTGAGTGGCAATGTAGGATGGAGAAAAGCACCGCGGGGTGGTCAGCATGGGGAGGTCAGGGAACATGCAGTGGCAATGTAGGATAGGTTTCTGAAAAACATCGTGGGGTGGTGCGCATTGTATGGGTGGGTGTTACATTACATACACTAGTAGGAGTGAGAAAAACATCACGGGGTGGTGCGCATTGTATGGGTGTGTGTTACCTTACATTCACTAGTACGAGTGAGAAAAACATCACGGGGTGGTGCGCATTGTATGGGTGTGTGTTACATTACGTTCTCTAGTAGGAGTGAGAAAAACATCACGGGGTGGTGTCAATCGGAAGGTCTGAATTAGGATAGGCAGTGAGTGGCAATGTAGGATGGAGAAAAGCACCGCGGGGTGGTCAGCATGGGGAGGTCAGGGAACATGCAGTGGAAATGTAGGATAGGTTTCTGAAAAACATCGCGGGGTGGTGCGCATTGTATGGGTGTGTTTTACATTACATTCATTAGTAGGAGTGAGAAAAACATCACGGGGTGGTGCGCATTATATGGGTGTGTGTTACATTACATTCACTAGTAGGAGTGAGAAAATCATCACGGGGCGGTGCGCATTGTATGGGTGTGTGTTACATTACATTCCCTAATACGAGTGAGAAAAACATCACGGGGTGGTGCGCATTGTATGGTTGTGTGTTACATTACATTCACTAGTAGGAGTGAGAAAAACATCACGGGGTGGTGTGAATCGGAGGGTCTGAATTAGGATAGGCAGTGAGTGGCAATGTAGGATGGAGAAAAGCACCGCGGGGTGGTCAGCATGGGGAGGTCAGGGAAAATGCAGTGGTAATGTAGGATAGGTTTCTGAAAAACATCGCGGGGTGGTGCGCATTGTATGGGTGTGTGTTACATTAAATTCACTAGTAGGAGTGAGAAAAACATCACGGGGTTGTGCGCATTGTATGGGTGTGTGTTACATTATATTCACTAGTAGGTGCGAGAAAAACATCAAGGGGTGGTGTGAATCGGAGGGTCTGAATTAGGATAGGCAGTTAGTGGGAATGTATAATGGAGAAAAGCACCGCGGTGTGGTCAGCATGGGGAGGTCAGGGAACATGCAGTGGCAATGTAGGATAGGTTTCTGAAGAATATCGCGGGGTGGTGTGCATTGTATGGGTGTGTGTTACATTACATTCACTACTAGGAGTGAGAAAAACATCACGGGGTGGTGCGCATTGTTTGGGTGTGTGTTACATTACATTCACTAGTAGGAATGAGAAAATCATCACGGGGTGGTGCGCATTGTATGGGTGTCTGTTACATTACATTCACTAGTAGGGGTGAGAAAAACATCACGGGGTGGTGTGAATCGGAGGGTCTGGATTAGGATAGGCAGTGAGTGGCAATGTAGGATGGAGAAAAGCACCGCGGGGTGGTCAGCATGGGGAGGTCAGGGAACATGCAGTGGCAATGTAGGATAGGTTTCTGAAAAACATCGTGGGGTGGTGCGCATTGTATGGGTGGGTGTTACATTACATACACTAGTAGGAGTGAGAAAAACATCACGGGGTGGTGCGCATTGTATGGGTGTGTGTTACCTTACATTCACTAGTACGAGTGAGAAAAACATCACAGGGTGGTGCGCATTGTATGGGTGTGTGTTACATTACGTTCTCTAGTAGGAGTGAGAAAAACATCACGGGGTGGTGTCAATCGGAAGGTCTGAATTAGGATAGGCAGTGAGTGGCAATGTAGGATGGAGAAAAGCACCGCGGGGTGGTCAGCATGGGGAGGTCAGGGAACATGCAGTGGAAATGTAGGATAGGTTTCTGAAAAATATCGCGGGGTGGTGCGCATTGTATGGGTGTGTTTTACATTACATTCATTAGTAGGAGTGAGAAAAACATCACGGGGTGGTGCGCATTATATGGGTGTGTGTTACATTACATTCACTAGTAGGAGTGAGAAAATCATCACGGGGCGGTGCGCATTGTATGGGTGTGTGTTACATTACATTCCCTAATACGAGTGAGAAAAACATCACGGGGTGGTGCGCATTGTATGGTTGTGTGTTACATTACATTCACTAGTAGGAGTGAGAAAAACATCACGGGGTGGTGTGAATCGGAGGGTCTGAATTAGGATAGGCAGTGAGTGGCAATGTAGGATGGAGAAAAGCACCGCGGGGTGGTCAGCATGGGGAGGTCAGGGAAAATGCAGTGGTAATGTAGGATAAGTTTCTGAAAAACATCGCGGGGTGGTGCGCATTGTATGGGTGTGTGTTACATTAAATTCACTAGTAGGAGTGAGAAAAACATCACGGGGTTGTGCGCATTGTATGGGTGTGTGTTACATTATATTCACTAGTAGGTGCGAGAAAAACATCAAGGGGTGGTGTGAATCGGAGGGTCTGAATTAGGATAGGCAGTTAGTGGGAATGTAGAATGGAGAAAAGCACCGCGGTGTGGTCAGCATGGGGAGGTCAGGGAACATGCAGTGGCAATGTAGGATAGGTTTCTGAAGAATATCGCGGGGTGGTGTGCATTGTATGGGTGTGTGTTACATTACATTCATTACTAGGAGTGAGAAAAACATCACGGGGTGGTGCGCATTATATGGGTGTGTGTTACATTACATTCACTAGTAGGAGTGAGAAAATCATCACGGGGCGGTGCGCATTGTATGGGTGTGTGTTACATTACATTCCCTAATACGAGTGAGAAAAATATCACGGGGTGGTGCGCATTGTATGGTTGTGTGTTACATTACATTCACTAGTAGGAGTGAGAAAAACATCACGGGGTGGTGTGAATCGGAGGGTCTGAATTAGGATAGGCAGTGAGTGGCAATGTAGGATGGAGAAAAGCACCGCGGGGTGGTCAGCATGGGGAGGTCAGGGAAAATGCAGTGGTAATGTAGGATAGGTTTCTGAAAAACATCGCGGGGTGGTGCGCATTGTATGGGTGTGTGTTACATTAAATTCACTAGTAGGAGTGAGAAAAACATCACGGGGTTGTGCGCATTGTATGGGTGTGTGTTACATTATATTCACTAGTAGGTGCGAGAAAAACATCAAGGGGTGGTGTGAATCGGAGGGTCTGAATTAGGATAGGCAGTTAGTGGGAATGTAGAATGGAGAAAAGCACCGCGGTGTGGTCAGCATGGGGAGGTCAGGGAACATGCAGTGGCAATGTAGGATAGGTTTCTGAAGAATATCGCGGGGTGGTGTGCATTGTATGGGTGTGTGTTACATTACATTCACTACTAGGAGTGAGAAAAACATCACGGGGTGGTGCGCATTGTTTGGGTGTGTGTTACATTACATTCACTAGTAGGAATGAGAAAATCATCACGGGGTGGTGCGCATTGTATGGGTGTCTGTTACATTACATTCACTAGTAGGGGTGAGAAAAACATCACGGGGTGGTGTGAATCGGAGGGTCTGGATTAGGATAGGCAGTGAGTGGCAATGTAGGATGGAGAAAAGCACCGAGGGGTGGTCAGCATGGGGAGGTCAGGGAACATGCAGTGGCAATGTAGGATAGGTTTCTGAAAAACATCGTGGGGTGGTGCGCATTGTATGGGTGTGTGTTACATTACGTTCTCTAGTAGGAGTGAGAAAAACATCACGGGGTGGTGTCAATCGGAAGGTCTGAATTAGGATAGGCAGTGAGTGGCAATGTAGGATGGAGAAAAGCACCGCGGGGTGGTCAGCATGGGGAGGTCAGGGAACATGAAGTGGAAATGTAGGATAGGTTTCTGAAGAATATCGCGGGGTGGTGTGCATTGTATGGGTGTGTGTTACATTACATTCACTACTAGGAGTGAGAAAAACATCACGGGGTGGTGCGCATTATATGGGTGTGTGTTACATTACATTCACTAGTAGGAGTGAGAAAATCATCACGGGGCGGTGCGCATTGTATGGGTGTGTGTTACATTACATTCCCTAATACGAGTGAGAAAAACATCACGGGGTGGTGCGCATTGTATGGTTGTGTGTTACATTACATTCACTAGTAGGAGTGAGAAAAACATCACGGGGTGGTGTGAATCGGAGGGTCTGAATTAGGATAGGCAGTGAGTGGCAATGTAGGATGGAGAAAAGCACCGCGGGGTGGTCAGCATGGGGAGGTCAGGGAAAATGCAGTGGTAATGTAGGATAGGTTTCTGAAAAACATCGCGGGGTGGTGCGCATTGTATGGGTGTGTGTTACATTAAATTCACTAGTAGGAGTGAGAAAAACATCACGGGGTTGTGCGCATTGTATGGGTGTGTGTTACATTATATTCACTAGTAGGTGCGAGAAAAACATCAAGGGGTGGTGTGAATCGGAGGGTCTGAATTAGGATAGGCAGTTAGTGGGAATGTAGAATGGAGAAAAGCACCGCGGTGTGGTCAGCATGGGGAGGTCAGGGAACATGCAGTGGCAATGTAGGATAGGTTTCTGAAGAATATCGCGGGGTGGTGTGCATTGTATGGGTGTGTGTTACATTACATTCACTACTAGGAGTGAGAAAAACATCACGGGGTGGTGCGCATTGTTTGGGTGTGTGTTACATTACATTCACTAGTAGGAATGAGAAAATCATCACGGGGTGGTGCGCATTGTATGGGTGTCTGTTACATTACATTCACTAGTAGGGGTGAGAAAAACATCACGGGGTGGTGTGAATCGGAGGGTCTGGATTAGGATAGGCAGTGAGTGGCAATGTAGGATGGAGAAAAGCACCGCGGGGTGGTCAGCATGGGGAGGTCAGGGAACATGCAGTGGCAATGTAGGATAGGTTTCTGAAAAACATCGTGGGGTGGTGCGCATTGTATGGGTGGGTGTTACATTACATACACTAGTAGGAGTGAGAAAAACATCACGGGGTGGTGCGCATTGTATGGGTGTGTGTTACCTTACATTCACTAGTACGAGTGAGAAAAACATCACGGGGTGGTGCGCATTGTATGGGTGTGTGTTACATTACGTTCTCTAGTAGGAGTGAGAAAAACATCACGGGGTGGTGTCAATCGGAAGGTCTGAATTAGGATAGGCAGTGAGTGGCAATGTAGGATGGAGAAAAGCACCGCGGGGTGGTCAGCATGGGGAGGTCAGGGAACATGCAGTGGAAATGTAGGATAGGTTTCTGAAAAATATCGCGGGGTGGTGCGCATTGTATGGGTGTGTTTTACATTACATTCATTAGTAGGAGTGAGAAAAACATCACGGGGTGGTGCGCATTATATGGGTGTGTGTTACATTACATTCACTAGTAGGAGTGAGAAAATCATCACGGGGCGGTGCGCATTGTATGGGTGTGTGTTACATTACATTCCCTAATACGAGTGAGAAAAACATCACGGGGTGGTGCGCATTGTATGGTTGTGTGTTACATTACATTCACTAGTAGGAGTGAGAAAAACATCACGGGGTGGTGTGAATCGGAGGGTCTGAATTAGGATAGGCAGTGAGTGGCAATGTAGGATGGAGAAAAGCACCGCGGGGTGGTCAGCATGGGGAGGTCAGGGAAAATGCAGTGGTAATGTAGGATAAGTTTCTGAAAAACATCGCGGGGTGGTGCGCATTGTATGGGTGTGTGTTACATTAAATTCACTAGTAGGAGTGAGAAAAACATCACGGGGTTGTGCGCATTGTATGGGTGTGTGTTACATTATATTCACTAGTAGGTGCGAGAAAAACATCAAGGGGTGGTGTGAATCGGAGGGTCTGAATTAGGATAGGCAGTTAGTGGGAATGTAGAATGGAGAAAAGCACCGCGGTGTGGTCAGCATGGGGAGGTCAGGGAACATGCAGTGGCAATGTAGGATAGGTTTCTGAAGAATATCGCGGGGTGGTGTGCATTGTATGGGTGTGTGTTACATTACATTCACTACTAGGAGTGAGAAAAACATCACGGGGTGGTGCGCATTGTTTGGGTGTGTGTTACATTACATTCACTAGTAGGAATGAGAAAATCATCACGGGGTGGTGCGCATTGTATGGGTGTCTGTTACATTACATTCACTAGTAGGGGTGAGAAAAACATCACGGGGTGGTGTGAATCGGAGGGTCTGGATTAGGATAGGCAGTGAGTGGCAATGTAGGATGGAGAAAAGCACCGCGGGGTGGTCAGCATGGGGTGGTCAGGGAACATGCAGTGGCAATGTAGGATAGGTTTCTGAAAAACATCGCGGGGTGGTGCGCATTGTATGGGTGTGTGTTACATTACATTCACTTGTAGGAGTGAGAAAAACATCACGGGGTGGTGCGCATTGTATGGGTGTGTGTTACATTACATTCACTAGTAGGAGTGAGAAAAACATCACGCGGTGGTGTGAATAGGAGGGTCTGTATTAGGATAGGCAGTGAGTGGCAATGTAGGATGGAGAAAAGCACCGCGGGGTGGTCAGCATGGGGAGGTCAGGGAACATGCAGTGGCAATCTAGGATAGGTTTCTGAAAAACATCGCGGGGTGGTGCGCATTGTATGGGTGTGTGTTACATTACATTCACTAGTAGGAGTGAGAAAAACATCACGGGGTGGTGTGAATTGGAGGGTCTGAAATAAGATATGCAGTGAGTGGCAATGTAGGAAGGAGAAAAGCACCGCGGGGTGGTCAGCATGGGGAAGTCAGGGAACATGCAGTGGCAATGCAGGATAGTTTTCTGAAAAACATCACGGGGTGGTGCGCATTGCATGGGTGTGTGTTACATTACATTCACTAGTAGGAGTGAGAAAAACATCACGGGGTGGTGTGAATCGGAGGGTCTGAATTAGGATTGGCAGTGAGTGGCAATGTAGGATGGAGAAAAACACCGCGGGGTGGTCAGCATGGGGAGGTCAGGGAACATGCAGTGGCAATCTAGGATAGGTTTCTGAAAAACATCGCGGGGTGGTGCGCATTGTATGGGTGTGTGTTACATTACATTCACTAGTAGGAGTGAGAAAAACATCACGGGGTGGTGCGCATTGTATGGGTGTGTGTTACATTACATTCACTAGTAGGAGTGAGAAAAACATCACGGGGTGGTGCGCATTGCATGGGTGTGTGTTACATTACATTCACTAGTAGGAGTGAGAAAAACATCACGGGGTGGTGTGAATCGGAGGGTCTGAATTAGGATAGGCAATGAGTGGCAATGTAGGATGGAGAAAAGCACCGCGGGGTGGTCAGCATGGGGAGGTCAGGGAACATGCAGTGGGAATCTAGGATAGGTTTCTGAAAAACATCGCGGGGTGGTGCGCATTGTATGGGTGTATGTTACATTACATTCACTAGTAGGAGTGAGAAAAACATCACGGGGTGGTGCGCATTGTATGGGTGTGTGTTACATTACATTCACTAGTAGGATTGAGAAAAACATCACGGGGTGGTGTGAATCGGAGGGTCTGAATTAGGATAGGCAGTGAGTGGCAATGTAGGATGGAGAAAAGCACCGCAGGGTGGTCAGCATGGGGAGGGCAGGGAACATGCAGATTCAATGTACGATAGGTTTCTGAAAAACATCGCGGGGTGGTGTGCATTGTATGGGTGTGTGTTACATTACATTCAATAGTAGGAGTGAGAAAAACATCACGGGGTTGTGCGCATTGTATGGGTGTGTGTTACATTACATTCACTAGTAGGATTGAGAAAAACATCACGGGGTGGTGTGAATCGGAGGGTCTGAATTAGGATAGGCAGTGAGTGGCAATGTAGGATGGAGAAAAGCACCGCAGGGTGGTCAGCATGGGGAGGTCAGGGAACATGCAGTTTCAATGTACGATAGGTTTCTGAAAAACATCGCGGGGTGGTGTGCATTGTATGGGTGTGTGTTACATTACATTCACTAGTAGGATTGAGAAAAACATCACGGGGTGGTGTGAATCGGAGGGTCTGAATTAGGATAGGCCGTGAGTGGCAATGTAGGATGGAGAAAAGCACCGCGGGGTGGTCAGCATGGGGAGGTCAGGGAACATGCAGTGGCAATCTAGGATAGGATTCTGAAAAACATCGCAGGGTGGTGCGCATTGTATGGGTGTGTGTTACATTACATTCACTAGTAGGAGTGAGAAAAACATCACGGGGTGGTGCGCATTGTATGGGTGTGTTTTACATTACATTCATTAGTAGGAGTGAGAAAAACATCACGGGGTGGTGCGCATTTTATGGGTGTGTGTTACATTACATTCACTAGTAGGAGTGAGAAAATCATCACGTGGCGGTGCGCATTGTATGGGTGTGTGTTACATTACATTCCCTAATACGAGTGAGAAAAACATCACGGGGTGGTGCGCATTGTATGGTTGTGTGTTACATTACATTCACTAGTAGGAGTGAGAAAAACATCACGGGGTGGTGTGAATCGGAGGGTCTGAATTAGGATAGGCAGTGAGTGGCAATGTAGGATGGAGAAAAGCACCGCGGGGTGGTCAGCATGGGGAGGTCAGGGAAAATGCAGTGGTAATGTAGGATAAGTTTCTGAAAAACATCGCGGGGTGGTGCGCATTGTATGGGTGTGTGTTACATTAAATTCACTAGTAGGAGTGAGAAAAACATCACGGGGTTGTGCGCATTGTATGGGTGTGTGTTACATTATATTCACTAGTAGGTGCGAGAAAAACATCAAGGGGTGGTGTGAATCGGAGGGTCTGAATTAGGATAGGCAGTTAGTGGGAATGTAGAATGGAGAAAAGCACCGCGGTGTGGTCAGCATGGGGAGGTCAGGGAACATGCAGTGGCAATGTAGGATAGGTTTCTGAAGAATATCGCGGGGTGGTGTGCATTGTATGGGTGTGTGTTACATTACATTCACTACTAGGAGTGAGAAAAACATCACGGGGTTGTGTGAATCGGAGGGTCTGAATTAGGATAGGCAGTGAGTGGCCTTCTAGGATGGAGAAAAACACCGCGGGGTGGTCAGCATGGGGAGGTCAGGGAATATGCAGTGGCAATGTAAGATATGTTTCTGAAAAACATCGGGGGTGGTGCGCATTGTATGAGAGTGTGTTACATTACATTCACTAGTAGGAGTGAGAAAAACATCACGGGGTGGTGCGCATTGCATGGGTGTGTGTTACATTACATTCACTAGTAGGAGTGAGAAAAACATCACGGGGTGGTGTGAATCGGAGGGTCTGAATTAGGATAGGCAATGAGTGGCAATGTAGGATGGAGAAAAGCACCGCGGGGTGGTCAGCATGGGGAGGTCAGGGAACATGCAGTGGCAATCTAGGATAGGTTTCTGAAAAACATCGCGGGGTGGTGTGCATTGTATGGGTGTATGTTACATTACATTCACTAGTAGGAGTGAGAAAAACATCACGGGGTGGTGCGCATTGTATGGGAGTGTGTTACATTACATTCACTAGTAGGATTGAGAAAAACATCACTTGGTGGTGTGAATCGGAGGGTCTGAATTAGGATAGGCAGTGAGTGGCAATGTAGGATGGAGAAAAGCACCGCAGGGTGGTCAGCATGGTGAGGTCAGGGAACATGCAGTTTCAATGTACGATAGGTTTCTGAAAAACATCGCGGGGTGGTGTGCATTGTATGGGTGTGTGTTACATTACATTCAATAGTGGGAGTGAGAAAAACATCACGGGGTGGTGCGCATTGTATGGGTGTGTGTTACATTACATTCACTAGTAGGAGTGAGAAAAACATCACGGGGTTGTGCACATTGTATGGGTGTGTGTTACATTACGTTCACTAGTAGGAGTGAGAAAAATATCACGGGGTGCTGCACATTGTATGGGTGTGTGTTACATTACATTCACTAGTAGGAGTGAGAAAAACATCACAGGGTGGTGTGAATCGGAGGGTGTGAATTAGGACAGGCAGTGAGTGGCAATGTAGGATGGAGAAAAGCACCGCGGTGTGGTGACCATGGGGAGGTCAGGGAACATGCAGTGGCAATGTAGGATAGGTTTCTGAAAAGCATCAAGGGGTGGTGCGCATTGTATGGGTGTGTGTTACATTACATTCACTAGTAGGAGTGAGAAAAACATCACAGGGTGGTGTGAATCGGAGGGTGTGAATTAGGACAGGCAGTGAGTGGCAATGTAGGATGGAGAAAAGCACCGCGGTGTGGTGACCATGGGGAGGTCAGGGAACATGCAGTGGCAATGTAGGATAGGTTTCTGAAAAGCATCAAGGGGTGGTGCGCATTGTATGGGTGTGTGTTACATTACATTCACTAGTAGGAGTGAGAAAAACATCACGGGGTGGTGTGAATCGGAGGGTCTGAATTAGTATAGGCAGTGAGTGGCAATGTAGGATGGAGAAAAGCACCGCGGGGTGGTCAGCATGGGGAGGTCAGGGAACATGCAGTGGCAATGTAGGATAGGTTTCTGAAAAACATCGTGGGGTGGTGCGCATTGTATGGGTGGGTGTTACATTACATACACTAGTAGGAGTGAGAAAAACATCACGGGGTGGTGCGCATTGTATGGGTGTGTGTTACCTTACATTCACTAGTACGAGTGAGAAAAACATCACGGGGTGGTGCGCATTGTATGGGTGTGTGTTACATTACGTTCTCTAGTAGGAGTGAGAAAAACATCACGGGGTGGTGTCAATCGGAAGGTCTGAATTAGGATAGGCAGTGAGTGGCAATGTAGGATGGAGAAAAGCACCGCGGGGTGGTCAGCATGGGGAGGTCAGGGAACATGCAGTGGAAATGTAGGATAGGTTTCTGAAAAACATCGCGGGGTGGTGCGCATTGTATGGGTGTGTTTTACATTACATTCATTAGTAGGAGTGAGAAAAACATCACGGGGTGGTGCGCATTATATGGGTGTGTGTTACATTACATTCACTAGTAGGAGTGAGAAAATCATCACGGGGCGGTGCGCATTGTATGGGTGTGTGTTACATTACATTCCCTAATACGAGTGAGAAAAACATCACGGGGTGGTGCGCATTGTATGGTTGTGTGTTACATTACATTCACTAGTAGGAGTGAGAAAAACATCACGGGGTGGTGTGAATCGGAGGGTCTGAATTAGGATAGGCAGTGAGTGGCAATGTAGGATGGAGAAAAGCACCGCGGGGTGGTCAGCATGGGGAGGTCAGGGAAAATGCAGTGGTAATGTAGGATAGGTTTCTGAAAAACATCGCGGGGTGGTGCGCATTGTATGGGTGTGTGTTACATTAAATTCACTAGTAGGAGTGAGAAAAACATCACGGGGTTGTGCGCATTGTATGGGTGTGTGTTACATTATATTCACTAGTAGGTGCGAGAAAAACATCAAGGGGTGGTGTGAATCGGAGGGTCTGAATTAGGATAGGCAGTTAGTGGGAATGTAGAATGGAGAAAAGCACCGCGGTGTGGTCAGCATGGGGAGGTCAGGGAACATGCAGTGGCAATGTAGGATAGGTTTCTGAAGAATATCGCGGGGTGGTGTGCATTGTATGGGTGTGTGTTACATTACATTCACTACTAGGAGTGAGAAAAACATCACGGGGTGGTGCGCATTGTTTGGGTGTGTGTTACATTACATTCACTAGTAGGAATGAGAAAATCATCACGGGGTGGTGCGCATTGTATGGGTGTCTGTTACATTACATTCACTAGTAGGGGTGAGAAAAACATCACGGGGTGGTGTGAATCGGAGGATCTGGATTAGGATAGGCAGTGAGTGGCAATGTAGGATGGAGAAAAGCACCGCGGGGTGGTCAGCATGGGGAGGTCAGGGAACATGCAGTGGCAATGTAGGATAGGTTTCTGAAAAACATCGTGGGGTGGTGCGCATTGTATGGGTGGGTGTTACATTACATACACTAGTAGGAGTGAGAAAAACATCACGGGGTGGTGCGCATTGTATGGGTGTGTGTTACCTTACATTCACTAGTACGAGTGAGAAAAACATCACGGGGTGGTGCGCATTGTATGGGTGTGTGTTACATTACGTTCTCTAGTAGGAGTGAGAAAAACATCACGGGGTGGTGTCAATCGGAAGGTCTGAATTAGGATAGGCAGTGAGTGGCAATGTAGGATGGAGAAAAGCACCGCGGGGTGGTCAGCATGGGGAGGTCAGGGAACATGCAGTGGAAATGTAGGATAGGTTTCTGAAAAATATCGCGGGGTGGTGCGCATTGTATGGGTGTGTTTTACATTACATTCATTAGTAGGAGTGAGAAAAACATCACGGGGTGGTGCGCATTATATGGGTGTGTGTTACATTACATTCACTAGTAGGAGTGAGAAAATCATCACGGGGCGGTGCGCATTGTATGGGTGTGTGTTACATTACATTCCCTAATACGAGTGAGAAAAACATCACGGGGTGGTGCGCATTGTATGGTTGTGTGTTACATTACATTCACTAGTAGGAGTGAGAAAAACATCACGGGGTGGTGTGAATCGGAGGGTCTGAATTAGGATAGGCAGTGAGTGGCAATGTAGGATGGAGAAAAGCACCGCGGGGTGGTCAGCATGGGGAGGTCAGGGAAAATGCAGTGGTAATGTAGGATAAGTTTCTGAAAAACATCGCGGGGTGGTGCGCATTGTATGGGTGTGTGTTACATTAAATTCACTAGTAGGAGTGAGAAAAACATCACGGGGTTGTGCGCATTGTATGGGTGTGTGTTACATTATATTCACTAGTAGGTGCGAGAAAAACATCAAGGGGTGGTGTGAATCGGAGGGTCTGAATTAGGATAGGCAGTTAGTGGGAATGTAGAATGGAGAAAAGCACCGCGGTGTGGTCAGCATGGGGAGGTCAGGGAACATGCAGTGGCAATGTAGGATAGGTTTCTGAAGAATATCGCGGGGTGGTGTGCATTGTATGGGTGTGTGTTACATTACATTCACTACTAGGAGTGAGAAAAACATCACGGGGTGGTGCGCATTATATGGGTGTGTGTTACATTACATTCACTAGTAGGAGTGAGAAAATCATCACGGGGCGGTGCGCATTGTATGGGTGTGTGTTACATTACATTCCCTAATACGAGTGAGAAAAACATCACGGGGTGGTGCGCATTGTATGGTTGTGTGTTACATTACATTCACTAGTAGGAGTGAGAAAAACATCACGGGGTGGTGTTAATCGGAGGGTCTGAATTAGGATAGGCAGTGAGTGGCAATGTAGGATGGAGAAAAGCACCGCGGGGTGGTCAGCATGGGGAGGTCAGGGAAAATGCAGTGGTAATGTAGGATAGGTTTCTGAAAAACATCGCGGGGTGGTGCGCATTGTATGGGTGTGTGTTACATTAAATTCACTAGTAGGAGTGAGAAAAACATCACGGGGTTGTGCGCATTGTATGGGTGTGTGTTACATTATATTCACTAGTAGGTGCGAGAAAAACATCAAGGGGTGGTGTGAATCGGAGGGTCTGAATTAGGATAGGCAGTTAGTGGGAATGTAGAATGGAGAAAAGCACCGCGGTGTGGTCAGCATGGGGAGGTCAGGGAACATGCAGTGGCAATGTAGGATAGGTTTCTGAAGAATATCGCGGGGTGGTGTGCATTGTATGGGTGTGTGTTACATTACATTCACTACTAGGAGTGAGAAAAACATCACGGGGTGGTGCGCATTGTTTGGGTGTGTGTTACATTACATTCACTAGTAGGAATGAGAAAATCATCACGGGGTGGTGCGCATTGTATGGGTGTCTGTTACATTACATTCACTAGTAGGGGTGAGAAAAACATCACGGGGTGGTGTGAATCGGAGGGTCTGGATTAGGATAGGCAGTGAGTGGCAATGTAGGATGGAGAAAAGCACCGAGGGGTGGTCAGCATGGGGAGGTCAGGGAACATGCAGTGGCAATGTAGGATAGGTTTCTGAAAAACATCGTGGGGTGGTGCGCATTGTATGGGTGTGTGTTACATTACGTTCTCTAGTAGGAGTGAGAAAAACATCACGGGGTGGTGTCAATCGGAAGGTCTGAATTAGGATAGGCAGTGAGTGGCAATGTAGGATGGAGAAAAGCACCGCGGGGTGGTCAGCATGGGGAGGTCAGGGAACATGCAGTGGAAATGTAGGATAGGTTTCTGAAGAATATCGCGGGGTGGTGTGCATTGTATGGGTGTGTGTTACATTACATTCACTACTAGGAGTGAGAAAAACATCACGGGGTGGTGCGCATTATATGGGTGTGTGTTACATTACATTCACTAGTAGGAGTGAGAAAATCATCACGGGGCGGTGCGCATTGTATGGGTGTGTGTTACATTACATTCCCTAATACGAGTGAGAAAAACATCACGGGGTGGTGCGCATTGTATGGTTGTGTGTTACATTACATTCACTAGTAGGAGTGAGAAAAACATCACGGGGTGGTGTGAATCGGAGGGTCTGAATTAGGATAGGCAGTGAGTGACAATGTAGGATGGAGAAAAGCACCGCGGGGTGGTCAGCATGGGGAGGTCAGGGAAAATGCAGTGGTAATGTAGGATAGGTTTCTGAAAAACATCGCGGGGTGGTGCGCATTGTATGGGTGTGTGTTACATTAAATTCACTAGTAGGAGTGAGAAAAACATCACGGGGTTGTGCGCATTGTATGGGTGTGTGTTACATTATATTCACTAGTAGGTGCGAGAAAAACATCAAGGGGTGGTGTGAATCGGAGGGTCTGAATTAGGATAGGCAGTTAGTGGGAATGTAGAATGGAGAAAAGCACCGCGGTGTGGTCAGCATGGGGAGGTCAGGGAACATGCAGTGGCAATGTAGGATAGGTTTCTGAAGAATATCGCGGGGTGGTGTGCATTGTATGGGTGTGTGTTACATTACATTCACTACTAGGAGTGAGAAAAACATCACGGGGTGGTGCGCATTGTTTGGGTGTGTGTTACATTACATTCACTAGTAGGAATGAGAAAATCATCACGGGGTGGTGCGCATTGTATGGGTGTCTGTTACATTACATTCACTAGTAGGGGTGAGAAAAACATCACGGGGTGGTGTGAATCGGAGGGTCTGGATTAGGATAGGCAGTGAGTGGCAATGTAGGATGGAGAAAAGCACCGCGGGGTGGTCAGCATGGGGAGGTCAGGGAACATGCAGTGGCAATGTAGGATAGGTTTCTGAAAAACATCGTGGGGTGGTGCGCATTGTATGGGTGGGTGTTACATTACATACACTAGTAGGAGTGAGAAAAACATCACGGGGTGGTGCGCATTGTATGGGTGTGTGTTACCTTACATTCACTAGTACGAGTGAGAAAAACATCACGGGGTGGTGCGCATTGTATGGGTGTGTGTTACATTACGTTCTCTAGTAGGAGTGAGAAAAACATCACGGGGTGGTGTCAATCGGAAGGTCTGAATTAGGATAGGCAGTGAGTGGCAATGTAGGATGGAGAAAAGCACCGCGGGGTGGTCAGCATGGGGAGGTCAGGGAACATGCAGTGGAAATGTAGGATAGGTTTCTGAAAAATATCGCGGGGTGGTGCGCATTGTATGGGTGTGTTTTACATTACATTCATTAGTAGGAGTGAGAAAAACATCACGGGGTGGTGCGCATTATATGGGTGTGTGTTACATTACATTCACTAGTAGGAGTGAGAAAATCATCACGGGGCGGTGCGCATTGTATGGGTGTGTGTTACATTACATTCCCTAATACGAGTGAGAAAAACATCACGGGGTGGTGCGCATTGTATGGTTGTGTGTTACATTACATTCACTAGTAGGAGTGAGAAAAACATCACGGGGTGGTGTGAATCGGAGGGTCTGAATTAGGATAGGCAGTGAGTGGCAATGTAGGATGGAGAAAAGCACCGCGGGGTGGTCAGCATGGGGAGGTCAGGGAAAATGCAGTGGTAATGTAGGATAAGTTTCTGAAAAACATCGCGGGGTGGTGCGCATTGTATGGGTGTGTGTTACATTAAATTCACTAGTAGGAGTGAGAAAAACATCACGGGGTTGTGCGCATTGTATGGGTGTGTGTTACATTATATTCACTAGTAGGTGCGAGAAAAACATCAAGGGGTGGTGTGAATCGGAGGGTCTGAATTAGGATAGGCAGTTAGTGGGAATGTAGAATGGAGAAAAGCACCGCGGTGTGGTCAGCATGGGGAGGTCAGGGAACATGCAGTGGCAATGTAGGATAGGTTTCTGAAGAATATCGCGGGGTGGTGTGCATTGTATGGGTGTGTGTTACATTACATTCACTACTAGGAGTGAGAAAAACATCACGGGGTGGTGCGCATTGTTTGGGTGTGTGTTACATTACATTCACTAGTAGGAATGAGAAAATCATCACGGGGTGGTGCGCATTGTATGGGTGTCTGTTACATTACATTCACTAGTAGGGGTGAGAAAAACATCACGGGGTGGTGTGAATCGGAGGGTCTGGATTAGGATAGGCAGTGAGTGGCAATGTAGGATGGAGAAAAGCACCGCGGGGTGGTGAGCATGGGGTGGTCAGGGAACATGCAGTGGCAATGTAGGATAGGTTTCTGAAAAACATCGCGGGGTGGTGCGCATTGTATGGGTGTGTGTTACATTACATTCACTTGTAGGAGTGAGAAAAACATCACGAGGTGGTGCGCATTGTATGGGTGTGTGTTACATTACATTCACTAGTAGGAGTGAGAAAAACATCACGCGGTGGTGTGAATAGGAGGGTCTGTATTAGGATAGGCAGTGAGTGGCAATGTAGGATGGAGAAAAGCACCGCGGGGTGGTCAGCATGGGGAGGTCAGGGAACATGCAGTGGCAATCTAGGATAGGTTTCTGAAAAACATCGCGGGGTGGTGCGCATTGTATGGGTGTGTGTTACATTACATTCACTAGTAGGAGTGAGAAAAACATCACGGGGTGGTGTGAATTGGAGGGTCTGAAATAAGATATGCAGTGAGTGGCAATGTAGGAAGGAGAAAAGCACCGCGGGGTGGTCAGCATGGGGAAGTCAGGGAACATGCAGTGGCAATGCAGGATAGTTTTCTGAAAAACATCACGGGGTGGTGCGCATTGCATGGGTGTGTGTTACATTACATTCACTAGTAGGAGTGAGAAAAACATCACGGGGTGGTGTGAATCGGAGGGTCTGAATTAGGATTGGCAGTGAGTGGCAATGTAGGATGGAGAAAAACACCGCGGGGTGGTCAGCATGGGGAGGTCAGGGAACATGCAGTGGCAATCTAGGATAGGTTTCTGAAAAACATCGCGGGGTGGTGCGCATTGTATGGGTGTGTGTTACATTACATTCACTAGTAGGAGTGAGAAAAACATCACGGGGTGGTGCGCATTGTATGGGTGTGTGTTACATTACATTCACTAGTAGGAGTGAGAAAAACATCACGGGGTGGTGCGCATTGCATGGGTGTGTGTTACATTACATTCACTAGTAGGAGTGAGAAAAACATCACGGGGTGGTGTGAATCGGAGGGTCTGAATTAGGATAGGCAATGAGTGGCAATGTAGGATGGAGAAAAGCACCGCGGGGTGGTCAGCATGGGGAGGTCAGGGAACATGCAGTGGGAATCTAGGATAGGTTTCTGAAAAACATCGCGGGGTGGTGCGCATTGTATGGGTGTATGTTACATTACATTCACTAGTAGGAGTGAGAAAAACATCACGGGGTGGTGCGCATTGTATGGGTGTGTGTTACATTACATTCACTAGTAGGATTGAGAAAAACATCACGGGGTGGTGTGAATCGGAGGGTCTGAATTAGGATAGGCAGTGAGTGGCAATGTAGGATGGAGAAAAGCACCGCAGGGTGGTCAGCATGGGGAGGGCAGGGAACATGCAGATTCAATGTACGATAGGTTTCTGAAAAACATCGCGGGGTGGTGTGCATTGTATGGGTGTGTGTTACATTACATTCAATAGTAGGAGTGAGAAAAACATCACGGGGTTGTGCACATTGTATGGGTGTGTGTTACATTACATTCACTAGTAGGATTGAGAAAAACATCACGGGGTGGTGTGAATCGGAGGGTCTGAATTAGGATAGGCAGTGAGTGGCAATGTAGGATGGAGAAAAGCACCGCAGGGTGGTCAGCATGGGGAGGTCAGGGAACATGGAGTTTCAATGTACGATAGGTTTCTGAAAAACTTCGCGGGGTGGTGTGCATTGTATGGGTGTGTGTTACATTACATTCACTAGTAGGATTGAGAAAAACATCACGGGGTGGTGTGAATCGGAGGGTCTGAATTAGGATAGGCCGTGAGTGGCAATGTAGGATGGAGAAAAGCACCGCGGGGTGGTCAGCATGGGGAGGTCAGGGAACATGCATTGGCAATCTAGGATAGGATTCTGAAAAACATCGCAGGGTGGTGCGCATTGTATGGGTGTGTGTTACATTACATTCACTAGTAGGAGTGAGAAAAACATCACGGGGTGGTGCGCATTGTATGGGTGTGTTTTACATTACATTCATTAGTAGGAGTGAGAAAAACATCACGGGGTGGTGCGCATTATATGGGTGTGTGTTACATTACATTCACTAGTAGGAGAGAGAAAATCATCACGTGGCGGTGCGCATTGTATGGGTGTGTGTTACATTACATTCCCTAATACGAGTGAGAAAAACATCACGGGGTGGTGCGCATTGTATGGTTGTGTGTTACATTACATTCACTAGTAGGAGTGAGAAAAACATCACGGGGTGGTGTGAATCGGAGGGTCTGAATTAGGATAGGCAGTGAGTGGCAATGTAGGATGGAGAAAAGCACCGCGGGGTGGTCAGCATGGGGAGGTCAGGGAAAATGCAGTGGTAATGTAGGATAAGTTTCTGAAAAACATCGCGGGGTGGTGCGCATTGTATGGGTGTGTGTTACATTAAATTCACTAGTAGGAGTGAGAAAAACATCACGGGGTTGTGCGCATTGTATGGGTGTGTGTTACATTATATTCACTAGTAGGTGCGAGAAAAACATCAAGGGGTGGTGTGAATCGGAGGGTCTGAATTAGGATAGGCAGTTAGTGGGAATGTAGAATGGAGAAAAGCACCGCGGTGTGGTCAGCATGGGGAGGTCAGGGAACATGCAGTGGCAATGTAGGATAGGTTTCTGAAGAATATCGCGGGGTGGTGTGCATTGTATGGGTGTGTGTTACATTACATTCACTACTAGGAGTGAGAAAAACATCACGGGGTTGTGTGAATCGGAGGGTCTGAATTAGGATAGGCAGTGAGTGGCCTTCTAGGATGGAGAAAAACACCGCGGGGTGGTCAGCATGGGGAGGTCAGGGAATATGCAGTGGCAATGTAAGATATGTTTCTGAAAAACATCGGCGGTGGTGCGCATTGTATGAGAGTGTGTTACATTACATTCACTAGTAGGAGTGAGAAAAACATCACGGGGTGGTGCGCATTGCATGGGTGTGTGTTACATTACATTCACTAGTAGGAGTGAGAAAAACATCACGGGGTGGTGTGAATCGGAGGGTCTGAATTAGGATAGGCAATGAGTGGCAATGTAGGATGGAGAAAAGCACCGCGGGGTGGTCAGCATGGGGAGGTCAGGGAACATGCAGTGGCAATCTAGGATAGGTTTCTGAAAAACATCGCGGGGTGGTGTGCATTGTATGGGTGTATGTTACATTACATTCACTAGTAGGAGTGAGAAAAACATCACGGGGTGGTGCGCATTGTATGGGAGTGTGTTACATTACATTCACTAGTAGGATTGAGAAAAACATCACTTGGTGGTGTGAATCGGAGGGTCTGAATTAGGATAGGCAGTGAGTGGCAATGTAGGATGGAGAAAAGCACCGCAGGGTGGTCAGCATGGTGAGGTCAGGGAACATGCAGTTTCAATGTACGATAGGTTTCTGAAAAACATCGCGGGGTGGTGTGCATTGTATGGGTGTGTGTTACATTACATTCAATAGTGGGAGTGAGAAAAACATCACGGGGTGGTGCGCATTGTATGGGTGTGTGTTACATTACATTCACTAGTAGGAGTGAGAAAAACATCACGGGGTTGTGCACATTGTATGGGTGTGTGTTACATTACGTTCACTAGTAGGAGTGAGAAAAATATCACGGGGTGGTGCGCATTGTATGGGTGTGTGTTACATTACATTCACTAGTAGGAGTGAGAAAAACATCACGGGGTGCTGCACATTGTATGGGTGTGTGTTACATTACATTCACTAGTAGGAGTGAGAAAAACATCACAGGGTGGTGTGAATCGGAGGGTGTGAATTAGGACAGGCAGTGAGTGGCAATGTAGGATGGAGAAAAGCACCGCGGTGTGGTGACCATGGGGAGGTCAGGGAACATGCAGTGGCAATGTAGGATAGGTTTCTGAAAAGCATCAAGGGGTGGTGCGCATTGTATGGGTGTGTGTTACATTACATTCACTAGTAGGAGTGAGAAAAACATCACGGGGTGGTGTGAATCGGAGGGTCTGAATTAGTATAGGCAGTGAGTGGCAATGTAGGATGGAGAAAAGCACCGCGGGGTGGTCAGCATGGGGAGGTCAGGGAACATGCAGTGGCAATGTAGGATAGGTTTCTGAAAAACATCGTGGGGTGGTGCGCATTGTATGGGTGGGTGTTACATTACATACACTAGTAGGAGTGAGAAAAACATCACGGGGTGGTGCGCATTGTATGGGTGTGTGTTACCTTACATTCACTAGTACGAGTGAGAAAAACATCACGGGGTGGTGCGCATTGTATGGGTGTGTGTTACATTACGTTCTCTAGTAGGAGTGAGAAAAACATCACGGGGTGGTGTCAATCGGAAGGTCTGAATTAGGATAGGCAGTGAGTGGCAATGTAGGATGGAGAAAAGCACCGCGGGGTGGTCAGCATGGGGAGGTCAGGGAACATGCAGTGGAAATGTAGGATAGGTTTCTGAAAAACATCGCGGGGTGGTGCGCATTGTATGGGTGTGTTTTACATTACATTCATTAGTAGGAGTGAGAAAAACATCACGGGGTGGTGCGCATTATATGGGTGTGTGTTACATTACATTCACTAGTAGGAGTGAGAAAATCATCACGGGGCGGTGCGCATTGTATGGGTGTGTGTTACATTACATTCCCTAATACGAGTGAGAAAAACATCACGGGGTGGTGCGCATTGTATGGTTGTGTGTTACATTACATTCACTAGTAGGAGTGAGAAAAACATCACGGGGTGGTGTGAATCGGAGGGTCTGAATTAGGATAGGCAGTGAGTGGCAATGTAGGATGGAGAAAAGCACCGCGGGGTGGTCAGCATGGGGAGGTCAGGGAAAATGCAGTGGTAATGTAGGATAGGTTTCTGAAAAACATCGCGGGGTGGTGCGCATTGTATGGGTGTGTGTTACATTAAATTCACTAGTAGGAGTGAGAAAAACATCACGGGGTTGTGCGCATTGTATGGGTGTGTGTTACATTATATTCACTAGTAGGTGCGAGAAAAACATCAAGGGGTGGTGTGAATCGGAGGGTCTGAATTAGGATAGGCAGTTAGTGGGAATGTAGAATGGAGAAAAGCACCGCGGTGTGGTCAGCATGGGGAGGTCAGGGAACATGCAGTGGCAATGTAGGATAGGTTTCTGAAGAATATCGCGGGGTGGTGTGCATTGTATGGGTGTGTGTTACATTACATTCACTACTAGGAGTGAGAAAAACATCACGGGGTGGTGCGCATTGTTTGGGTGTGTGTTACATTACATTCACTAGTAGGAATGAGAAAATCATCACGGGGTGGTGCGCATTGTATGGGTGTCTGTTACATTACATTCACTAGTAGGGGTGAGAAAAACATCACGGGGTGGTGTGAATCGGAGGGTCTGGATTAGGATAGGCAGTGAGTGGCAATGTAGGATGGAGAAAAGCACCGCGGGGTGGTCAGCATGGGGAGGTCAGGGAACATGCAGTGGCAATGTAGGATAGGTTTCTGAAAAACATCGTGGGGTGGTGCGCATTGTATGGGTGGGTGTTACATTACATACACTAGTAGGAGTGAGAAAAACATCACGGGGTGGTGCGCATTGTATGGGTGTGTGTTACCTTACATTCACTAGTACGAGTGAGAAAAACATCACGGGGTGGTGCGCATTGTATGGGTGTGTGTTACATTACGTTCTCTAGTAGGAGTGAGAAAAACATCACGGGGTGGTGTCAATCGGAAGGTCTGAATTAGGATAGGCAGTGAGTGGCAATGTAGGATGGAGAAAAGCACCGCGGGGTGGTCAGCATGGGGAGGTCAGGGAACATGCAGTGGAAATGTAGGATAGGTTTCTGAAAAATATCGCGGGGTGGTGCGCATTGTATGGGTGTGTTTTACATTACATTCATTAGTAGGAGTGAGAAAAACATCACGGGGTGGTGCGCATTATATGGGTGTGTGTTACATTACATTCACTAGTAGGAGTGAGAAAATCATCACGGGGCGGTGCGCATTGTATGGGTGTGTGTTACATTACATTCCCTAATACGAGTGAGAAAAACATCACGGGGTGGTGCGCATTGTATGGTTGTGTGTTACATTACATTCACTAGTAGGAGTGAGAAAAACATCACGGGGTGGTGTGAATCGGAGGGTCTGAATTAGGATAGGCAGTGAGTGGCAATGTAGGATGGAGAAAAGCACCGCGGGGTGGTCAGCATGGGGAGGTCAGGGAAAATGCAGTGGTAATGTAGGATAAGTTTCTGAAAAACATCGCGGGGTGGTGCGCATTGTATGGGTGTGTGTTACATTAAATTCACTAGTAGGAGTGAGAAAAACATCACGGGGTTGTGCGCATTGTATGGGTGTGTGTTACATTATATTCACTAGTAGGTGCGAGAAAAACATCAAGGGGTGGTGTGAATCGGAGGGTCTGAATTAGGATAGGCAGTTAGTGGGAATGTAGAATGGAGAAAAGCACCGCGGTGTGGTCAGCATGGGGAGGTCAGGGAACATGCAGTGGCAATGTAGGATAGGTTTCTGAAGAATATCGCGGGGTGGTGTGCATTGTATGGGTGTGTGTTACATTACATTCACTACTAGGAGTGAGAAAAACATCACGGGGTGGTGCGCATTATATGGGTGTGTGTTACATTACATTCACTAGTAGGAGTGAGAAAATCATCACGGGGCGGTGCGCATTGTATGGGTGTGTGTTACATTACATTCCCTAATACGAGTGAGAAAAACATCACGGGGTGGTGCGCATTGTATGGTTGTGTGTTACATTACATTCACTAGTAGGAGTGAGAAAAACATCACGGGGTGGTGTGAATCGGAGGGTCTGAATTAGGATAGGCAGTGAGTGGCAATGTAGGATGGAGAAAAGCACCGCGGGGTGGTCAGCATGGGGAGGTCAGGGAAAATGCAGTGGTAATGTAGGATAGGTTTCTGAAAAACATCGCGGGGTGGTGCGCATTGTATGGGTGTGTGTTACATTAAATTCACTAGTAGGAGTGAGAAAAACATCACGGGGTTGTGCGCATTGTATGGGTGTGTGTTACATTATATTCACTAGTAGGTGCGAGAAAAACATCAAGGGGTGGTGTGAATCGGAGGGTCTGAATTAGGATAGGCAGTTAGTGGGAATGTAGAATGGAGAAAAGCACCGCGGTGTGGTCAGCATGGGGAGGTCAGGGAACATGCAGTGGCAATGTAGGATAGGTTTCTGAAGAATATCGCGGGGTGGTGTGCATTGTATGGGTGTGTGTTACATTACATTCACTACTAGGAGTGAGAAAAACATCACGGGGTGGTGCGCATTGTTTGGGTGTGTGTTACATTACATTCACTAGTAGGAATGAGAAAATCATCACGGGGTGGTGCGCATTGTATGGGTGTCTGTTACATTACATTCACTAGTAGGGGTGAGAAAAACATCACGGGGTGGTGTGAATCGGAGGGTCTGGATTAGGATAGGCAGTGAGTGGCAATGTAGGATGGAGAAAAGCACCGCGGGGTGGTCAGCATGGGGAGGTCAGGGAACATGCAGTGGCAATGTAGGATAGGTTTCTGAAAAACATCGTGGGGTGGTGCGCATTGTATGGGTGGGTGTTACATTACATACACTAGTAGGAGTGAGAAAAACATCACGGGGTGGTGCGCATTGTATGGGTGTGTGTTACCTTACATTCACTAGTACGAGTGAGAAAAACATCACGGGGTGGTGCGCATTGTATGGGTGTGTGTTACATTACGTTCTCTAGTAGGAGTGAGAAAAACATCACGGGGTGGTGTCAATCGGAAGGTCTGAATTAGGATAGGCAGTGAGTGGCAATGTAGGATGGAGAAAAGCACCGCGGGGTGGTCAGCATGGGGAGGTCAGGGAACATGCAGTGGAAATGTAGGATAGGTTTCTGAAAAATATCGCGGGGTGGTGCGCATTGTATGGGTGTGTTTTACATTACATTCATTAGTAGGAGTGAGAAAAACATCACGGGGTGGTGCGCATTATATGGGTGTGTGTTACATTAGATTCACTAGTAGGAGTGAGAAAATCATCACGGGGCGGTGCGCATTGTATGGGTGTGTGTTACATTACATTCCCTAATACGAGTGAGAAAAACATCACGGGGTGGTGCGCATTGTATGGTTGTGTGTTACATTACATTCACTAGTAGGAGTGAGAAAAACATCACGGGGTGGTGTGAATCGGAGGGTCTGAATTAGGATAGGCAGTGAGTGGCAATGTAGGATGGAGAAAAGCACCGCGGGGTGGTCAGCATGGGGAGGTCAGGGAAAATGCAGTGGTAATGTAGGATAAGTTTCTGAAAAACATCGCGGGGTGGTGCGCATTGTATGGGTGTGTGTTACATTAAATTCACTAGTAGGAGTGAGAAAAACATCACGGGGTTGTGCGCATTGTATGGGTGTGTGTTACATTATATTCACTAGTAGGTGCGAGAAAAACATCAAGGGGTGGTGTGAATCGGAGGGTCTGAATTAGGATAGGCAGTTAGTGGGAATGTAGAATGGAGAAAAGCACCGCGGTGTGGTCAGCATGGGGAGGTCAGGGAACATGCAGTGGCAATGTAGGATAGGTTTCTGAAGAATATCGCGGGGTGGTGTGCATTGTATGGGTGTGTGTTACATTACATTCACTACTAGGAGTGAGAAAAACATCACGGGGTGGTGCGCATTGTTTGGGTGTGTGTTACATTACATTCACTAGTAGGAATGAGAAAATCATCACGGGGTGGTGCGCATTGTATGGGTGTCTGTTACATTACATTCACTAGTAGGGGTGAGAAAAACATCACGGGGTGGTGTGAATCGGAGGGTCTGGAGTAGGATAGGCAGTGAGTGGCAATGTAGGATGGAGAAAAGCACCGCGGGGTGGTCAGCATGGGGTGGTCAGGGAACATGCAGTGGCAATGTAGGATAGGTTTCTGAAAAACATCGCGGGGTGGTGCGCATTGTATGGGTGTGTGTTACATTACATTCACTTGTAGGAGTGAGAAAAACATCACGGGGTGGTGCGCATTGTATGGGTGTGTGTTACATTACATTCACTAGTAGGAGTGAGAAAAACATCACGCGGTGGTGTGAATAGGAGGGTCTGTATTAGGATAGGCAGTGAGTGGCAATGTAGGATGGAGAAAAGCACCGCGGGGTGGTCAGCATGGGGAGGTCAGGGAACATGCAGTGGCAATCTAGGATAGGTTTCTGAAAAACATCGCGGGGTGGTGCGCATTGTATGGGTGTGTGTTACATTACATTCACTAGTAGGAGTGAGAAAAACATCACGGGGTGGTGTGAATTGGAGGGTCTGAAATAAGATATGCAGTGAGTGGCAATGTAGGAAGGAGAAAAGCACCGCGGGGTGGTCAGCATGGGGAAGTCAGGGAACATGCAGTGGCAATGCAGGATAGTTTTCTGAAAAACATCACGGGGTGGTGCGCATTGCATGGGTGTGTGTTACATTACATTCACTAGTAGGAGTGAGAAAAACATCACGGGGTGGTGTGAATCGGAGGGTCTGAATTAGGATTGGCAGTGAGTGGCAATGTAGGATGGAGAAAAACACCGCGGGGTGGTCAGCATGGGGAGGTCAGGGAACATGCAGTGGCAATCTAGGATAGGTTTCTGAAAAACATCGCGGGGTGGTGCGCATTGTATGGGTGTGTGTTACATTACATTCACTAGTAGGAGTGAGAAAAACATCACGGGGTGGTGCGCATTGTATGGGTGTGTGTTACATTACATTCACTAGTAGGAGTGAGAAAAACATCACGGGGTGGTGCGCATTGCATGGGTGTGTGTTACATTACATTCACTAGTAGGAGTGAGAAAAACATCACGGGGTGGTGTGAATCGGAGGGTCTGAATTAGGATAGGCAATGAGTGGCAATGTAGGATGGAGAAAAGCACCGCGGGGTGGTCAGCATGGGGAGGTCAGGGAACATGCAGTGGGAATCTAGGATAGGTTTCTGAAAAACATCGCGGGGTGGTGCGCATTGTATGGGTGTATGTTACATTACATTCACTAGTAGGAGTGAGAAAAACATCACGGGGTGGTGCGCATTGTATGGGTGTGTGTTACATTACATTCACTAGTAGGATTGAGAAAAACATCACGGGGTGGTGTGAATCGGAGGGTCTGAATTAGGATAGGCAGTGAGTGGCAATGTAGGATGGAGAAAAGCACCGCAGGGTGGTCAGCATGGGGAGGGCAGGGAACATGCAGATTCAATGTACGATAGGTTTCTGAAAAACATCGCGGGGTGGTGTGCATTGTATGGGTGTGTGTTACATTACATTCAATAGTAGGAGTGAGAAAAACATCACGGGGTTGTGCGCATTGTATGGGTGTGTGTTACATTACATTCACTAGTAGGATTGAGAAAAACATCACGGGGTGGTGTGAATCGGAGGGTCTGAATTAGGATAGGCAGTGAGTGGCAATGTAGGATGGAGAAAAGCACCGCAGGGTGGTCAGCATGGGGAGGTCAGGGAACATGCAGTTTCAATGTACGATAGGTTTCTGAAAAACATCGCGGGGTGGTGTGCATTGTATGGGTGTGTGTTACATTACATTCACTAGTAGGATTGAGAAAAACATCACGGGGTGGTGTGAATCGGAGGGTCTGAAATAAGATATGCAGTGAGTGGCAATGTAGGATGGAGAAAAGCACCGCAGGGTGGTCAGCATGGTGAGGTCAGGGAACATGCAGTTTCAATGTACGATAGGTTTCTGAAAAACATCGCGGGGTGGTGTGCATTGTATGGGTGTGTGTTACATTACATTCAATAGTGGGAGTGAGAAAAACATCACGGGGTGGTGCGCATTGTATGGGTGTGTGTTACATTACATTCACTAGTAGGAGTGAGAAAAACATCACGGGGTTGTGCACATTGTATGGGTGTGTGTTACATTACGTTCACTAGTAGGAGTGAGAAAAATATCACGGGGTGGTGCGCATTGTATGGGTGTGTGTTACATTACATTCACTAGTAGGAGTGAGAAAAACATCACGGGGTGCTGCACATTGTATGGGTGTGTGTTACATTACATTCACTAGTAGGAGTGAGAAAAACATCACAGGGTGGTGTGAATCGGAGGGTGTGAATTAGGACAGGCAGTGAGTGGCAATGTAGGATGGAGAAAAGCACCGCGGTGTGGTGACCATGGGGAGGTCAGGGAACATGCAGTGGCAATGTAGGATAGGTTTCTGAAAAGCATCAAGGGGTGGTGCGCATTGTATGGGTGTGTGTTACATTACATTCACTAGTAGGAGTGAGAAAAACATCACGGGGTGGTGTGAATCGGAGGGTCTGAATTAGTATAGGCAGTGAGTGGCAATGTAGGATGGAGAAAAGCACCGCGGGGTGGTCAGCATGGGGAGGTCAGGGAACATGCAGTGGCAATGTAGGATAGGTTTCTGAAAAACATCGTGGGGTGGTGCGCATTGTATGGGTGGGTGTTACATTACATACACTAGTAGGAGTGAGAAAAACATCACGGGGTGGTGCGCATTGTATGGGTGTGTGTTACCTTACATTCACTAGTACGAGTGAGAAAAACATCACGGGGTGGTGCGCATTGTATGGGTGTGTGTTACATTACGTTCTCTAGTAGGAGTGAGAAAAACATCACGGGGTGGTGTCAATCGGAAGGTCTGAATTAGGATAGGCAGTGAGTGGCAATGTAGGATGGAGAAAAGCACCGCGGGGTGGTCAGCATGGGGAGGTCAGGGAACATGCAGTGGAAATGTAGGATAGGTTTCTGAAAAACATCGCGGGGTGGTGCGCATTGTATGGGTGTGTTTTACATTACATTCATTAGTAGGAGTGAGAAAAACATCACGGGGTGGTGCGCATTATATGGGTGTGTGTTACATTACATTCACTAGTAGGAGTGAGAAAATCATCACGGGGCGGTGCGCATTGTATGGGTGTGTGTTACATTACATTCCCTAATACGAGTGAGAAAAACATCACGGGGTGGTGCGCATTGTATGGTTGTGTGTTACATTACATTCACTAGTAGGAGTGAGAAAAACATCACGGGGTGGTGTGAATCGGAGGGTCTGAATTAGGATAGGCAGTGAGTGGCAATGTAGGATGGAGAAAAGCACCGCGGGGTGGTCAGCATGGGGAGGTCAGGGAAAATGCAGTGGTAATGTAGGATAGGTTTCTGAAAAACATCGCGGGGTGGTGCGCATTGTATGGGTGTGTGTTACATTAAATTCACTAGTAGGAGTGAGAAAAACATCACGGGGTTGTGCGCATTGTATGGGTGTGTGTTACATTATATTCACTAGTAGGTGCGAGAAAAACATCAAGGGGTGGTGTGAATCGGAGGGTCTGAATTAGGATAGGCATTTAGTGGGAATGTAGAATGGAGAAAAGCACCGCGGTGTGGTCAGCATGGGGAGGTCAGGGAACATGCAGTGGCAATGTAGGATAGGTTTCTGAAGAATATCGCGGGGTGGTGTGCATTGTATGGGTGTGTGTTACATTACATTCACTACTAGGAGTGAGAAAAACATCACGGGGTGGTGCGCATTGTTTGGGTGTGTGTTACATTACATTCACTAGTAGGAATGAGAAAATCATCACGGGGTGGTGCGCATTGTATGGGTGTCTGTTACATTACATTCACTAGTAGGGGTGAGAAAAACATCACGGGGTGGTGTGAATCGGAGGGTCTGGATTAGGATAGGCAGTGAGTGGCAATGTAGGATGGAGAAAAGCACCGCGGGGTGGTCAGCATGGGGAGGTCAGGGAACATGCAGTGGCAATGTAGGATAGGTTTCTGAAAAACATCGTGGGGTGGTGCGCATTGTATGGGTGGGTGTTACATTACATACACTAGTAGGAGTGAGAAAAACATCACGGGGTGGTGCGCATTGTATGGGTGTGTGTTACCTTACATTCACTAGTACGAGTGAGAAAAACATCACGGGGTGGTGCGCATTGTATGGGTGTGTGTTACATTACGTTCTCTAGTAGGAGTGAGAAAAACATCACGGGGTGGTGTCAATCGGAAGGTCTGAATTAGGATAGGCAGTGAGTGGCAATGTAGGATGGAGAAAAGCACCGCGGGGTGGTCAGCATGGGGAGGTCAGGGAACATGCAGTGGAAATGTAGGATAGGTTTCTGAAAAATATCGCGGGGTGGTGCGCATTGTATGGGTGTGTTTTACATTACATTCATTAGTAGGAGTGAGAAAAACATCACGGGGTGGTGCGCATTATATGGGTGTGTGTTACATTACATTCACTAGTAGGAGTGAGAAAATCATCACGGGGCGGTGCGCATTGTATGGGTGTGTGTTACATTACATTCCCTAATACGAGTGAGAAAAACATCACGGGGTGGTGCGCATTGTATGGTTGTGTGTTACATTACATTCACTAGTAGGAGTGAGAAAAACATCACGGGGTGGTGTGAATCGGAGGGTCTGAATTAGGATAGGCAGTGAGTGGCAATGTAGGATGGAGAAAAGCACCGCGGGGTGGTCAGCATGGGGAGGTCAGGGAAAATGCAGTGGTAATGTAGGATAAGTTTCTGAAAAACATCTCGGGGTGGTGCGCATTGTATGGGTGTGTGTTACATTAAATTCACTAGTAGGAGTGAGAAAAACATCACGGGGTTGTGCGCATTGTATGGGTGTGTGTTACATTATATTCACTAGTAGGTGCGAGAAAAACATCAAGGGGTGGTGTGAATCGGAGGGTCTGAATTAGGATAGGCAGTTAGTGGGAATGTAGAATGGAGAAAAGCACCGCGGTGTGGTCAGCATGGGGAGGTCAGGGAACATGCAGTGGCAATGTAGGATAGGTTTCTGAAGAATATCGCGGGGTGGTGTGCATTGTATGGGTGTGTGTTACATTACATTCACTACTAGGAGTGAGAAAAACATCACGGGGTGGTGCGCATTGTTTGGGTGTGTGTTACATTACATTCACTAGTAGGAATGAGAAAATCATCACGGGGTGGTGCGCATTGTATGGGTGTCTGTTACATTACATTCACTAGTAGGGGTGAGAAAAACATCACGGGGTGGTGTGAATCGGAGGGTCTGGATTAGGATAGGCAGTGAGTGGCAATGTAGGATGGAGAAAAGCACCGCGGGGTGGTCAGCATGGGGTGGTCAGGGAACATGCAGTGGCAATGTAGGATAGGTTTCTGAAAAACATCGCGGGGTGGTGCGCATTGTATGGGTGTGTGTTACATTACATTCACTTGTAGGAGTGAGAAAAACATCACGGGGTGGTGCGCATTGTATGGGTGTGTGTTACATTACATTCACTAGTAGGAGTGAGAAAAACATCACGCGGTGGTGTGAATAGGAGGGTCTGTATTAGGATAGGCAGTGAGTGGCAATGTAGGATGGAGAAAAGCACCGCGGGGTGGTCAGCATGGGGAGGTCAGGGAACATGCAGTGGCAATCTAGGATAGGTTTCTGAAAAACATCGCGGGGTGGTGCGCATTGTATGGGTGTGTGTTACATTACATTCACTAGTAGGAGTGAGAAAAACATTACGGGGTGGTGTGAATTGGAGGGTCTGAAATAAGATATGCAGTGAGTGGCAATGTAGGAAGGAGAAAAGCACCGCGGGGTGGTCAGCATGGGGAAGTCAGGGATCATGCAGTGGCAATGCAGGATAGTTTTCTGAAAAACATCACGGGGTGGTGCGCATTGCATGGGTGTGTGTTACATTACATTCACTAGTAGGAGTGAGAAAAACATCACGGGGTGGTGTGAATCGGAGGGTCTGAATTAGGATTGGCAGTGAGTGGCAATGTAGGATGGAGAAAAACACCGCGGGGTGGTCAGCATGGGGAGGTCAGGGAACATGCAGTGGCAATCTAGGATAGGTTTCTGAAAAACATCGCGGGGTGGTGCGCATTGTATGGGTGTGTGTTACATTACATTCACTAGTAGGAGTGAGAAAAACATCACGGGGTGGTGCGCATTGTATGGGTGTGTGTTACATTACATTCACTAGTAGGAGTGAGAAAAACATCACGGGGTGGTGCGCATTGCATGGGTGTGTGTTACATTACATTCACTAGTAGGAGTGAGAAAAACATCACGGGGTGGTGTGAATCGGAGGGTCTGAATTAGGATAGGCAATGAGTGGCAATGTAGGATGGAGAAAAGCACCGCGGGGTGGTCAGCATGGGGAGGTCAGGGAACATGCAGTGGGAATCTAGGATAGGTTTCTGAAAAACATCGCGGGGTGGTGCGCATTGTATGGGTGTATGTTACATTACATTCACTAGTAGGAGTGAGAAAAACATCACGGGGTGGTGCGCATTGTATGGGTGTGTTACATTACATTCACTAGTAGGATTGAGAAAAACATCACGGGGTGGTGTGAATCGGAGGGTCTGAATTAGGATAGGCAGTGAGTGGCAATGTAGGATGGAGAAAAGCACCGCAGGGTGGTCAGCATGGGGAGGGCAGGGAACATGCAGATTCAATGTACGATAGGTTTCTGAAAAACATCGCGGGGTGGTGTGCATTGTATGGGTGTGTGTTACATTACATTCAATAGTAGGAGTGAGAAAAACATCACGGGGTTGTGCGCATTGTATGGGTGTGTGTTACATTACATTCACTAGTAGGATTGAGAAAAACATCACGGGGTGGTGTGAATCGGAGGGTCTGAATTAGGATAGGCAGTGAGTGGCAATGTAGGATGGAGAAAAGCACCGCAGGGTGGTCAGCATGGGGAGGTCAGGGAACATGCAGTTTCAATGTACGATAGGTTTCTGAAAAACATCGCGGGGTGGTGTGCATTGTATGGGTGTGTGTTACATTACATTCACTAGTAGGATTGAGAAAAACATCACGGGGTGGTGTGAATCGGAGGGTCTGAATTAGGATAGGCCGTGAGTGGCCATGTAGGATGGAGAAAAGCACCGCGGGGTGGTCAGCATGGGGAGGTCAGGGAACATGCAGTGGCAATCTAGGATAGGATTCTGAAAAACATCGCAGGGTGGTGCGCATTGTATGGGTGTGTGTTACATTACATTCACTAGTAGGAGTAAGAAAAACATCACGGGGTGGTGCGCATTGTATGGGTGTGTTTTACATTACATTCATTAGTAGGAGTGAGAAAAACATCACGGGGTGGTGCGCATTATATGGGTGTGTGTTACATTACATTCACTAGTAGGAGTGAGAAAATCATCACGTGGCGGTGCGCATTGTATGGGTGTGTGTTACATTACATTCCCTAATACGAGTGAGAAAAACATCACGGGGTGGTGCGCATTGTATGGTTGTGTGTTACATTACATTCACTAGTAGGAGTGAGAAAAACATCACGGGGTGGTGTGAATCGGAGGGTCTGAATTAGGATAGGCAGTGAGTGGCAATGTAGGATGGAGAAAAGCACCGCGGGGTGGTCAGCATGGGGAGGTCAGGGAAAATGCAGTGGTAATGTAGGATAAGTTTCTGAAAAACATCGCGGGGTGGTGCGCATTGTATGGGTGTGTGTTACATTAAATTCACTAGTAGGAGTGAGAAAAACATCACGGGGTTGTGCGCATTGTATGGGTGTGTGTTACATTATATTCACTAGTAGGTGCGAGAAAAACATCAAGGGGTGGTGTGAATCGGAGGGTCTGAATTAGGATAGGCAGTTAGTGGGAATGTAGAATGGAGAAAAGCACCGCGGTGTGGTCAGCATGGGGAGGTCAGGGAACATGCAGTGGCAATGTAGGATAGGTTTCTGAAGAATATCGCGGGGTGGTGTGCATTGTATGGGTGTGTGTTACATTACATTCACTACTAGGAGTAAGAAAAACATCACGGGGTGGTGCGCATTGTTTGGGTGTGTGTTACATTACATTCACTAGTAGGAATGAGAAAATCATTACGGGGTGGTGCGCATTGTATGGGTGTCTGTTACATTACATTCACTAGTAGGGGTGAGAAAAACATCACGGGGTGGTGTGAATCGGAGGGTCTGGATTAGGATAGGCAGTGAGTGGCAATGTAGGATGGAGAAAAGCACCGCGGGGTGGTCAGCATGGGGTGGTCAGGGAACATGCAGTGGCAATGTAGGATAGGTTTCTGAAAAACATCGCGGGGTGGTGCGCATTGTATGGGTGTGTGTTACATTACATTCACTTGTAGGAGTGAGAAAAACATCACGGGGTCGTGCTCATTGTATGGGTGTGTGTTACATTACATTCACTAGTAGGAGTGAGAAAAACATCACACGGTGGTGTGAATCGGAGGGTCTGTATTAGGATAGGCAGTGAGTGGCAATGTAGGATGGAGAAAAGCACCGCGGGGTGGTCAGCATGGGGAGGTCAGGGAACATGCAGTGGCAATCTAGGATAGGTTTCTGAAAAACATCGCGGGGTGGTGCGCATTGTATGGGTGTGTGTTACATTACATTCACTAGTAGGAGTGAGAAAAACATCACGGGGTGGTGTGAATTGGAGGGTCTGAAATAAGATATGCAGTGAGTGGCAATGTAGGAAGGAGAAAAGCACCGCGGGGTGGTCAGCATGGGGAAGTCAGGGAACATGCAGTGGCAATGCAGGATAGTTTTCTGAAAAACATCACGGGGTGGTGCGCATTGCATGGGTGTGTGTTACATTACATTCACTAGTAGGAGTGAGAAAAACATCACGGGGTGGTGTGAATCGGAGGGTCTGAATTAGGATTGGCAGTGAGTGGCAATGTAGGATGGAGAAAAGCACCGCGGGGTGGTCAGCATGGGGAGGTCAGGGAACATGCAGTGGCAATCTAGGATAGGTTTCTGAAAAACATCGAGGGGTGGTGCGCATTGTATGGGTGTGTGTTACATTACATTCACTAGTAGGAGTGAGAAAAACATCACGGGGTGGTGCGCATTGTATGGGTGTGTGTTACATTACATTCACTAGTAGGAGTGAGAAAAACATCACGGGGTGGTGCGCATTGCATGGGTGTGTGTTACATTACATTCACTAGTAGGAGTGAGAAAAACATCACGGGGTGGTGTGAATCGGAGGGTCTGAATTAGGATAGGCAATGAGTGGCAATGTAGGATGGAGAAAAGCACCGCGGGGTGGTCAGCATGGGGAGGTCAGGGAACATGCAGTGGGAATCTAGGATAGGTTTCTGAAAAACATCGCGGGTTGGTGCGCATTGTATGGGTGTATGTTACATTACATTCACTAGTAGGAGTGAGAAAAACATCACGGGGTGGTGCGCATTGTATGGGTGTGTGTTACATTACATTCACTAGTAGGATTGAGAAAAACATCACGGGGTGGTGTGAATCGGAGGGTCTGAATTAGGATAGGCAGTGAGTGGCAATGTAGGATGGAGAAAAGCACCGCAGGGTGGTCAGCATGGGGAGGGCAGGGAACATGCAGATTCAATGTACGATAGGTTTCTGAAAATCATCGCGGGGTGGTGTGCATTGTATGGGTGTGTGTTACATTACATTCAATAGTAGGAGTGAGAAAAACATCACGGGGTGGTGCGCATTGTATGGGTGTGTGTTACATTACATTCACTAGTAGGATTGAGAAAAACATCACGGGGTGGTGTGAATCGGAGGGTCTGAATTAGGATAGGCAGTGAGTGGCAATGTAGGATGGAGAAAAGCACCGCAGGGTGGTCAGCATGGGGAGGTCAGGGAACATGCAGTTTCAATGTACGATAGGTTTCTGAAAAACATCGCGGGGTGGTGTGCATTGTATGGGTGTGTGTTACATTACATTCACTAGTAGGAGTGAGAAAAACATCACGGGGTGGTGTGAATCGGAGGGTCTGAATTAGGATAGGCCGTGAGTGGCAATGTAGGATGGAGAAAAGCACCGCGGGGTGGTCAGCATGGGGAGGTCAGGGAACATGCTGTGGCAATCTAGGATAGGATTCTGAAAAACATCGCAGCGTGGTGCGCATTGTATGGGTGTGTGTTACATTACATTCACTAGTAGGAGTGAGAAAAACATCACGGGGTGGTGCGCATTGTATGGGTGTGTGTTACCTTACATTCACTAGTAGGAGTGAGAAAAACATCACGGGGTGGTGCGCATTGTATGTGTGTGTGTTACATTACATTCACTAGTAGGAGTGAGAAAAACATCACGGGGTGGTGCGCATTGTATGGGTGTGTGTTACATTACATTCACTAGTAGGAGTGAGAAAAACATCACGGGGTTGTGTGAATCGGAGTGTCTGAATTAGGATAGGCAGTGAATGGCCTTCTAGGATGGAGAAAAACACCGCGGGGTGGTCAGCATGGGGAGGTCAGGGAACATGCAGTGGCAATGTAAGATAGGTTTCTGAAAAGCATCGGGGGTGGTGCGCATTGTATGAGAGTGTGTTACATTACATTCACTAGTAGGAGTGAGAAAAACATCACGGGGTGGTGCGCATTGTATGGGTGTGTGTTACATTACATTCACTAGTAGGATTGAGAAAAACATCACGGGGTGGTGTGAATCGGAGGGTCTGAATTAGGATAGGCAGTGAGTGGCAATGTAGGATGGAGAAAAGCACCGCAGGGTGGTCAGCATGGGGAGGTCAGGGAACATGCAGTTTCAATGTACGATAGGTTTCTGAAAAACATCGCGGGGTGGTGTGCATTGTATGGGTGTGTGTTACATTACATTCAATAGTAGGAGTGAGAAAAACATCACGGGGTGGTGCGCATTGTATGGGTGTGTGTTACATTACATTCACTACTAGGAGTGAGAAAAACATCACGGGGTTGTGCGCATTGTATGGGTGTGTGTTACATTACGTTCACTAGTAGGAGTGAGAAAAACATCACGGGGTGGTGCGCATTGTATGGGTGTGTGTTACATTACATTCACTAGTAGGAGTGAGAAAAACATCACGGGGTGCTGCACATTGTATGGGTGTGTGTTACATTACATTCACTAGTAGGAGTGAGAAAAACATCACAGGGTGGTGTGAATCGGAGGGTGTGAATTAGGACAGGCAGTGAGTGGCAATGTAGGATGGAGAAAAGCACCGCGGTGTGGTGACCATGGGGAGGTCAGGGAACATGCAGTGGCAATGTAGGATAGGTTTCTGAAAAGCATCAAGGGGTGGTGCGCATTGTATGGGTGTGTGTTACATTACATTCACTAGTAGGAGTGAGAAAAACATCACGGGGTGGTGTGAATCGGAGGGTCTGAATTAGTATAGGCAGTGAGTGGCAATGTAGGATGGAGAAAAGCACCGCGGGGTGGTCAGCATGGGGAGGTCAGGGAACATGCAGTGGCAATGTAGGATAGGTTTCTGAAAAACATCGTGGGGTGGTGCGCATTTTATGGGTGGGTGTTACATTACATACACTAGTAGGAGTGAGAAAAACATCACGGGGTGGTGCGCATTGTATGGGTGTGTGTTACCTTACATTCACTAGTACGAGTGAGAAAAACATCACGGGGTGGTGCGCATTGTATGGGTGTGTGTTACATTACGTTCACTAGTAGGAGTGAGAAAAACATCACGGGGTGGTGTCAATCGGAAGGTCTGAATTAGGATAGGCAGTGAGTGGCAATGTAGGATGGAGAAAAGCACCGCGGGGTGGTCAGCATGAGGAGGTCAGGGAACATGCAGTGGAAATGTAGGATAGGTTTCTGAAAAACATCGCGGGGTGGTGCGCATTGTATGGGTGTGTTTTACATTACATTCACTACTAGGAGTGAGAAAAACATCACGGGGTGGTGCGCATTATATGGGTGTGTGTTACATTACATTCATTAGTAGGAGTGAGAAAATCATCACGGGGCGGTGCGCATTGTATGGGTGTGTGTTACATTACATTCACTAATACGAGTGAGAAAAACATCACAGGGTGGTGCGCATTGTATGGTTGTGTGTTACATTACATTCACTAGTAGGAGTGAGAAAAACATCACGGGGTGGTTTGAATCGGAGGGTCTGAAGTAGGATAGGCAGTGAGTGGCAATGTAGCATGGAGAAAAGCACCGCGGGGTGGTCAGCATCGGGAGGTCAGGGAAAATGCAGTGGTAATGTAGGATAGGTTTCTGAAAAACATCGCGGGGTGGTGCGCATTGTATGGGTGTGTGTTACATTAAATTCACTAGTAGGAGTGAGAAAAACATCACGGGGTTGTGCGCATTGTATGGGTGTGTGTTACATTATATTCACTAGTAGGTACGAGAAAAACATCAAGGGGTGGTGTGAATCGGAGGGTCTGAATTAGGATAGGCAGTTAGTGGGAATGTAGAATGGAGAAAAGCACCGCGGTGTAGTCAGCATGGGGAGGTCAGGGAACATACAGTGGCAATGTAGGATAGGTTTCTGAAAAATATCGCGGGGTTGTGTGCATTGTATGGGTGTGTGTTACATTACATTCACTAGTAGGAGTGAGAAAAACATCACGGGGTGGTGCGCATTGTATGGGTGTGTGTTACATTACATTCACTAGTAGGAATGAGAAAATCATCACGGGGTGGTGCGCATTGTATTGGTGTCTGTTACATTACATTCACTAGTAGGGGTGAGAAAAACATCACGGGGTGGTGTGAATCGGAGGGTCTGAATTAGAATAGGCAGTGAGTGGCAATGTAGGATGGAGAAAAGCACCGCGGGGTGGTCAGCATGGGGTGGTCAGGGAACATGCAGTGGCAATGTAGGATAGGTTTCTGAAAAACATCGCGGGGTTGTGTGAATCGGAGTGCCTGAATTAGGATAGGCAGTGAGTGGCCTTCTAGGATGGAGAAAAACACCGCGGGCTGGTCAGCATGGGGAGGTCAGGGAACATGCAGTGGCAATGTAAGATAGGTTTCTGAAAAACATCGGGGGTGGTGCGCATTGTATGAGAGTGTGTTACATTACATTCACTAGTAGGAGTGAGAAAAACATCACGGGGTGGTGCGCATTGTATGGGTGTGTGTTACATTACATTCACGAGTAGGATTGAGAAAAACATCACGGTGTGGTGTGAATCGGAGGGTCTGAATTAGGATAGGCAGTGAGTGGCAATGTAGGATGGAGAAAAGCACCGCAGGGTGGTCAGCATGGGGAGGTCAGGGAACATGCAGTTTCAATGTACGATAGGTTTCTGAAAAACATCGCGGGGTGGTGTGCATTGTATGGGTGTGTGTTACATTACATTCAATAGTAGGAGTGAGAAAAACATCACGGGGTGGTGCGCATTGTATGGGTGTGTGTTACATTACATTCACTAGTAGGAGTGAGAAAAACATCACGGGGTTGTGCGCATTGTATGGGTGTGTGTTACATTACGTTCACTAGTAGGAGTGAGAAAAACATCACGGGGTGGTGCGCATTGTATGGGTGTGTGTTACATTACATTCACTAGTAGGAGTGAGAAAAACATCACGGGGTGCTGCACATTGTATGGGTGTGTGTTACATTACATTCACTAGTAGGAGTGAGAAAAACATCACAGGGTGGTGTGAATCGGAGGGTGTGAATTAGGACAGGCAGTGAGTGGCAATGTAGGATGGAGAAAAGCACCGCGGTGTGGTGACCATGGGGAGGTCAGGGAACATGCAGTGGCAATGTAGGATAGGTTTCTGAAAAGCATCAAGGGGTGGTGCGCATTGTATGGGTGTGTGTTACATTACATTCACTAGTAGGAGTGAGAAAAACATCACGGGGTGGTGTGAATCGGAGGGTCTGAATTAGTATAGGCAGTGAGTGGCAATGTAGGATGGAGAAAAGCACCGCGGGGTGGTCAGCATGGGGAGGTCAGGGAACATGCAGTGGCAATGTAGGATAGGTTTCTGAAAAATATCGTGGGGTGGTGCGCATTGTATGGGTGGGTGTTACATTACATACACTAGTAGGAGTGAGAAAAACATCACGGGGTGGTGCGCATTGTATGGGTGTGTGTTACCTTACATTCACTAGTACGAGTGAGAAAAACATCACGGGGTGGTGCGCATTGTATGGGTGTGTGTTACATTACGTTCACTAGTAGGAGTGAGAAAAACATCACGGGGTGGTGTCAATCGGAAGGTCTGAATTAGGATAGGCAGTGAGTGGCAATGTAGGATGGAGAAAAGCACCACGGGGTGGTCAGCATGAGGAGGTCAGGGAACATGCAGTGGAAATGTAGGATAGGTTTCTGAAAAACATCGCGGGGTGGTGCGCATTGTATGCGTGTGTTTTACATTACATTCACTAGTAGGAGTGAGAAAAACATCACGGGGTGGTGCGCATTATATGGGTGTGTGTTACATTACATTCACTAGTAGGAGTGAGAAAATCATCACGGGGCGGTGCGCATTGTATGGGTGTGTGTTACATTACATTCACTAATACGATTGAGAAAAACATCACAGGGTGGTGCGCATTGTATGGTTGTGTGTTACATTACATTCACTAGTAGGAGTGAGAAAAACATCACGGGGTGGTGTGAATCGGAGGGTCTGAAGTAGGATAGGCAGTGAGTGGCAATGTAGGATGGAGAAAAGCACCGCGGGGTGGTCAGCATCGGGAGGTCAGGGAAAATGCAGTGGTAATGTAGGATAGGTTTCTGAAAAACATCGCGGGGTGGTGCGCATTGTATGGGTGTGTGTTACATTAAATTCACTAGTAGGAGTGAGAAAAACATCACGGGGTTGTGCGCATTGTATGGGTGTGTGTTACATTATATTCACTAGTAGGTGCGAGAAAAACATCAAGGGGTGGTGTGAATCGGAGGGTCTGAATTAGGATAGGCAGTTAGTGGGAATGTAGAATGGAGAAAAGCACTGCGGTGTAGTCAGCATGGGGAGGTCAGGGAACATACAGTGGCAATGTAGGATAGGTTTCTGAAAAATATCGCAGGGTTGTGTGCATTGTATGGGTGTGTTTTACATTACATTCACTAGTAGGAGTGAGAAAAACATCACGGGGTTGTGTGAATCGGAGGGTCTGAATTAGGATAGGCAGTGAGTGGCCTTCTAGGATGGAGAAAAACACCGCGGGGTGGTCAGCATGGGGAGGTCAGGGAACATGCAGTGGCAATGTAAGATAGGTTTGTGAAAAACATCGGGGGTGGTGCGCATTGTATGGGTGTGTGTTACATTACATTCACTAGTAGGAATGAGAAAAACATCACGGGGTGGTGCGCATTGTATGGGTGTGTGTAATATTACATTCTCTAGTAGGAGTGAGAAAAACATCACGGGGTGGTGTGAATCGGAGGGTCTGAATTAGGATAGGCAGTGAGTGGCAATGTAGGATGGAGAAAAGCACCGCAGGGTGGTCACATGGGGAAGTCAGGGAACATGCAGGTCAATGTAGGATAGGTTTCTGAAACACATCGCGGGGTGGTGCGCATTGTATGGGTGTGTGTTACATTACATTCACTAGTAGGAGTGAGAAAAACATCACGGGGTGGTGCGCATTGCATGGGTGTGTGTTACATTACATTCACTAGTAGGAGTGAGAAAAACATCACGGGGTGGTGTGAATCGGAGGGTCTGAATTAGGATAGGCAATGAGTGGCAATGTAGGATGGAGAAAAGCACCGCAGGGTGGTCAGCATGGGGAGGTCAGGGAACATGCAGTGGGAATCTAGGATAGGTTTCTGAAAAACATCGCGGGGTGGTGCGCATTGTATGGGTGTATGTTACATTACATTCACTAGTAGGAGTGAGAAAAACATCACGGGGTGGTGTGAATCGGAGGGTCTGAATTAGGATAGGCAGTGAGTGGCAATGTAGGATGGAGAAAAGCACCGCAGGGTGGTCAGCATGGGGAGGTCAGGGAACATGCAGTTTCAATGTACGATAGGTTTCTGAAAAACATCGCGGGGTGGTGTGCATTGTATGGGTGTGTGTTACATTACATTCACTAGTAGGAGTGAGAAAAACATCACGGGGTGGTGTGATTCGGAGGGTCTGAATTAGGATAGGCAGTGAGTGGCAATGTAGGATGGAGAAAAGCACCGCGGGGTGGTCAGCATGGGGAGGTCAGGGAACATGCAGTGGCAATCTAGGATAGGATTCTGAAAAACATCGCAGGGTGGTGCGCATTGTATGGGTGTGTGTTACATTACATTCACTAGTAGGAGTGAGAAAAACATCACGGGGTGGTGCGCATTGTATGGGTGTGTGTTACATTACATTCACTAGTAGGATTGAGAAAAACATCACGGATTGGTGTGAATCGGAGGGTCTGAATTAGGATAGGCAGTGAGTGGCAATGTAGGATGGAGAAAAGCACCGCGGTGTGGTGACCATGGGGAGGTCAGGGAACATGCAGTGGCAATGTAGGATAGGTTTCTGAAAAGCTTCAAGGGGTGGTGCGCATTGTATGGGTGTGTGTTACATTACATTCACTAGTAGGAGTGAGAAAAACATCACGGGGTGGTGTGAATCGGAGCGTCTGAATTAGTATAGGCAGTGAGTGGCAATGTAGGATGGAGAAAAGCACCGCGGGGTGGTCAGCATGGGGAGGTCAGGGAAAATGCAGTGGTAATGTAGGATAGGTTTCTGAAAAACATCGCGGGGTGGTGCGCATTGTATGGGTGTGTGTTACATTAAATTCACTAGTAGGAGTGAGAAAAACATAGCGGGGTGGTGCGCATTGTATGGGTGTGTGTTACATTACATTCACTAGTAGGAATGAGAAAATCATCACGGGGTGGTGCGCATTGTATGGGTGTCTGTTACATTACATTCACTAGTAGGGGTGAGAAAAACATCACGGGGTGGTGTGAATCGGAGGGTCTGAATTAGGATAGGCAGTGAGTGGCAATGTAGGATGGAGAAAAGCACCGCGGGGTGATCAGCATGGGGTGGTCAGGGAACATGCAGTGGCAATGTAGGATAGGTTTCTGAAAAACATCGCGGGGTGGTGCGCATTGTATGGGTGTGTGTTTACATTACATTCACTAGTAGGAGTGACAAAAACATCACGGGGTGGTGCTCATTGTATGGGTGTGTGTTACATTACATTCACTAGTAGGAGTGAGAAAAACATCACGCGGTGGTGTGAATCGGAGGGTCTGTATTAGGATAGGCAGTGAGTGGCAATGTAGGATGGAGAAAAGCACCGCGGGGTGGTCAGCATGTGGAGGTCAGGGAGCATGCAGTGGCAATGTAGGATAGGTTTCTGAAAAACATTGCGGGGTGGTGCGCATTGTATAGGTGTGTGTTACATTACATTCACTAGTAGGATTGAGAAAAACATCACGGGGTGGTGTGAATCGGAGGGTCTGAAATACGATATGCAGTGAGTGGCAATGTAGGAAGGAGAAAAGCACCGCGGGGTGGTCAGCATGGGGAAGTCAGGGAACATGCAGTGGCAATGCAGGATAGTTTTCTGAAAAACATCACGGGGTGATGCGCATTGCATGGGTGTGTGTTACATTACATTCACTAGTAGGAGTGAGAAAAACACCACGGGATGGTGTGAATCGGAGGGTCTGAATTAGGATAGGAAGTGAGTGGCAATGTAGGATGGAGAAAAGCACCGCGGGGTGGTCAGCATGGGGAGGTCAGGGAACATGCAGTGGCAATCTAGGATAGGTTTCTGAAAAACATCGCGGGGTGGTGTGCATTGTATGGGTGTGTGTTACATTACATTCACTAGTAGGAGTGAGAAAAACATCACGGGGTGGTGTGAATCGGAGGTTCTGAAATAAGATGTGCAGTGAGTGGCAATGTAGGAAGGAGAAAAGCACCGCGGGTTGGTCAGCATGGGGAGGTCAGGGAACATGCAGTGGCAATCTAGGATAGGTTTCTGAAAAACATCGCGGGGTGGTGCGAATTGTATGGGTGTGTGTTACATTACATTCACTAGTAGGAGTGAGAAAAACATCACGGGGTGGTGCGCATTGTATGGGTGTGTGTTACATTACATTCACTAGTAGGAGTGAGAAAAACATCACGGGGTGGTGCGCATTGTATGTGTGTGTGTTACATTACATTCACTAGTAGGAGTGAGAAAAACATCACGGGGTGGTGCGCATTGTATGGGTGTGTGTTACATTACATTCACTAGTAGGAGTGAGAAAAACATCACGGGGTGGTGTGAATCGGAGGGTCTGAATTAGTATAGGCAGTGAGTGGCAATGTAGGATGGAGAAAAGCACCGCGGGGTGGTCAGCATGGGGAGGTCAGGGAACATGCAGTGGCAATGTAGGATAGGTTTCTGAAAAATATCGTGGGGTGGTGCGCATTGTATGGGTGGGTGTTACATTACATACACTAGTAGGAGTGAGAAAAACATCACGGGGTGGTGCGCATTGTATGGGTGTGTGTTACCTTACATTCACTAGTACGAGTGAGAAAAACATCACGGGGTGGTGCGCATTGTATGGGTGTGTGTTACCTTACGTTCACTAGTAGGAGTGAGAAAAACATCACGGGGTGGTGTCAATCGGAAGGTCTGAATTAGGATAGGCAGTGAGTGGCAATGTAGGATGGAGAAAAGCACCACGGGGTGGTCAGCATGAGGAGGTCAGGGAACATGCAGTGGAAATGTAGGATAGGTTTCTGAAAAACATCGCGGGGTGGTGCGCATTGTATGCGTGTGTTTTACATTACATTCACTAGTAGGAGTGAGAAAAACATCACGGGGTGGTGCGCATTATATGGGTGTGTGTTACATTACATTCACTAGTAGGAGTGAGAAAATCATCACGGGGCGGTGCGCATTGTATGGGTGTGTGTTACATTACATTCACTAATACGATTGAGAAAAACATCACAGGGTGGTGCGCATTGTATGGTTGTGTGTTACATTACATTCACTAGTAGGAGTGAGAAAAACATCACGGGGTGGTGTGAATCGGAGGGTCTGAAGTAGGATAGGCAGTGAGTGGCAATGTAGGATGGAGAAAAGCACCGCGGGGTGGTCAGCATCGGGAGGTCAGGGAAAATGCAGTGGTAATGTAGGATAGGTTTCTGAAAAACATCGCGGGGTGGTGCGCATTGTATGGGTGTGTGTTACATTAAATTCACTAGTAGGAGTGAGAAAAACATCACGGGGTTGTGCGCATTGTATGGGTGTGTGTTACATTATATTCACTAGTAGGTGCGAGAAAAACATCAAGGGGTGGTGTGAATCGGAGGGTCTGAATTAGGATAGGCAGTTAGTGGGAATGTAGAATGGAGAAAAGCACTGCGGTGTAGTCAGCATGGGGAGGTCAGGGAACATACAGTGGCAATGTAGGATAGGTTTCTGAAAAATATCGCAGGGTTGTGTGCATTGTATGGGTGTGTTTTACATTACATTCACTAGTAGGAGTGAGAAAAACATCACGGGGTTGTGTGAATCGGAGGGTCTGAATTAGGATAGGCAGTGAGTGGCCTTCTAGGATGGAGAAAAACACCGCGGGGTGGTCAGCATGGGGAGGTCAGGGAACATGCAGTGGCAATGTAAGATAGGTTTGTGAAAAACATCGGGGGTGGTGCGCATTGTATGGGTGTGTGTTACATTACATTCACTAGTAGGAATGAGAAAAACATCACGGGGTGGTGCGCATTGTATGGGTGTGTGTAATATTACATTCTCTAGTAGGAGTGAGAAAAACATCACGGGGTGGTGTGAATCGGAGGGTCTGAATTAGGATAGGCAGTGAGTGGCAATGTAGGATGGAGAAAAGCACCGCAGGGTGGTCACATGGGGAAGTCAGGGAACATGCAGGTCAATGTAGGATAGGTTTCTGAAACACATCGCGGGGTGGTGCGCATTGTATGGGTGTGTGTTACATTACATTCACTAGTAGGAGTGAGAAAAACATCACGGGGTGGTGCGCATTGCATGGGTGTGTGTTACATTACATTCACTAGTAGGAGTGAGAAAAACATCACGGGGTGGTGTGAATCGGAGGGTCTGAATTAGGATAGGCAATGAGTGGCAATGTAGGATGGAGAAAAGCACCGCAGGGTGGTCAGCATGGGGAGGTCAGGGAACATGCAGTGGGAATCTAGGATAGGTTTCTGAAAAACATCGCGGGGTGGTGCGCATTGTATGGGTGTATGTTACATTACATTCACTAGTAGGAGTGAGAAAAACATCACGGGGTGGTGTGAATCGGAGGGTCTGAATTAGGATAGGCAGTGAGTGGCAATGTAGGATGGAGAAAAGCACCGCAGGGTGGTCAGCATGGGGAGGTCAGGGAACATGCAGTTTCAATGTACGATAGGTTTCTGAAAAACATCGCGGGGTGGTGTGCATTGTATGGGTGTGTGTTACATTACATTCACTAGTAGGAGTGAGAAAAACATCACGGGGTGGTGTGATTCGGAGGGTCTGAATTAGGATAGGCAGTGAGTGGCAATGTAGGATGGAGAAAAGCACCGCGGGGTGGTCAGCATGGGGAGGTCAGGGAACATGCAGTGGCAATCTAGGATAGGATTCTGAAAAACATCGCAGGGTGGTGCGCATTGTATGGGTGTGTGTTACATTACATTCACTAGTAGGAGTGAGAAAAACATCACGGGGTGGTGCGCATTGTATGGGTGTGTGTTACATTACATTCACTAGTAGGATTGAGAAAAACATCACGGATTGGTGTGAATCGGAGGGTCTGAATTAGGATAGGCAGTGAGTGGCAATGTAGGATGGAGAAAAGCACCGCGGTGTGGTGACCATGGGGAGGTCAGGGAACATGCAGTGGCAATGTAGGATAGGTTTCTGAAAAGCTTCAAGGGGTGGTGCGCATTGTATGGGTGTGTGTTACATTACATTCACTAGTAGGAGTGAGAAAAACATCACGGGGTGGTGTGAATCGGAGCGTCTGAATTAGTATAGGCAGTGAGTGGCAATGTAGGATGGAGAAAAGCACCGCGGGGTGGTCAGCATGGGGAGGTCAGGGAAAATGCAGTGGTAATGTAGGATAGGTTTCTGAAAAACATCGCGGGGTGGTGCGCATTGTATGGGTGTGTGTTACATTAAATTCACTAGTAGGAGTGAGAAAAACATAGCGGGGTGGTGCGCATTGTATGGGTGTGTGTTACATTACATTCACTAGTAGGAATGAGAAAATCATCACGGGGTGGTGCGCATTGTATGGGTGTCTGTTACATTACATTCACTAGTAGGGGTGAGAAAAACATCACGGGGTGGTGTGAATCGGAGGGTCTGAATTAGGATAGGCAGTGAGTGGCAATGTAGGATGGAGAAAAGCACCGCGGGGTGATCAGCATGGGGTGGTCAGGGAACATGCAGTGGCAATGTAGGATAGGTTTCTGAAAAACATCGCGGGGTGGTGCGCATTGTATGGGTGTGTGTTTACATTACATTCACTAGTAGGAGTGAGAAAAACATCACGGGGTGGTGCTCATTGTATGGGTGTGTGTTACATTACATTCACTAGTAGGAGTGAGAAAAACATCACGCGGTGGTGTGAATCGGAGGGTCTGTATTAGGATAGGCAGTGAGTGGCAATGTAGGATGGAGAAAAGCACCGCGGGGTGGTCAGCATGTGGAGGTCAGGGAGCATGCAGTGGCAATGTAGGATAGGTTTCTGAAAAACATTGCGGGGTGGTGCGCATTGTATAGGTGTGTGTTACATTACATTCACTAGTAGGATTGAGAAAAACATCACGGGGTGGTGTGAATCGGAGGGTCTGAAATACGATATGCAGTGAGTGGCAATGTAGGAAGGAGAAAAGCACCGCGGGGTGGTCAGCATGGGGAAGTCAGGGAACATGCAGTGGCAATGCAGGATAGTTTTCTGAAAAACATCACGGGGTGATGCGCATTGCATGGGTGTGTGTTACATTACATTCACTAGTAGGAGTGAGAAAAACACCACGGGATGGTGTGAATCGGAGGGTCTGAATTAGGATAGGAAGTGAGTGGCAATGTAGGATGGAGAAAAGCACCGCGGGGTGGTCAGCATGGGGAGGTCAGGGAACATGCAGTGGCAATCTAGGATAGGTTTCTGAAAAACATCGCGGGGTGGTGTGCATTGTATGGGTGTGTGTTACATTACATTCACTAGTAGGAGTGAGAAAAACATCACGGGGTGGTGTGAATCGGAGGTTCTGAAATAAGATGTGCAGTGAGTGGCAATGTAGGAAGGAGAAAAGCACCGCGGGTTGGTCAGCATGGGGAGGTCAGGGAACATGCAGTGGCAATCTAGGATAGGTTTCTGAAAAACATCGCGGGGTGGTGCGAATTGTATGGGTGTGTGTTACATTACATTCACTAGTAGGAGTGAGAAAAACATCACGGGGTGGTGCGCATTGTATGGGTGTGTGTTACATTACATTCACTAGTAGGAGTGAGAAAAACATCACGGGGTGGTGCGCATTGTATGTGTGTGTGTTACATTACATTCACTAGTAGGAGTGAGAAAAACATCACGGGGTGGTGCGCATTGTATGGGTGTGTGTTACATTACATTCACTAGTAGGAGTGAGAAAAACATCACGGGGTTGTGTGAATCGGAGGGTCTGAATTAGGATAGGCAGTGAGTGGCCTTCTAGGATGGAGAAAAACACAGCGGGGTGGTCAGCATGGGGAGGTCAGGGAACATGCAGTGGCAATGTAAGATAGGTTTGTGAAAAACATCGGGGGTGGTGCGCATTGTATGAGTGTGTGTTACATTACATTCACTAGTAGGAGTGAGAAAAACATCACGGGGTGGTGTGAATCGGAGGGTATGAAATAAGATATGCAGTGAGTGGCAATGTAGGAAGGAGAAAAGCACCGCGGGGTGGTGAGCATGGGGAAGTCAGGGAACATGCAGTGGCAATGCAGGATAGTTTTCTGAAAAACATCGCGGGGTGGTGCGCATTGTATGGGTGTGTGTTACATTACATTCACTAGTGGGAGTGAGAAAAACATCACGGGGTGGTGTGAATAGGAGGGTGTGAATTAGGATAGGCAGTGAGTGGCAATTTAGGATGGAGAAAAGCACTGTGGGGTGGTCAGCATGGGGAGGTCAGGGAACATGCAGTGGTAATGTAGGATAGGTTTCTGAAAAACATCGCGGGGTGGTACGCATTGTATGGGTGTGTGTTACATTACCTTCACTAGTAGGAATGAGAAAAACGTCACGGGGTGGTGCGCATTGTATGGGTGTGTGTAACATTACATTCACTAGTAGGAGTGAGAAAAACATCACGGGGTGGTGTGAATCGGAGGGTCTGAATTAGGATAGGCCGTGAGTGGCAATGTAGGATGGAGAAAAGCACCGCAGGGTGGTCAGCATGGGGAAGTCAGGGAACATGCAGTACAATGTAGGATAGGTTTCTGAAAGACATCGCGGGGTGGTGCGCATTGTATGGGTGTGTGTTACATTACATTCACTAGTAGGAGTGAGAAAAACATCACGGGGTGGTGCGCATGGCATGGGTGTGTGTTACATTACATTCACTAGTAGGAGTGAGAAAAACATCACGGGGTGGTGTGAATCGGAGGGTCTGAATTAGGATAGGCAATGAGTGGCAATGTAGGATGGAGAAAAGCACCGCGGGGTGGTCAGCATGGGGAGGTCAGGGAACATGCAGTGGCAACCTAGGATAGGTTTCTGAAAAACATCGCGGGGTGGTGCGCATTGTATGGGTGTATGTTACATTACATTCACTAGTAGGAGTGAGAAAAACATCACGGGGTGGTGCGCATTGTATGGGTGTGTGTTACATTACATTCACTAGTAGGATTGAGAAAAACATCACGGGGTGGTGTGAATCGGAGGGTCTGAATTAGGATAGGCAGTGATTGGCAATGTAGGATGGAAAAAAGCACCGCAGGGTGGTCAGCATGGGGAGGTCAGGGAACATACAGTTTCAATGTACGATAGGTTTCTGAAATACATCGCGGGGTGGTGCGCATTGTATGGGTGTGTGTTACATTACATTCACTAGTAGGAGTGAGAAAAACATCACGGGGTGCTGCGCATTGTATGGGTGTGTGTTACATTACGTTCACTAGTAGGAGTGAGAAAAACATCACGGGGTGGTGCGCATTGTATGGGTGTGTGTTACATTACATTCACTAGGAGGAGTGAGAAAAACCTCAAGGGGTGGTGTGAATCGGAGGGTCTGAACTAGGATAGGCAGTGAGTGGCCTTGTAGGATGGAGAAAAGCACCGCGGGGTGGTCAGCAGGGGGAGGTCAGTGAACATGCAGTGGCAATGTAAGATAGGTTTCTGAAATACATCGCGGGGTGGTGCGCATTGTATGGGTGTGTGTTACATTACATTCACTAGTAGGAGTGAGAAAAACATCACGGGGTGCTGCGCATTGTATGGGTGTGTGTTACATTACGTTCACTAGTAGGAGTGAGAAAAACATCACGGGGTGGTGCGCATTGTATGGGTGTGTGTTACATTACATTCACTAGTAGGAGTGAGAAAAACCTCACGGGGTGGTGTGAATCGGAGGGTCTGAACTAGGATAGGCAGTGAGTGGCCTTGTAGGATGGAGAAAAGCACCGAGGGGTGGTCAGCAGGGGGAGGTCAGGGAACATGCAGTGGCAATGTAAGATAGGTTTCTGAAATACATCGCGGGGTGGTGCGCATTGTATGGGTGTGTGTTACATTACATTCACTAGTAGGAGTGAGAAAAACATCACGGGGTGGTGCGCATTGTATGGGTGTGTGTTACATTACATTCACTAGTAGGAGTGAGAAAAACATCACAGGGTGGTGTGAATCGGAGGGTGTGAATTAGGATAGGCAGTGAGTGGCAATGTAGGATGGAGAAAAGCACCGCGGGGTGGTGACCATGGGGAGGTCAGGGAACATGCAGTGGCAATGTAGGATAGGTTTCTGAAAATCATCAAGGGGTGGTGCGCATTGTATGGGTGTGTGTTACATTACATTCACTAGTAGGAGTGAGAAAAACATCACGGGGTGGTGTGAATCGGAGGGTCTGAATTAGGATAGGCAGTGAGTGGCTATGGAGGATGGAGAAAAGCACCGCGGGGTGGTCAGCATGGGGAGGTCAGGGAACAAGCAGTGGCAATGTAGGATAGGTTTCTGAAAAACATCGTGGGGTGGTGCGCATTGTATGGGTGGGTGTTACATTACATACACAAGTAGGAGTGAGAAAAACATCACGGGGTGGTGCGCATTGTATGGGTGTGTGTTACCTTACATTCACTAGTACGAGTGAGTAAAACATCACGGGGTGGTGCGCATTGTATGGGTGTGTGTTACATTACGTTCACTAGTAGGAGTGAGAAAAACATCACGGGGTGGTGCGCATTATATGGGTGTGTGTTACATTACATTCACTAGTAGGAGTGAGAAAATCATCACGGTGCGGTGCGCATTGTATGGGTGTGTGTTACATTACATTCACTAGTACGAGTGAGAAAAACATCACGGGGTGGTGCGCATTGTATGGGTGTGTGTTACATTACATTCACTAGTAGGAGTGAGAAAAACATCACCGGGTGGTGTGAATCGGAGGGTCTGAATTAGGATAGGCAGTCAGTGGCAATGTAGGATGGAGAAAAGCACCGCGGGGTGGTCAGCATGGGGAGGTCAGGGAAAATGCAATGGTAATGTAGGATAGGTTTCTCAAAAACATCGCGGGGTGGTGCGCATTGTATGGGTGTGTGTTACATTAAATTCACTAGTAGGAGTGAGAAAAACATCACGGGGTTGTGCGCATTGTATGGGTGTGTGTTACATTACATTCACTAGTAGGTGCGAGAAAAACATCAAGGGGTGGTGTGAATCGGAGGGTCTGAATTAGGATAGGCAGTGAGTGGGAATGTAGGATGGAGAAAAGCACCGCGGTGTGGTCAGCATGGGAGGTCAGCTAACATGCAGTGGCAATGTAGGATAGGTTTCTGAAAAATATCGCGGGGTGGTGTGCATTGTACGGGTGTGTGTTACATTACATTCACTAGTAGGAGTGAGAAAAACATCACGGGGTGGTGCGCATTGTATGGGTGTGTGTTACATTACATTCACTAGTAGGAGTGAGAAAATCATCACGGGATGGTGAGCATTGTATGGGTGTCTGTTACATTACATTCACTAGTAGGAGTGAGAAAAACACCACGGGGTGGTGTGAATCGGAGGGTCTGAATTAGGATAGGCAGTGAGTGGCAATATAGGATGGAGAAAAGCACCGCGGGGTGGTCAGCATGGGGTGGTCAGGGAACATGCAGTGGCAATTTGGATAGGTTTCTGAAAAACATCGCGGGGTGGTGCGCATTGTATGGGTGTGTGTTACATTACATTCACTAGTAGGAGTGGGAAAAACATCACGGGGTGGTGCTCATTGTATGGGTGTGTGTTACATTACATTCACTAGTAGGAGTGAGAAAAACATCACGGGGTGGTGTGAATCGGAGGGTCTGAAATAAGATATGCAGTGAGTGGCAATGTAGGAAGGAGAAAAGCACCGAGGGGTTGTGAGCATGGGGAAGTCAGGGAACATGCAGTGGCAATGCAGGATAGGTTTCTGAAAAACATCGCGGGGTGGTGCGCATTGTATGGGTGTGTGTTACATTACATTCACTAGTGGGAGTGAGAAAAACATCACGGGGTGGTGTGAATAGGAGGGTGTGAATTAGGATAGGCAGTGAGTGGCAATTTAGGATGGAGAAAAGCACTGTGGTGTGGTCAGCATGGGGAGGTCAGGGAAAATGCAGTGGTAATGTAGGATAGGTTTCTGAAAATCATCGCGGGGTGGTGCGCATTGTATGGGTGTGTGTTACATTACATTCACTAGTAGGAATGAGAAAAACATCACGGGGTGGTGCGCATTGTATGGGTGTGTGTAATATTACATTCACTAGTAGGAGTGAGAAAAACATCACGGGGTGGTGTGAATCGGAGGGTCTGAATTAGGATAGGCAGTGAGTGGCAATGTAGGATGGAGAAAAGCACCGCAGGGTGGTCAGCATGGGGAGGGCAGGGAACATGCAGATTCAATGTACGATAGGTTTCTGAAAAACATCGCGGGGTGGTGTGCATTGTATGGGTGTGTGTTACTTTACATTCAATAGTAGGAGTGAGAAAAACATCACGGGGTGGTGCGCATTGTATGGGTGTGTGTTAAATTACATTCACTATTAGGATTGAGAAAAACATCACGGGGTGGTGTGAATCGGAGGGTCTGAATTAGGATAGGCAGTGAGTGGCAATGTAGGATGGAGAAAAGCACCGCATGGTGGTCAGCATGGGGAGGTCAGGGAACATGCAGTTTCAATGTTCGATAGGTTTCTGAAAAACATCGCTGGGTGGTGTGCATTGTATGGGTGTGTGTTACATTACATTCACTAGTAGGAGTAAGAAAAACATCACGGGTTGGTGTGAATCGGAGGGTCTGAATTAGGATAGGCAGTGAGTGGCAATGTAGGATGGAGAAAAGCACCGCGGGGTGGTCAGCATGGGAGGTCAGGGAACATGCAGTGGCAATCTAGGATAGGATTCTGAAAAACATCGCAGGGTGGTGCGCATTGTATGGGTGTGTGTTACATTACATTCACTAGTAGGAGTGAGAAAAACATCACGGGGTGGTGCGCATTGTATGGGTGTGTGTTACCTTAAATTCACTAGTAGGAGTGAGAAAAACATCACGGGGTGGTGCGCATTGTATGGGTGTGTGTTACCTTAAATTCACTAGTAGGAGTGAGAAAAACATCACGGGGTGGTGCGCATTGTATGTGTGTGTGTTACATTACATTCACTAGTAGGAGTGAGAAAAACATCACGGGGTGGTGCGCATTGCATGGGTGTGTGTTACCTTAAATTCACTAGTAGGAGTGAGAAAAACATCACGGGGTGGTGCGCATTGTATGTGTGTGTGTTACATTACATTCACTAGTAGGAGTGAGAAAAACATCACGGGGTGGTGCGCATTGTATGGGTGTGTGTTACATTACATTCACTAGTAGGAGTGAGAAAAACATCACGGGGTTGTGTGAATCGGAGGGTCTGAATTAGGATAGGCAGTGAGTGGCCTTCTAGGATGGAGAAAAACACCGCGGGGTGGTCAGCATGGGGAGGTCAGGGAACATGCAGTGGCAATGTAAGATAGGTTTCTGAAAAACATCGGGGGTGGTGCGCATTGTATGAGAGTGTGTTACATTACATTCACTAGTAGGAGTGAGAAAAACATCACGGGGTGGTGTGAATCGGAGGGTCTGAAATAAGATATGCAGTGAGTGGCAATGTAGGAAGGAGAAAAGCACCGGGGGGTTGTGAGCATGGGGAATTCAGGGAACATGCAGTGGCAATGCAGGAAAAGTTTCTGAAAAACATCGCGGGGTGGTGCGCATTGTATGGGTGTGTGTTACATTACATTCACTAGTCGGAGTGAGAAAAACATCACGGGGTGGTGTGAATAGGAGGGTGTGAATTAGCATAGGCAGTGAGTGGCAATTTAGGATGGAGAAAAGCACTGTGGGGTGGTCAGCATGGGGAGGTCAGGGAACATGCAGTGGTAATGTAGGATAGGTTTCTGAAAAACATCGCGGGGTGGTGCGCATTGTATGGGTGTGTGTTACATTACATTCACTAGTAGGAATGAGAAAAACATCACGGGGTGGTGCGCATTGTATGGGTGTGTGTAATATTACATTCACTAGTAGGAGTGAGAAAAACATCACGGGGTGGTGTGAATCGGAGTGTCTGAATTAGGATAGGCAGTGAGTGGCAATGTAGGATGGAGAAAAGCACCGCAGGGTGGTCAGCATGGGAAAGTCAGGGAACATGCAGTTCAATGTAGGATAGGTTTCTGAAACACATCGCGGGGTGGTGCGCATTGTATGGGTGTGTGTTACATTACATTCACTAGTAGGAGTGAGAAAAACATCACGGGGTGGTGCGCATTGCATGGGTGTTTGTTACATTACATTCACTAGTAGGTGTGAGAAAAACATCATGGGGTGGTGTGAATCGGAGGGTCTGAATTAGGATAGGCAATGAGTGGCAATGTAGGATGGAGAAAAGCACCGCGGGGTGGTCAGCATTGGGAGGTCAGGGAACATGCAGTATCAATGTACGATAGGTTTCTGAAAAACATCGCGGGGTGGTGTGCATTGTATGGGTGTGTGTTACATTACATTCAATAGTAGGAGTGAGAAAAACATCACGGGGTGGTGCGCATTGTATGGATGTGTGTTACATTACATTCACTAGTAGGAGTGAGAAAAACATCACGGGGTTGTGCGCATTGTATGGGTGTGTGTTACATTACGTTCACAAGTAGGAGTGAGAAAAACATCACGGGGTTTTGCGCATTGTATGGGTGTGTGTTACATTACATTCACTAGTAGGAGTGAGAAAAACATCACGGGGTGCTGCACATTGTATGGGTGTGTGTTACATTACATTCACTAGTAGGAGTGAGAAAAACATCACAGGGTGGTTTGAATCGGAGGGTGTGAATTAGGACAGGCAGTGAGTGGCAATGTAGGATGGAGAAAAGCACCGCGGTGTGGTGACCATGGGGAGGTCAGGGAACATGCAGTGGCAATGTAGGATAGGTTTCTGAAAAGCATCAAGGGGTGGTGCGCATTGTATGGGTGTGTGTTACATTACATTCACTAGTAGGAGTGAGAAAAACATCACGGGGTGGTGTGAATCGGAGGGTCTGAATTAGTATAGGCAGTGAGTGGCAATGTAGGATGGAGAAAAGCACCGCGGGGTGGTCAGCATGGGGAGGTCAGGGAACATGCAGTGGCAATGTAGGATAGGTTTCTGAAAAACATCGTGGGGTGGTGCGCATTGTATGGGTGGGTGTTACATTACATACACTAGTAGGAGTGAGAAAAACATCACGGGGTGGTGCGCATTGTATGGGTGTGTGTTACCTTACATTCACTAGTACGAGTGAGAAAAACATCACGGGGTGGTGCGCATGGTATGGGTGTGTGTTACATTACGTTCACTAGTAGGAGTGAGAAAAACATCACGGGGTGGTGTCAATCGGAAGGTCTGAATTAGGATAGGCAGTTAGTGGGAATGTAGAATGGAGAAAAGCACCGCGGTGTGGTCAGCATGGGGAGGTCAGGGAACATGCAGTGGCAATGTAGGATAGGTTTCTGAAAAATATCGCGGGGTGGTGTGCATTGTATGGGTGTGTGTTACATTACATTCACTAGTAGGAGTGAGAAAAACATCACGGAGTGGTGCGCATTGTATGGGTGTCTGTTACATTACATTCACTAGTAGGGGTGAGAAAAACATCACGGGGTGGTGTGAATCGGAGGGTCTGAATTAGGATAGGCAGTGAGTGGCAATGTAGGATGGAGAAAAGCACCGCGGGGTGGTCAGCATGGGGTGGTCAGGGAACATGCAGTGGCAATGTAGGATAGGTTTCTGAAAAACATCGCGGGGTGGTGCGCATTGTATGGGTGTGTGTTACATTACATTCACTAGTAAGAGTGAGAAAAACATCACGGGGTGGTGCTCATTGTATGGGTGTGTGTTACATTACATTCACTAGTAGGAGTGAGAAAAACATCACGCGGTGGTGTGAATCGGAGGGTCTGTATTAGGATAGGCAGTGAGTGGCAATGTAGGATGGAGAAAAGCACCGCGGGGTGGTCAACATGTGGAGGTCAGGGAACATGCAGTGGCAATGTAGGATAGGTTTCTGAAAAACATTGCGGGGTGGTGCGCATTGTATAGGTGTGTGTTACATTACATTCACTAGTAGGAGTGAGAAAAACATCACGGGGTGGTGCGCATTGTATGGGTGTGTGTTACATTACATTCACTAGTAGGAGTGAGAAAAACATCACGGGGTGGTGCGCATTGTATGGGTGTGTGTTACATTACATTCACTAGTAGGAGTGAGAAAAACATCACGGGGTGGTGCGCATTGTATGGGTGTGTGTTACATTACATTCACTAGTAGGAGTGAGAAAAACATCACGGGGTGGTGTGAATCGGAGTGTCTGAATTAGGATAGGCAGTGAGTGGCCTTGTAGGATGGAGAAAAGCACCGCGGGGTGGTCAGCATGGGGAGGTCAGGGAACATGCAGTGGCAATGTAAGATAGGTTTCTGAAAAATATCGGGGGTGGTGCGCATTGTATGGGTGTGTGTTACATTACATTCACTAGTATGAGTGAGAAAAACATCACGGGGTGCTGCGCATTGTATGGGTGTGAGTTACATTACATTCACTAGTAGGAGTGAGAAAAACATCACAGGGTGGTGTGAATCGGAGGGTCTGAATTAGGATAGGCAGTGAGTGGCAATGTATGATGGAGAAAAGCACCGCGGGGTGGTGAGCATGGGGAGGTCAGGGAACATGCAGTGGCAATGTAGGATAGGTTTCTGAAAAACATCAAGGGGTGGTGCGCATTGTATGGGTGTTTGTTACATTACATTCACTAGTAGGAGTGAGAAAAACATCACGGGGTGGTGTGAATCGGAGGGTCTGAATTAGGATAGGCAGTGAGTGGCAATGTAGGATGGAGAAAAGCACCGCGGGGTGGTCAGCATGGGGAGGTCAGGGAACATGCAGTGGCAATGTAGGATAGGTTTCTGAAAAAGATTGTGGGTGGTGCGCATTGTATGGGTGGGTGTTACATTACATTCACTAGTAGGAGTGAGAAAAACATCACGGGGTGGTGCGCACTGTATGGGTGTGTGTTACATTACATTCACTAGTAGGAGTGAGAAAAACATCACGGGGTGGTGCGCATTGTATGGGTGTGTGTTACATTACGTTCACTAGTAGGAGTGAGAAAAACATCACGGGGTGGTGTCAATCGGAAGGTCTGAATTAGGATAGGCAGTGAGTGGCAATGTAGGATGGAGAAAAGCACCGCGGGGTGGTCAGGATGGGGAGGTCAGGGAACATGCAGTGGAAATGTAGGATAGCTTTCTGAAAAAAATCGCGGGGTGGTGCGCATTGTATGGGTGTGTGTTACATTACATTCACTAGTAGGAGTGAGAAAAACATCACGGGGCGGTGCGCATTATATGGGTGTGCGTTACATTACATTCACTACTAGGAGTGAGAAAATCATCACGGGGCGGTGCGCATTGTATGGGTGTGTGTTACATTACATTCACTAGTACGAGTGAGAAAAACATCACGGGGTGGTGCGCATTGTATGGGTGTGTGTTATATTACATTCACTAGTAGGAGTGAGAAAAACATCACGGGGTGGTGTGAATCGGAGGATCTGAATTAGGATAGGCAGTGAGTGGCAATGTAGGATGGAGAAAAGCACCGCGGGGTGGTCAGCATGGGGAGGTCAGGGAAAATGCAGTGGTAATGTAGGATAGGTTTCTGAAAAACCTCGCGGGGTGGTGCGCATTGTATGGGTGTGTGTTACATTAAATTCACTAGTAGGAGTGAGAAAAACATCACAGGGTGGTGCGCATTGTATGGGTGTGTGTTACATTACATTCACTAGTAGGAGCGAGAAAAACATCACGGTGTGGTGTGAATCGGAGGGTCTGTATTAGGATAGGCTGTGAGTGGCAATGTAGGATGGAGAAAAGCACCGCGGTGTGGTCAGCATGGGGAGGTCAGGGAACATGCAGTGGCAATGTAGGATAGGTTTCTGAAAAATATCGCGGGGTGGTGCGCATTGTATATGTGTGTGTTACATTACATTCACTAGTAGGAGTGAGAAAAACATCACGGGGTGGTGTGAATCGGAGAGTCTGAATTAGGATAGGCAGTGAGTGGCAATGTAGGATGGAGAAATGCACCGCGAGGTGGTCAGCATGGGGAGGTCAGGGAACATGCAGTGGCAATGTAGGATAGTTTTCTGAAAAACATCACGGGGTGGTGCGCATTGTATGAGTGTTTGTTACATTACATTCACTAGTAGGAGTGAGAAAAACATCACGGGATTCTGCGCATTGTATGGGTGTGTGTTACATTACATTCACTAGTAGGAGTGAGAAAAACATCACAGGGTGGTGTGAATCGGAGGGTGTGAATTAGTCTAGGCAGTGAGTGGCAATGTAGGATGGAGAAAAGCACCGCGGGGTGGTGACCATGGGGAGGTCAGGGAACATGCAGTGGCAATGTAGGATAGGTTTCTGAAAAGCATCAAGGGGTGGTGCGCATCGTATGGGTGTGTGTTACATTACATTCACTAGTAGGAGTGAGAAAAACATCACGGGGTGGTGTGAATCGGAGGGTCTGAATTAGGATAGGCAGTGAGTGGCAATGTAGGATGGAGAAAAGCACCTCGGGGTGGTCAGCATGGGGAGGTCAGGGAACATTCAGTGGCAATGTAGGATAGGTTTCTGAAAAACATCGTGGGGTGGTGCGCATTGTATGGGTGGGTGTTACATTACATACACTAGTAGGAGTGAGAAAAACATCACGGGGTGGTGCGCATTGTATGGGTGTGTGTTACCTTACATTCACTAGTACGAGTGAGAAAAAACATGACGGGGTGGTGCGCATTGTATGGGTGTGTGTTACATTACGTTCAATAGTAGGAGTGAGAAAAACATCACGGGGTGGTGTCATTCGGAAGGTCTGAATTAGGATAGGCAGTGAGTGGCAATGTAGGATGGAGAAAAGCACCGCGGGGTGGTCAGCATTGGGAGGTCCGGGAAAAAGCAGTGGTAATGTAGGATAGGTTTCTGAAAAACATCGCGTGGTGGTGCGCATTGTATGGTTGTGTGTTACATTAAATTCACTAGTAGGAGTGAGAAAAACATCACCGGGTTGTGCGCATTGTATGGGTGTGTGTTACATTACATTCACTAGTAGGTGCGAGAAAAACATCAAGGGGTGGTGTGAATCGGAGGGTCTGAATTAGGATAGGCAGTGAGTGGGAATGTAGGATGTAGAAAAGCACCGCGGTGTGGTCAGCATGGGGAGGTCAGGGAACATGCAGTGGCAATGTAGGATAGGTTTCTGAAAAATATCGCGGGGTGGTGTGCATTGTATGGGTGTGTGTTACATTACATTCACTAGTAGGAGTGAGAAAAACATCACGGGGTGGTGCGCATTGTATGGGTGTGTGTTACATTACATTCACTAGTAGGAGTGAGAAAATCATCACGGGGTGGTGTGAATCGGAGGGTCTGAAATAAGATATGCAGTGAGTGGCAATTTAGGAAGGAGAAAAGCACCGCGGGGTGGTCAGCATGAGGAAGTCAGGGAACATGCAGTGGCAATGCAGGATAGTTTTCTGAAAAACATCACGGGGTGGTGCGCATTGCATGGGTGTGTGTTACATTACATTCACTAGTAGGAGTGAGAAAAACATCACGGGGTGGTGTGAATCGGAGGGTCTGAATTAGGATAGGCAGTGAGTGGCAATGTAGGATGGAGAAAAGCACCGCGGGGTGGTCAGCATGGGGAGGTCAGGGAACATGCAGTGGCAATCTACGATAGGTTTCTGAAAAACATCGCGGGGTGGTGCGCATTGTATGGGTGTGTGTTACACTACATTCACTAGTAGGAGTGAGAAAAACATCACGGGGTGGTGCGCATTGTATGGGTGTGTGTTACATTACATTCACTAGTAGGATTGAGAAAAACATCACGGGGTGGTGTGAATCGGAGGGTCTGAATTAGGATAGGCAGTGAGTGGCAATGTAGGATGGAGAAAAGCACGGCAGGGTGGTCAGCATGGTGAGGTCAGGGAACATGCAGTTTCAATGTACGATAGCTTTCTGAAAAACATCGCGGGGTGGTGCGCATTGTATGGGTGTGTGTTACATTACATTCACTAGTTGGAGTGAGAAAAACATCACGGGGTGGTGCGCATTGTATGGGTGTGTGTTACATTTCATTCACTAGTAGGAGTGAGAAAAACATCACGGGGTGGTGCGCATTGTATGGGTGTGTGTTACATTACATTCACTAGTAGGAGTGAGAAAAACATCACGGGGTGGTGTGAATCGGAGTGTCTGAATTAGGATAGGCAGTGAGTGGCCTTGTAGGATGGAGAAAAGCACCGCGGGGTGGTCAGCATGGGGAGGTCAGGGAACATGCAGTGGCAATGTAAGATAGGTTTCTGAAAAACATCGGGGGTGGAGCGCATTGTATGGGTGTGTGTTACATTACATTCACTAGTAGGAGTGAGAAAAACATCACGGGGTGCTGCGCATTGTATGGGTGTGAGTTACATTACATTCACTAGTAGGAGTGAGAAAAACATCACAGGCTGGTGTGAATCGGAGGGTCTGAATTAGGATAGGCTGTGAGTGGCAATGTATGATGGAGAAAAGCACCGCGGGGTGGTGAGCATGGGGAGGTCAGGGAACATGCATTGGCAATGTAGGATAGGTTTCTGAAAAACATCAAGGGGTGGTGCGCATTGTATGGGTGTGTGTTACATTACATTCACTAGTAGGAGTGAGAAAAACATCACGGGGTGGTGTGAATCGGAGGGTCTGAATTAGGATAGGCAGTGAGTGGCAATGTATGATGGAGAAAAGCACCGCGGGGTGGTCAGCATGGGGAGGTCAGGGAACATGCAGTAGCAATGTAGGATAGGTTTCTGAAAAACATTGTGGGGTGGTGCGCATTGTATGGGTGGGTGTTACATTACATTCACTAGTAGGAGTGAGAAAAACATCACGGGGTGGTGCGCATTGTATGGGTGTGTGTTACACTACATTCACTAGTAGGAGTGAGAAAAACATCACGGTGTGGTGCGCATTGTATGGGTGTGTGTTACATTACGTTCACTAGTAGGAGTGAGAAAAACATCACGGGGTGTTGTCAATCGGAAGGTCTGAATTAGGATAGGCAGTGAGTGGCAATGTAGGATGGAGAAAAGCACGCGGGGTGGTCAGGATGGGGAGGTCAGGGAACATGCAGTGGAAATGTAGGATAGGTTTCTGAAAAACATCGCGGGGTGGTGCGCATTGTATGGGTGTGTGTTACATTACATTCACTAGTAGGAGTGAGAAAATCATCACGGGGCGGTGCGCATTGTATGGGTGTGTGTTACATTACATTCACTAGTACGAGTGAGAAAAACATCACGGGGTGGTGCGCATTGTATGGGTGTGTGTTATATTACATTCACTAGTATGAGTGAGAAAAACATCACAGGGTGGTGTGAATCGGAGGGTCTGAATTAGGATAGGCACTGAGTGACAATGTAGGATGGAGAAAAGCACCACGGGGTGGTCAGCATGGGGAGGTCAGGGAAAATGCAGTGGTAATGTAGGATAGGTTTCTGAAAAACCTCGCGGGGTGGTTCGCATTGTATGGGTGTGTGTTATATTAAATTCACTAGTAGGAATGAGAAAAACATCACAGGGTGGTGCGCATTGTATGGGTGTGTGTTACATTACATTCACTAGTAGGAGCGAGAAAAACATCACGGTGTGGTGTGAATCGGAGGGTCTGAATTAGGATAGGCAGTGAGTGGCAATGTAGGATGGAGAAAAGCGCCGCGGTGTGGTCAGCATGGGGAGGTCAGGGAACATGCAGTGGCAATGTAGGATAGGTTTCTGAAAAACATCGCGGGGTGGTGCGCATTGTATATGTGTGTGTTACATTACATTCACTAGTAGGAGTGAGAAAAACATCACGGGGTGGTGTGAATCGGAGAGTCTGAATTAGGATAGGCAGTGAGTGGCAATGTAGGATGGAGAAAAGCACCGCGAGGTGGTCAGCATGGGGAGGTCAGGGAACATGCAGTGGCAATGTAGGATAGTTTTCTGAAAAACATCACGGGGTGGTGCGCATTTTATGGGTGTTTGTTACATTACATTCACTAGTAGGAGTGAGAAAAACATCACGGGGTAGTGTGAATCGGAGGGTGTGAATTAGGATAGGCAGTGAGTGGCAATGAAGGATGGAGAAAAGCACCGCGGGGTGGTCAGCATGGGGAGGTCAGGGAACATGCAGTGGCAATCTAGGATAGGTTTCTGAAAAACATGGCGGGGTGGTGCGCATTGTATGGGTGTGTGTTACACTACATTCACTAGTAGGAGTGAGAAAAACATCACGGGGTGGTGCGCATTGTATGGGTGTGTGTTACATTACATTCACTAGTAGGATTGAGAAAAACATCACGGGGTGGTGTGAATCGGAGGGTCTGAATTAGGATAGGCAGTGAGTGGCAATGTAGGATGGAGAAAAGCACGGCAGGGTGGTCAGCATGGTGAGGTCAGGGAACATGCAGTTTCAATGTACGATAGGTTTCTGAAAAACATCGCGGGGTGGTGTGCATTGTATGGGTGTGTGTTACATTACATTCAATAGTAGGAGTGAGAAAAACATCACGGGGTGGTGCGCATTGTATGGGTGTGTGTTACATTACATTCACTAGTTGGAGTGAGAAAAACATCACGGGGTGGTGCGCATTGTATGGGTGTGTGTTACATTTCATTCACTAGTAGGAGTGAGAAAAACATCACGGGGTGGTGCGCATTGTATGGGTGTGTGTTACATTACATTCACTAGTAGGAGTGAGAAAAACATCACGGGGTGGTGTGAATCGGAGTGTCTGAATTAGGATAGGCAGTGAGTGGCCTTGTAGGATGGAGAAAAGCACCGCGGGGTGGTCAGCATGGGGCGGTCAGGGAACATGCAGTGGCAATGTAAGATAGGTTTCTGAAAAACATCGGGGGTGGAGCGCATTGTATGGGTGTGTGTTACATTACATTCACTAGTAGGAGTGAGAAAAACATCACGGGGTGCTGCGCATTGTATGGGTGTGAGTTACATTACATTCACTAGTAGGAGTGAGAAAAACATCACAGGCTGGTGTGAATCGGAGGGTCTGAATTAGGATAGGCAGTGAGTGGCAATGTATGATGGAGAAAAGCACCGCGGGGTGGTGAGCATGGGGAGGTCAGGGAACATGCAGTGGCAATGTAGGATAGGTTTCTGAAAAACATCAAGGGGTGGTGCGCATTGTATGGGTGTGTGTTACATTACATTCACTAGTAGGAGTGAGAAAAACATCACGGGGTGGTGTGAATTGGAGGGTCTGAATTAGGATAGGCAGTGAGTGGCAATGTAGGATGGAGAAAAGCACCGCGGGGTGGTCAGCATGGGGAGGTCAGGGAACATGCAGTAGCAATGTAGGATAGGTTTCTGAAAAACATTGTGGGGTGGTGCGCATTGTATGGGTGGGTGTTACATTACATTCACTAGTAGGAGTGAGAAAAACATCACGGGGTGGTGCGCATTGTATGGGTGTGTGTTACACTACATTCACTAGTAGGAGTGAGAAAAACATCACGGGGTGGTGCGCATTGTATGGGTGTGTGTTACATTACGTTCACTAGTAGGAGTGAGAAAAACATCACGGGGTGTTGTCAATCGGAAGGTCTGAATTAGGATAGGCAGTGAGTGGCAATGTAGGATGGAGAAAAGCACGCGGGGTGGTCAGGATGGGGAGGTCAGGGAACATGCAGTGGAAATGTAGGATAGGTTTCTGAAAAACATCGCGGGGTGGTGCGCATTGTATGGGTGTGTGTTACATTACATTCACTAGTAGGAGTGAGAAAATCATCACGGGGCGGTGCGCATTGTATGGGTGTGTGTTACATTACATTCACTAGTACGAGTGAGAAAAACATCACGGGGTGGTGCGCATTGTATGGGTGTGTGTTATATTACATTCACTAGTAGGAGTGAGAAAAACATCACAGGGTGGTGTGAATCGGAGGGTCTGAATTAGGATAGGCAGTGAGTGCCAATGTAGGATGGAGAAAAGCACCACGGGGTGGTCAGCATGGGGAGGTCAGGGAAAATGCAGTGGTAATGTAGGATAGGTTTCTGAAAAACCTCGCGGGGTGGTGCGCATTGTATGGGTGTGTGTTATATTAAATTCACTAGTAGGAGTGAGAAAAACATCACAGGGTGGTGCGCATTGTATGGGTGTGTGTTACATTACATTCATTAGTAGGAGCGAGAAAAACATCACGGTGTGGTGTGCATCGGATGGTCTGAATTAGGATAGGCAGTGAGTGGCAATGTAGGATGGAGAAAAGCACCGCGGTGTGGTCAGCATGGGGAGGTCAGGGAACATGCAGTGGCAATGTAGGATAGGTTTCTGAAAAACATCGCGGGGTGGTGCGCATTGTATGGGTGTGTGTTACATTACATTCACTAGTAGGAGTGAGAAAAACATCACGGGGTGGTGTGAATCGGAGAGTCTGAATTAGGATAGGCAGTGAGTGGCAATGTAGGATGGAGAAAAGCACCGCGAGGTGGTCAGCATGGGGAGGTCAGGGAACATGCAGTGGCAATGTAGGATAGTTTTCTGAAAAACATCACCGGGTGGTGCGCATTTTATGGGTGTTTGTTACATTACATTCACTAGTAGGAGTGAGAAAAACATCACGGGGTGGTGTGAATCGGAGGGTGTGAATTAGGATAGGCAGTGAGTGGCAATGTAGGATGGAGAAAAGCACCGCGGGGTGGTCAGCATGGTGAGGTCAGGGAACATGCAGTTTCAATGTACGATAGGTTTCTGAAAAACATCGCGGGGTGGTGTGCATTGTATGGGTGTGTGTTACATTACATTCAATAGTAGGAGTGAGAAAAACATCACGGGGTGGTGCGCATTGTATGGGTGTGTGTTACATTACATTCACTAGTAGGAGTGAGAAAAACATCAAGGGGTGGTGCGCATTGTATGGGTGTGTGTTACATTACATTCACTAGTAGGAGTGAGAAAAACATCACGGGGTGGTGCGCATTGTATGGGTGTGTGTTACATTACATTCACTAGTAGGAGTGAGAAAAACATCACGGGGTGGTGTGAATCAGAGTGTCTGAATTAGGATAGGCAGTGAGTGGCCTTGTAGGATGGAGAAAAGCACCGCGGGGTGGTCAGCATGGGGAGGTCAGGGAACGTGCAGTGGCAATGTAAGATAGGTTTCTGAAAAACATCGGGGTGGTGCGCATTGTATGGGTGTGTGTTACATTACATTCACTAGTAGGAGTGAGAAAAACATCACGGGGTGCTGCGCATTGTATGGGTGTGAGTTACATTACATTCACTAGTAGGAGTGAGAAAAACATCACAGGGTGGTGTGAATCGGAGGGTCTGAATTAGGATAGGCAGTGAGTGGCAATGTATGATGGAGAAAAGCACCGCGGGGTGGTGAGCATGGGGAGGTCAGGGAACATGCAGTGGCAATGTAGGATAGGTTTCTGAAAAACATCAAGGGGTGGTGCGCATTGTATGGGTGTGTGTTACATTACATTCACTAGTAGGAGTGAGAAAAACATCACGGGGTGGTGTGAATCGGAGGGTCTGAATTAGGATAGGCAGTGAGTGGCAATGTAGGATGGAGAAAAGCACCGCGGGGTGGTCAGCATGGGGAGGTCAGGGAAAATGCAGTGGTAATGTAGGATAGGTTTCTGAAAAACCTCGCGGGGTGGTGCGCATTGTATGGGTGTGTGTTACATTAAATTCACTAGTAGGAGTGAGAAAAACATCACAGGGTGGTGCGCATTGTATGGGTGTGTGTTACATTACATTCACTAGTAGGAGCTAGAAAAACATCACGGTGTGGTGTGAATCGGAGAGTCTGAATTAGGATAGGCAGTGAGTGGCAATGTAGGATGGAGAAAAGCACCGCGGTTTGGTCAGCATGGGGAGGTCAGGGAACATGCAGTGGCAATCTAGGATAGGTTTCTGAAAAACATCGCGGGGTGGTGCGCATTGTATGGGTGTGTGTTACATTACATTCACTAGTAGGAGTGAGAAAAACATCACGGGGTGGTGTGAATCGGAGGGTCTGAATTAGGATAGGCAGTGAGTGGCAATGTAGGATGGAGAAAAGCACCGCGGGGTGGTCAGCATGGGGAGGTCAGGGAACATGCAGTAGCAATGTAGGATAGGTTTCTGAAAAACATTGTGGGGTGGTGCGCATTGTATGGGTGGGTGTTACATTACATTCACTAGTAGGAGTGAGAAAAACATCACGGGGTGGTGCGCATTGTATGGGTGTGTGTTACACTACATTCACTAGTAGGAGTGAGAAAAACATCACGGGGTGGTGCGCATTGTATGGGTGTGTGTTACATTACATTCACTAGTAGGATTGAGAAAAACATCACGGGGTGGTGTGAATCGGAGGGTCTGAATTAGGATAGGCAGTGAGTGGCAATGTAGGATGGAGAAAAGCACGGCAGGGTGGTCAGCATGGTGAGGTCAGGGAACATGCAGTTTCAATGTACGATAGGTTTCTGAAAAACATCGCGGGGTGGTGTGCATTGTATGGGTGTGTGTTACATTACATTCACTAGTAGGAGTGAGAAAAACATCAAGGGGTGGTGCGCATTGTATGGGTGTGTGTTACATTACATTCACTAGTAGGAGTGAGAAAAACATCACGGGGTGGTGCGCATTGTATGGGTGTGTGTTACATTACATTCACTAGTAGGAGTGAGAAAAACATCACGGGGTGGTGTGAATCGGAGTGTCTGAATTAGGATAGGCAGTGAGTGGCCTTGTAGGATGGAGAAAAGCACCGCGGGGTGGTCAGCATGGGGAGGTCAGGGAACATGCAGTGGCAATGTAAGATAGGTTTCTGAAAAACATCGGGGTGGTGCGCATTGTATGGGTGTGTGTTACATTACATTCACTAGTAGGAGTGAGAAAAACATCACGGGGTGCTGCGCATTGTATGGGTGTGAGTTACATTACATTCCCTATTAGGAGTGAGAAAAACATCACAGGGTGGTGTGAATCGGAGGGTCTGAATTAGGATAGGCAGTGAGTGGCAATGTAGGATGGAGAAAAGCACCGCGGGGTGGTCAGCATGGGTAGGTCCGGGAAAATGCAGTGGTAATGTAGGATAGGTTTCTGAAAAACATCGCGGGGTGGTGCGCATTGTATGGGTGTGTGTTACATTAAATTCACTAGTAGGAGTGAGAAAAACATCACAGGGTGGTGCGCATTGTATGGGTGTGTGTTACATTACATTCACTAGTAGGAGCTAGAAAAACATCACGGTGTGGTGTGAATCGGAGGGTCTGAATTAGGATAGGCAGTGAGTGGCAATGTAGGATGGAGAAAAGCACCGCGGTTTGGTCAGCATGGGGAGGTCAGGGAACATGCAGTGGCAATGTAGGATAGGTTTCTGAAAAACATCGCGGGGTGGTGCGCATTGTATATGTGTGTGTTACATTACATTCACTAGTAGGAGTGAGAAAAACATCACGGGGTGGTGTGAATCGGAGAGTCTGAATTAGGATAGGCAGTGAGTGGCAATGTAGGATGGAGAAAAGCACCGCGAGGTTGTCAGCATGGGGAGGTCAGGGAACATGCAGTGGCAATGTAGGATAGTTTTCTGAAAAACATCACGGGGTGGTGCGCATTGTATGGGTGTTTGTTACATTACATTCACTAGTAGGAGTGAGAAAAACATCACGGGGTGGTGTGAATCGGAGGGTGTGAATTAGGATAGGCAGTGAGTGGCAATGTAGGATGGAGAAAAGCACCGCGGGGTGGTCAGCATGGGGAGGTCAGGGAACATGCAGTGGCAATGTAGGATAGGTTTCTGAAAAACATCGTGGGGTGGTGCGCATTGTATGGGTGGGTGTTACATTACATACACTAGTAGGAGTGAGAAAAACATCACGGGGTGGTGCGCATTGTATGGGTGTGTGTTACCTTACATTCACTAGTACGAGTGAGAAAAAACATCATGAGGTGGTGCGCATTGTATGGGTGTGTGTTACATTACGTTCACTAGTAGGAGTGAGAAAAACATCACGGGGTGGTGTCAATCGGAAGGTCTGAAATAGGATAGGCAGTGAGTGGCAATGTAGGATGGAGAAAAGCACCGCGGGGTGGTCAGCATGGGGAGGTCAGGGAACATGCTGTGGAAATGTAGGATAGGTTTCTGAAAAACATCGCGGGGTGGTGCGCATTGTATGGGTGTGTGTTACATTACATTCACTAGTAGGAGTGAGAAAAACATCACGGGGTGGTGCGCATTATATGGGTGTGTGTTACATTACATTCACTAGTAGGAGTGAGAAAATCATCACGGGGCGGTGCGCATTGTATGGGTGTGTGTTACATTACATTCACTAGTAGGAGTGAGAAAAACATCATGGGGTGGTGCTCATTGTATGGGTGTGTGTTACATTACATTCACTAGTAGGAGTGAGAAAAACATCACGCGGTGGTGTGAATCGAAGGGTCTCTATTAGGATAGGCAGTGGGTGGCAATGTAGGACGGAGAAAAGCACCGCGGGGTGGTCAGCATGTGGAGGTCAGGGAACATGCAGTGGCAATGTAGGATAGGTTTCTGAAAAACATCGCGGGGTGGTGCGCATTGTATAGGTGTGTGTTACATTACATTCACTAGTAGGAGTGAGAAAAACATCACGGGGTGGTGTGAATCGGAGGGTCTGAAATAAGATATGCAGTGAGTGGCAATGTAGGAAGGAGAAAAGCACCGCGGGGTGGTCAGCATGGGGAAGTCAGGGAACATGCAGTGGCAATGCAGGATAGTTTTCTGAAAAACATCACGGGGTGGTGCGCATTCCATGGGTGTGTGTTACATTACATTCACTAGTAGGAGTTAGAAAAACATCACGGGGTGGTGTGAATCGGAGGGTCTGAAGTAGGATAGGCAGTGAGTGGCAATGTAGGATGGAGAAAAGCACCGCGGGGTGGTCAGCATGGGGAGGTCAGGGAACATGCAGTGGCAATCTAGGATAGGTTTCTGAAAAACATCGCGGGGTGGTGCGCATTGTATGGGTGTGTGTTACATTACATTCACTAGTAGGAGTGAGAAAAACATCACGGGGTTGTGCGCATTGTATGGGTGTGTGTTACATTACATTCACTAGTAGGATTGAGAAAAACATCACGGGGTGGTGTGAATCGGAGGGTCTGAATTAGGATAGGCAGTGAGTGGCAATGTAGGATGGAGAAAAGCACGGCAGGGTGGTCAGCATGGTGAGGTCAGGGAACATGCAGTTTCAATGTACGATAGGTTTCTGAAAAACATCGCGGGGTGGTGTGCATTGTATGGGTGTGTGTTACATTACATTCAATAGTAGGAGTGAGTAAAACATCACGGGGTGGTGCGCATTGTATGGGTGTGTGTTACATTACATTCACTAGTAGGAGTGAGAAAAACATCAAGGGGTGGTGCGCATTGTATGGGTGTGTGTTACATTACATTCACTAGTAGGAGTGAGAAAAACATCACAGGGTGGTGTGAATCGGAGTGTCTGAATTAGGATAGGCAGTGAGTGGCCTTGTAGGATGGAGAAAAGCACCGCGGGGTGGTCAGCATGGGGAGGTCAAGGAACATGCAGTGGCAATGTAAGATAGGTTTCTGAAAAACATCGGGGTGGTGCGCATTGTATGTGTGTGTGTTACATTACATTCACTAGTAGGAGTGAGAAAAACATCACGGGGTGCTGCGCATTGTATGGGTGTGAGTTACATTACATTCACTAATAGGAGTGAGAAAAACATCACAGGGTGTTGTGAATCGGAGGGTCTGAATTAGGATAGGCAGTGAGTGGCAATGTATGATGGAGAAAAGCACCGCGGGGTGGTGAGCATGGGGAGGTCAGGGAACATGCAGTGGCAATGTAGGATAGGTTTCTGAAAAACATCAAGGGGTGGTGCGCATTGTATGGGTGTGTGTTACATTACATTCACTAGTAGGAGTGAGAAAAACATCACGGGGTGGTGTGAATCGGAGGGTCTGAATTAGGATAGGCAGTGAGTGGCAATGTAGGATGGAGAAAAGCACCGCGGGGTGGTCAGCATGGGGAGGTCAGGGAAAATGCAGTGGTAATGTAGGATAGGTTTCTGAAAAACCTCGCGGGGTGGTGCGCATTGTATGGGTGTGTGTTACATTAAATTCACTAGTAGGAGTGAGAAAAACATCATAGGGTGGTGCGCATTGTATGGGTTTGTGTTACATTACATTCACTAGTAGGAGCTAGAAAAACATCACGGTGTGGTGTGAATCGGAGGGTCTGAATTAGGATAGGCAGTGAGTGGCAATGTAGGATGGAGAAAAGCACCGCGGTTTGGTCAGCATGGGGAGGTCAGGGAACATGCAGTGGCAATGTAGGATAGGTTTCTGAAAAACATCGCGGGGTGGTGCGCATTGTATATGTGTGTGTTACATTACATTCACTAGTAGGAGTGAGAAAAACATCACGGGGTGGTGTGAATCGGAGAGTCTGAATTAGGATAGGCAGTGAGTGGCAATGTAGGATGGAGAAAAGCACCGCGAGGTGGTCAGCATGGGGAGGTCAGGGAATATGCAGTGGCAATGTAGGATAGTTTTCTGAAAAACATCACGGGGTGGTGCGCATTGTATGGGTGTTTGTTACATTACATTCACTAGTAGGAGTGAGAAAAACATCACGGGGTGGTGTGAATCGGAGGGTGTGAATTAGGATAGGCAGTGAGTGGCAATGTAGGATGGAGAAAAGCACCGCGGGGTGGTCAGCATGGGGAGGTCAGGGAACATGCAGTGGCAATGTAGGATAGGTTTCTGAAAAACATCGTGGGGTGGTGCGCATTGTATGGGTGGGTGTTACATTACATACACTAGTAGGAGTGAGAAAAACATCACGGGGTGGTGCGCATTGTATGGGTGTGTGTTACCTTACATTCACTAGTACGAGTGAGAAAAAACATCATGGGGTGGTGCGCATTGTATGGGTGTGTGTTACATTACGTTCACTAGTAGGAGTGAGAAAAACATCACGGGGTGGTGTCAATCGGAAGGTCTGAAATAGGATAGGCAGTGAGTGGCAATGTAGGATGGAGAAAAGCACCGCGGGGTGGTCAGCATGGGGAGGTCAGGGAACATGCAGTGGAAATGTAGGATAGGTTTCTGAAAAACATCTCGGGGTGGTGCGCATTGTATGGGTGTGTGTTACATTACATTCAGTAGTAGGAGTGAGAAAAACATCACGGGGTGGTGCGCATTATATGGGTGTGTGTTACATTACATTCACTAGTAGGAGTGAGAAAATCATCACGGGGCGGTGCGCATTGTATGGGTGTGTGTTACAGTACATTCACTAGTACGAGTGAGAAAAACATCACGGGGTGGTGCGCATTGTATGGGTGTGTGTTACATTACATTCACTAGTAGGAGTGAGAAAAACATCACGGGGTGGTGCGCATTGTATGGGTGTGTGTTACATTACATTCACTAGTAGGAGTGAGAAAATCATCACGGGGTGGTGCGCATTGTATGGGTGTGAGTTACATTACATTCACTAGTAGGAGTGAGAAAAACTTCACGGGGTGCTGCGCATTGTATGGGTGTGAGTTACATTACATTCACTAGTACTAGTGAGAAAAACATCACAGGGTGGTGTGAATCGGAGGGTCTGAATTAGGATAGGCAGTGAGTGGCCTTGTAGGATGGAGAAAAGCACCGCGGGGTGGTGAGCATGGGGAGGTCAGGGAACATGCAGTGGCAATGTAGGATAGGTTTCTGAAAAACATCACGGGGTGGTGCGCATTGTATGGGTGTGTGTTACATTACATTCACTAGTAGGAGTGAGAAAAACATCACGGGGTGGTGTGAATCGGAGGGTCTGAATTAGGATAGGCAGTGAGTGGCAATGTATGATGGAGAAAAGCACCGCGGGGTGGTGAGCATGGGGAGGTCAGGGAACATGCAGTGGCAATGTAAGATAGGTTTCTGAAAAACATTGGGGGTGGTGCGCATTGTATGGGTGTGTGTTACATTACATTCACTAGTAGGAGTGAGAAAAACATCACTGGGTGCTGCGCATTGTATGGGTGTGAGTTACATTACATTCACTAGTAGGAGTGAGAAAAACATCACAGGGTGGTGTGAATCGGAGGGTCTGAATTAGGATAGGCAGTGAGTGGCAATGTATGATGGAGAAAAGCACCGCGGGGTGGTGAGCATGGGGAGGTCAGGGAACATGCAGTGGCAATGTAGGATAGGTTTCTGAAAAACATCAAGGGGTGGTGCGCATTTTTTGGTGTGTGTTACATTACATTCACTAGTAGGAGTGAGAAAAACATCACGGGGTGGTGTGAATCGGAGGGTCTGAATTAGGATAGGCAGTGAGTGGCAATGTAGGATGGAGAAAAGCACCGCGGGGTGGTCAGCATGGGGAGGTCAGGGAACATGCAGTGGCAAAGTAGGATCGGTTTCTGAAAAACATTGTGGGGTGGTGCGCATTGTATGTGTGGGTGTTACATTACATTCACTAGTAGGAGTGAGAAAAACAACACGGGGTGGTGCGCATTGTATGGGTGTGTGTTACACTACATTCACTAGTAGGAGTGAGAAAAACATCACGGGGTGGTGCGCATTGTATGGGTGTGTTACATTACGTTCACTAGTAGGAGTGAGAAAAACATCACGGGGTGTTGTCAATCGGAAGGTCTGAATTAGGAGAGGCAGTGAGTGGCAATGTAGGATGGAGAAAACCACCGCGGGGTGGTCAGCATGGGGAGGTCAGGGAACATGCAGTGGAAATGTAGGATAGGTTTCTGAAAATCATCGCGGGGTGGTGCGCATTGTATGGGTGTGTGTTACATTACATTCACTAGTAGGAGTGAGAAAAACATCACGGGGCGGTGCGCATTATATGGGTGTGTGTTACATTACATTCACTAGTAGGAGTGAGAAAATCATCACGGGGTGGTGCGCATTGTATGGGTGTTTGTTATATTACATTCACTAGTAGGAGTGAGAAAAACATCACAGGGTGGTGTGAATCGGAGGGTCTGAATTAGGATAGGCAGTGAGTGGCAATGTAGGATGGAGAAAAGAACCGCGGGTTGGTCAGCATGGGGAGGTTAGGGAAAATGCAGTGGTAATGTAGGATAGGTTTCTGAAAAACCTCGCGGGGTGGTGCGCATTGTATGGGTGTGTGTTACATTAAATTCACTAGTAGGAGTGAGAAAAACATCACGGGGTGGTGTGAATCAGAGAGTCTGAATTAGGATAGGCAGTGAGTGGCAATGTAGGATGGAGAAAAGCACTGCGATGTGGTCAGCATGGGGAGGTCAGGGAACATGCAGTGGCAATGTAGGATAGTTTTCTGAAAAACATCACGGGGTGGTGCGCATTGTATGGGTGTTTTTTACATTACATTCACTAGTAGGAGTGAGAAAAACATCACGGGGTGGTGTGAATCGGAGGGTGTGAATTAGGAGAGGCAGTGACTGGCAATGTAGGATGGAGAAAAGCACCGCTGGGTGGTGACCATGGGGATGTCAGGGAACATGCAGTGGCAATGTAGGATAGGTTTCTGAAAAGCATCAAGGGGTGGTGCGCATTTGTATGGGTGTGTGTTACATTACATTCACTAGTAGGAGTGAGAAAAACATCACGGGGTGGTGTGAATCGGAGGGTCTGAATTAGGATAGGCAGTGAGCGGCAATGTAGGACGGAGAAAAGCACCGCGGGGTTGTCAGCATATGGAGGTCCGGGAAAATGCAGTGGTAATGTAGGATAGGTTTCTGAAAAACATCGCGGGGTGGTGCGCATTGTATGGGTGTGTGTTACATTAAATTCACTAGTAGGAGTGAGAAAAACATCACGGGGTTGTGCGCATTGTATGGGTGTGTGTTACATTACATTCACTAGTAGGTGCGAGAAAAACATCAAGGGGTGGTGTGAATTGGAGGGTCTGAATTAGGATAGGCAGTGAGTGGGAATGTAGGATGGAGAAAAGCACCGCGGTGTGGTCAGCATGGCTAGGTCAGGGAACATGCAGTGGCAATGTAGGATAGGTTTCTGAAAAATATCGCGGGGTGGTGTGCATTGTATGGGTGTGTGTTACATTACATTCACTAGTAGGAGTGAGAAAAACATCACGGGGTGGTGCACATTGTATGGGTGTGTGTTACATTACATTCACTAGTAGGAGTGAGAAAATCATCACGGGGTGGTGCGCATTGTATGGGTGTCTGTTACATTACATTCACTAGTAGGAGTGAGAAAAACATCACGGGGTGGTGTGAATCGGAGGGTCTGAATTAGGATAGGCAGTGAGTGGCAATGTAGGATGGAGAAAAGCACCGCGGGGTGGTCAGCATGGGGTGGTCAGGGAACATGCAGTGGCAATGTAGGATAGGTTTCTGAAAAACATCGCGGGGTGGTGCGCATTGTATGGGTGTGTGTTACATTACATTCACTAGTAGGAGTGAGAAAAACATCACGTGGTGGTGCTCATTGTATGGGTGTGTGTTACATTACATTCACTAGTAGGAGTGAGAAAAACATCACGCGGTGGTGTGAATCGGAGGGTCTGTATTAGGATAGGCAGTGAGTGACAATGTAGGACGGAGAAAAGCACCGCGGGGTGGTCAGCATGTGGAGGTCAGGGAACATGCTGTGGCAATGTAGGATAGGTTTCTGAAAAACATCGCGGGGTGGTGCGCATTGTATAGGTGTGTGTTACATTACATTCACTAGTAGGAGTGAGAAAAACATCACGGGGTGGTGTGAATCGGAGGGTCTGAAATAAGATATGCAGTGAGTGGCAATGTAGGAAGGAGAAAAGCACCGCGGGGTGGTCAGCATGGGGAAGTCAGGGAACATGCAGTGGCAATGCAGGATAGTTTTCTGAAAAACATCATGGGGTGGTGCGCATTGCATGGGTGTGTGTTACATTACATTCACTAGTAGGAGTGAGAAAAACATCACGGGGTGGTGTGAATCGGAGGGTCTGAAGTAGGATAGGCAGTGAGTGGCAATGTAGGATGGAGAAAAGCACCGCGGGTGGTCAGCATGGGGAGGTCAGGGAACATGCAGTGGCAATCTAGGATAGGTTTATGAAAAACATCGCGGGGTGGTGCGCATTGTATGGGTGTGTGTTACATTACATTCACTAGTAGGATTGAGAAAAACATCACGGGGTGGTGCGCATTGTATGGATGTGTGTTACATTACATTCACTAGTAGGATTGAGAAAAACATCACGGGGTGGTGTGAATCGGAGGGTCTGAATTAGGATAGGCAGTGAGTGGCAATGTAGGATGGAGAAAAGCACGGCAGGGTGGTCAGCATGGAGAGGTCAGGGAACATGCAGTTTCAATGTACGATAGGTTTCTGAAAAACATCGCGGGGTGGTGTGCATTGTATGGGTGTGTGTTACATTACATTGAATAGTAGGAGTGAGAAAAACATCACGGGGTGGTGCGCATTGTATGGGTGTGTGTTACATTACATTCACTAGTAGGAGTGAGAAAAACGTCACGGGGTGGTGCGCATTGTATGGGTGTGTGTTACATTACATTCACTAGTAGGAGTGAGAAAAACATCACGGGGTGGTGCGCATTGTATGGGTGTGTGTTACATTACATTCACTAGTAGGAGTGAGAAAAACATCACGGGGTGGTGTGAATCGGAGTGTCTGAATTAGGATAGGCAGTGAGTGGCCTTGTAGGATGGAGAAAAGCACCGCGGGGTGGTCAGCATGGGGAGGTCAGGGAACATGCAGTGGCAATGTAAGATAGGTTTCTGAAAAACATCGGGGGTGGTGCGCATTGTATGGGTGTGTGTTACATTACATTCACTAGTAGGAGTGAGAAAAACATCACGGTGTGCTGCGCATTGTATGGGTGTGAGTTACATTACATTCACTAGTAGGAGTGAGAAAAACATCACAGGGGGGTGTGAATTGGAGGGTCTGAATTAGGAGAGGCAGTGAGTGGCAATGTATGATGGAGAAAAGCACCGCGGGGTGGTGAGCATGGGGAGGTCAGGGAACATGCAGTGGCAATGTAGGATAGGTTTCTGAAAAACATCAAGGGGTGGTGCGCATTGTATGGGTGTGTGTTACATTACATTCTCTAGTAGGAGTGAGAAAAACATCACGGTGTGGTGTGAATCGGAGGGTCTGAATTAGGATAGGCAGTGAGTGGCAATGTAGGATGGAGAAAAGCACCGCGGGGTGGTCAGCATGGGGAGGTCAGGGAAAATGCAGTGGTAATGTAGGATAGGTTTCTGAAAAACCTCGCGGGGTGGTGCGCATTGTATGGGTGTGTGTTACATTAAATTCACTAGTAGGAGTGAGAAAAACATCACAGGGTGGTGCGCATTGTATGGGTGTGTGTTACATTACATTCACTAGTAGGAGCTAGAAAAACAACACGGTGTGGTGTGAATCGGAGGGTCTGAATTAGGATAGGCAGTGAGTGGCAATGCAGGATGGAGAAAAGAACCGCGGTGTGGTCAGCATGGGGAGGTCAGGGAACATGCAGTGGCAATGTAGGATAGGTTTCTGAAAAACATCGCGGGGTGGTGCGCATTGTATATGTGTGTGTTACATTACATTCACTAGTAGGAGTGAGAAAAACATCACGGGGTGGTGTGAATCGGAGAGTCTGAATTAGGATAGGCAGTGAGTGGCAATGTAGGATGGAGAAAAGCACCGCGAGGTGGTCAGCATGGGGAGGTCAGGGAACATGCAGTGGCAATGTAGGATAGTTTTCTGAAAAACATCACGGGGTGGTGCGCATTGTATGGGTGTTTGTTACATTACATTCACTAGTAGGAGTGAGAAAAACATCACGGGGTGCTGTGAATCGGAGGGTGTGAATTAGGATAGGCAGTGAGTGGCAATGTAGGATGGAGAAAAGCACCGCGGGGTGGTCAGCATGGGGAGGTCAGGGAACATGCAGTGGCAATGTAGGATAGGTTTCTGAAAAACATCGTGGGGTGGTGCGCATTGTATGGGTGGGTGTTACATTACATACACTAGTAGGAGTGAGAAAAACATCACGGGGTGGTGCGCATTGTATGGGTGTGTGTTACCTTACATTCACTAGTACGAGTGAGAAAAAACATCATGGGGTGGTGCGCATTGTATGGGTGTGCGTTACATTACGTTCACTAGTAGGAGTGAGAAAAACATCACGGGGTGGTGTCAATCGGAAGGTCTGAATTAGGATAGGCAGTGAGTGGCAATGTAGGATGGAAAAAAGCACCGCGGGGTGGTCAGCATGGGGAGGTCAGGGAACATGCAGTGGAAATGTAGGATAGGTTTCTGAAAAACATCGCGGGGTGGTGCGCATTGTATGGGTGTGTGTTACATTACATTCACTAGTAGGAGTGAGAAAAACATCACGGGGTGGTGCGCATTATATGGGTGTGTGTTACATTACATTCACTAGTAGGAGTGAGAAAATCATCACGGGGCGGTGCGCATTGTATGGGTGTGTGTTACATTACATTCACTAGTACGAGTGAGGAAAACATCACGGGGTGGTGCGCATTGTATGGGTGTGTGTTACATTACATTCACTAGTAGGAGTGAGAAAAACATCACGGGGTGGTGTGAATCGGAGGGTCTGAATTAGGATAGGCAGTGAGTGGCAATGTAGGATGGAGAAAAGCACCGCGGGGTGGTCAGCATGGGTAGGTCCGGGAAAATGCAGTGGTAATGTAGGATAGGTTTCTGAAAAACATCGCGGGGTGGTGCGCATTGTATGGGTGTGTGTTACATTAAATTCACTAGTAGGAGTGAGAAAAACATCACGGGGTTGTGCGCATTGTATGGGTGTGTGTTACATTACATTCACTAGTAGGTGCGAGAAAAACATCAAGGGGTGGTGTGAATCGGAGGGTCTGAATTAGGATAGGCAGTGAGTGGGAATGTAGGATGGAGAAAAGCACCGCGGTGTGGTCAGCATGGGGAGGTCAGGGAACATGCAGTGGCAACGTAGGATAGGTTTCTGAAAAATATCGCGGGGTGGTGTGCATTGTATGGGTGTGTGTTACATTACATTCACTAGTAGGAGTGAGAAAAACATCACGGGGTGGTGCGCATTGTATGGGTGTGTGTTACATTACATTCACTAGTAGGAGTGAGAAAATCATCACGGGGTGGTGCGCATTGTATGGGTGTCTGATACATTACATTCACCAGTAGGAGTGAGAAAAACATCACGGCGGGGTGTGAATCGGAGGGTCTGAATTAGGATAGGCAGTGAGTTTCAATGTAGGATGGAGAAAAGCACCGCGGGGTTGTCAGCATGGGGTGGTCAGGGAACATGCAGTGGCAATGTAGGATAGGTTTCTGAAAAACATCGCGGGGTGGTGCGCATTGTATGGGTGTGTGTTACATTACATTCACTAGTAGGAGTGAGAAAAACATCACGGGGTGGTGCTCATTGTATGGGTGTGTGTTACATTACATTCACTAGTAGGAGTGAGAAAAACATCACGCGGTGGTGTGAATCGGAGGGTCTGTATTAGGATAGGCAGTTAGTGGCAATGTAGGACGGAGAAAAGCACCGCGGGGTGGTCAGCATGTGGAGGTCAGGGAACATGCAGTGGCAATGTACGATAGGTTTCTGAAAAACATCGCGGGGTGGTGCGCATTGTATAGGTGTGTGTTACATTACATTCACTAGTAGGAGTGAGAAAAACATCACGGGGTGGTGGGAATCGGAGGGTCTGAATTAGGATAGGCAGTGAGTGGCAATGTAGGATGGAGAAAAGCACCGCGGGGTGGTCAGCATGGGGAGGTCAGGGAACATGCAGTGGCAATCTAGGATAGGTTTCTGAAAAACATAGCGGGGTGGTGCGCATTGTATGGGTGTGTGTTACATTACATTCACTAGTAGGATTGAGAAAAACATCACGGGGTGGTGCGCATTGTATGGGTGTGTGTTACATTACATTCACTAGTAGGAGTGAGAAAAACATCACGGGGTGGTGTGAATCGGAGGGTCTGAATTAGGATAGGCAGTGAGTGGCAATGTAGGAAGGAGAAAAGCACGGCAGGGTGGTCAGCATGGTGAGGTCAGGGAACATGCAGTTTCAATGTACGATAGGTTTCTGAAAAACATCGCGGGGTGGTGTGCATTGTATGGGTGTGTGTTGCATTACATTCAATAGTAGGAGTGAGAAAAACATCACGGGGTGGTGCGCATTGTATGGGTGTGTGTTACAATACATTCACTAGTAGGAGTGAGAAAAACATCACGGGGTGGTGCGCATTGTATGGGTGTGTGTTACATTACATTCACTAGTAGGAGTGAGAAAAACATCACGGGGTTGTGCGCATTGTATGGGTGTGTGTTACATTACATTCACTAGTAGGATTGAGAAAAACATCACGGGGTGGTGTGAATCGGAGGGTCTGAATTAGGATAGGCAGTGAGTGGCAATGTAGGATGGAGAAAAGCACGGCAGGGTGGTCAGAATGGTTAGGTCAGGGAACATGCAGTTTCAATGTACGATAGGTTTCTGAAAAACATCGCGGGGTGGTGTGCATTGTATGGGTGTGTGTTGCATTACATTCAATAGTAGGAGTGAGAAAAACATCACGGGGTGCTGCGCATTGTATGGGTGTGTGTTACAATACATTTACTAGTAGGAGTGAGAAAAACATCACGGGGTGGTGCGCATTGTATGGGTGTGTGTTACATTACATTCACTAGTAGGAGTGAGAAAAACATCACGGGGTGGTGCGCATTGTATGGGTGTGTGTTACATTACATTCACTAGTAGGAGTGAGAAAAACATCACGGGGTGGTGTGAATCGGAGTGTCTGAATTAGGATAGGCAGTGAGTGGCCTTGTAGGATGGAGAAAAGCACCGCGGGGTGGTCAGCATGGGGAAGTCAGGGAACATGCAGTGGCAATGTAAGATAGGTTTCTGAAAAACATCGGGGGTGGTGCGCATTGTATGGGTGTGTGTTACATTACATTCACTAGTAGGAGTGAGAAAAACATCACGGGGTGGTGTGAATCGGAGGGTCTGAATTAGGATAGGCAGTGAGTGGCAATGTAGGATGGAGAAAAGCACCGCGGGGTGGTCAGCATGGGGAGGTCAGGGAACATGCAGTGGCAAAGTAGGATCGGTTTCTGAAAAACATTGTGGGGTGGTGCGCATTGTATGGGTGTGTGTTACACTACATTCACTAGTAGGAGTGAGAAAAACATCACGGTGTGGTGCGCATTGTATGGGTGTGTGTTACATTACGTTCACTAGTAGGAGTGAGAAAAACATCACGGGGTGTTGTCAATCGGAAGGTCTGAATTAGGATAGGCAGTGAGCGGCAATGTAGGATGGAGAAAAGCACCGCGGGGTTGTCAGCATATGGAGGTCCGGGAAAATGCAGTGGTAATGTAGGATAGGTTTCTGAAAAACATCGCGGGGTGGTGCGCATTGTATGGGTGTGTGTTACATTAAATTCACTAGTAGGAGTGAGAAAAACATCACGGGGTTGTGCGCATTGTATGGGTGTGTGTTACATTACATTCACTAGTAGGTGCGAGAAAAACATCAAGGGGTGGTGTGAATCGGAGGGTCTGAATTAGGATAGGCAGTGAGTGGGAATGTAGGATGGAGAAAAGCACCGCGGTGTGGTCAGCATGGCTAGGTCAGGGAACATGCAGTGGCAATGTAGGATAGGTTTCTGAAAAATATCGCGGGGTGGTGTGCATTGTATGGGTGTGTGTTACATTACATTCACTAGTAGGAGTGAGAAAAACATCACGGGGTGGTGCACATTGTATGGGTGTGTGTTACATTACATTCACTAGTAGGAGTGAGAAAATCATCACGGGGTGGTGCGCATTGTATGGGTGTCTGTTACATTACATTCACTAGTAGGAGTGAGAAAAACATCACGGGGTGGTGTGAATCGGAGGGTCTGAATTAGGATAGGCAGTGAGTGGCAATGTAGGATGGAGAAAAGCACCGCGGGGTGGTCAGCATGGGGTGATCAGGGAACATGCAGTGGCAATGTAGGATAGGTTTCTGAAAAACATCGCGGGGTGGTGCGCATTGTATGGGTGTGTGTTACATTACATTCACTAGTAGGAGTGAGAAAAACATCACGTGGTGGTGCTCATTGTATGGGTGTGTGTTACATTACATTCACTAGTAGGAGTGAGAAAAACATCACGCGGTGGTGTGAATCGGAGGGTCTGTATTAGGATAGGCAGTGAGTGGCAATGTAGGACGGAGAAAAGCACCGCGGGGTGGTCAGCATGTGGAGGTCAGGGAACATGCAGTGGCAATGTAGGATAGGTTTCTGAAAAACATCGCGGGGTGGTGCGCATTGTATAGGTGTGTGTTACATTACATTCACTAGTAGGAGTGAGAAAAACATCACGGGGTGGTGTGAATCGGAGGGTCTGAAATAAGATATGCAGTGAGTGGCAATGTAGGAAGGAGAAAAGCACCGCGGGGTGGTCAGCATGGGGAAGTCAGGGAACATGCAGTGGCAATGCAGGATAGTTTTCTGAAAAACATCATGGGGTGGTGCGCATTGCATGGGTGTGTGTTACATTACATTCACTAGTAGGAGTGAGAAAAACATCACGGGGAGGTGTGAATCGGAGGGTCTGAAGTAGGATAGGCAGTGAGTGGCAATGTAGGATGGAGAAAAGCACCGCGGGTGGTCAGCATGGGGAGGTCAGGGAACATGCAGTGGCAATCTAGGATAGGTTTATGAAAAACATCGCGGGGTGGTGCGCATTGTATGGGTGTGTGTTACATTACATTCACTAGTAGGATTGAGAAAAACATCACGGGGTGGTGCGCATTGTATGGATGTGTGTTACATTACATTCACTAGTAGGATTGAGAAAAACATCACGGGGTGGTGTGAATCGGAGGGTCTGAATTAGGATAGGCAGTGAGTGGCAATGTAGGATGGAGAAAAGCACGGCAGGGTGGTCAGCATGGTGAGGTCAGGGAACATGCAGTTTCAATTTACGATAGGTTTCTGAAAAACATCGCGGGGTGGTGTGCATTGTATGGGTGTGTGTTACATTACATTCAATAGTAGGAGTGAGAAAAACATCACGGGGTGGTGCGCATTGTATGGGTGTGTGTTACATTACATTCACTAGTAGGAGTGAGAAAAACGTCACGGGGTGGTGCGCATTGTATGGGTGTGTGTTACATTACATTCACTAGTAGGAGTGAGAAAAACATCACGGGGTGGTGCGCATTGTATGGGTGTGTGTTACATTACATTCACTAGTAGGAGTGAGAAAAACATCACGGGGTGGTGTGAATCGGAGTGTCTGAATTAGGATAGGCAGTGAGTGGCCTTGTAGGATGGAGAAAAGCACCGCGGGGTGGTCAGCATGGGGAGGTCAGGGAACATGCAGTGGCAATGTAAGATAGGTTTCTGAAAAACATCGGGGGTGGTGCGCATTGTATGGGTGTGTGTTACATTACATTCACTAGTAGGAGTGAGAAAAACATCACGGGGTGCTGCGCATTGTATGGGTGTGAGTTACATTACATTCACTAGTAGGAGTGAGAAAAACATCACAGGGGGGTGTGAATTGGAGGGTCTGAATTAGGAGAGGCAGTGAGTGGCAATGTATGATGGAGAAAAGCACCGCGGGGTGGTGAGCATGGGGAGGTCAGGGAACATGCAGTGGCAATGTAGGATAGGTTTCTGAAAAACATCAAGGGGTGGTGCGCATTGTATGGGTGTGTGTTACATTACATTCTCTAGTAGGAGTGAGAAAAACATCACGGTGTGGTGTGAATCGGAGGGTCTGAATTAGGATAGGCAGTGAGTGGCAATGTAGGATGGAGAAAAGCACCGCGGGGTGGTCTGCATGGGGAGGTCAGGGAAAATGCAGTGGTAATGTAGGATAGGTTTCTGAAAAACCTCGCGGGGTGGTGCGCATTGTATGGGTGTGTGTTACATTAAATTCACTAGTAGGAGTGAGAAAAACATCACAGGGTGGTGCGCATTGTATGGGTGTGTGTTACATTACATTCACTAGTAGGAGCTAGAAAAACAACACGGTGTGGTGTGAATCGGAGGGTCTGAATTAGGATAGGCAGTGAGTGGCAATGCAGGATGGAGAAAAGCACCGCGGTGTGGTCAGCATGGGGAGGTCAGGGAACATGCAGTGGCAATGTAGGATAGGTTTCTGAAAAACATCGCGGGGTGGTGCGCATTGTATATGTGTGTGTTACATTACATTCACTAGTAGGAGTGAGAAAAACATCACGGGGTGGTGTGAATCGGAGAGTCTGAATTAGGATAGGCAGTGAGTGGCAATGTAGGATGGAGAAAAGCACCGCGAGGTGGTCAGCATGGGGAGGTCAGGGAACATGCAGTGGCAATGTAGGATAGTTTTCTGAAAAACATCACGGGGTGGTGCGCATTGTATGGGTGTTTGTTACATTACATTCACTAGTAGGAGTGAGAAAAACATCACGGGGTGCTGTGAATCGGAGGGTGTGAATTAGGATAGGCAGTGAGTGGCAATGTAGGATGGAGAAAAGCACCGCGGGGTGGTCAGCATGGGGAGGTCAGGGAACATGCAGTGGCAATGTAGGATAGGTTTCTGAAAAACATCGTGGGGTGGTGCGCATTGTATGGGTGGGTGTTACATTACATACACTAGTAGGAGTGAGAAAAACATCACGGGGTGGTGCGCATTGTATGGGTGTGTGTTACCTTACATTCACTAGTACGAGTGAGAAAAAACATCATGGGGTGGTGCGCATTGTATGGGTGTGCGTTACATTACGTTCACTAGTAGGAGTGAGAAAAACATCACGGGGTGGTGTCAATCGGAAGGTCTGAATTAGGATAGGCAGTGAGTGGCAATGTAGGATGGAAAAAAGCACCGCGGGGTGGTCAGCATGGGGAGGTCAGGGAACATGCAGTGGAAATGTAGGATAGGTTTCTGAAAAACATCGCGGGGTGGTGCGCATTGTATGGGTGTGTGTTACATTACATTCACTAGTAGGAGTGAGAAAAACATCACGGGGTGGTGCGCATTATATGGGTGTGTGTTACATTACATTCACTAGTAGGAGTGAGAAAATCATCACGGGGCGGTGCGCATTGTATGGGTGTGTGTTACATTACATTCACTAGTACGAGTGAGAAAAACATCACGGGGTGGTGCGCATTGTATGGGTGTGTGTTACATTACATTCACTAGTAGGAGTGAGAAAAACATCACGGGGTGGTGTGAATCGGAGGGTCTGAATTAGGATAGGCAGTGAGTGGCAATGTAGGATGGAGAAAAGCACCGCGGGGTGGTCAGCATGGGTAGGTCCGGGAAAATGCAGTGGTAATGTAGGATAGGTTTCTGAAAAACATCGCGGGGTGGTGCGCATTGTATGGGTGTGTGTTACATTAAATTCACTAGTAGGAGTGAGAAAAACATCACGGGGTTGTGCGCATTGTATGGGTGTGTGTTACATTGCATTCACTAGTAGGTGCGAGAAAAACATCAAGGGGTGGTGTGAATCGGAGGGTCTGAATTAGGATAGGCAGTGAGTGGGAATGTAGGATGGAGAAAAGCACCGCGGTGTGGTCAGCATGGGGAGGTCAGGGAACATGCAGTGGCAATGTAGGATAGGTTTCTGAAAAATATCGCGGGGTGGTGTGCATTGTATGGGTGTGTGTTACATTACATTCACTAGTAGGAGTGAGAAAAACATCACGGGGTGGTGCGCATTGTATGGGTGTGTGTTACATTACATTCACTAGTAGGAGTGAGAAAATCATCACGGGGTGGTGCGCATTGTATGGGGGTCTGTTACATTACATTCACCAGTAGGAGTGAGAAAAACATCACGGCGGGGTGTGAATCGGAGGGTCTGAATTAGGATAGGCAGTGAGTTTCAATGTAGGATGGAGAAAAGCACCGCGGGGTTGTCAGCATGGGGTGGTCAGGGAACATGCAGTGGCAATGTAGGATAGGTTTCTGAAAAACATCGCGGGGTGGTGCGCATTGTATGGGTGTGTGTTACATTACATTCACTAGTAGGAGTGAGAAAAACATCACGGGGTGGTGCTCATTGTATGGGTGTGTGTTACATTACATTCACTAGTAGGAGTGAGAAAAACATCACGCGGTGGTGTGAATCGGAGGGTCTGTATTAGGATAGGCAGTTAGTGGCAATGTAGGACGGAGAAAAGCACCGCGGGGTGGTCAGCATGTGGAGGTCAGGGAACATGCAGTGGCAAATTACGATAGGTTTCTGAAAAACATCGCGGGGTGGTGCGCATTGTATAGGTGTGTGTTACATTACATTCACTAGTAGGAGTGAGAAAAACATCACGGGGTGGTGGGAATCGGAGGGTCTGAATTAGGATAGGCAGTGAGTGGCAATGTAGGATGGAGAAAAGCACCGCGGGGTGGTCAGCATGGGGAGGTCAGCGAACATGCAGTGGCAATCTAGGATAGGTTTCTGAAAAACATCGCGGGGTGGTGCGCATTGTATGGGTGTGTGTTACATTACATTCACTAGTAGGAGTGAGAAAAACATCACGGGGTGGTGCGCATTGTATGGGTGTGTGTTACATTACATTCACTAGTAGGAGTGAGAAAAACATCACGGGGTGGTGTGAATCGGAGGGTCTGAATTAGGATAGGCAGTGAGTGGCAATGTAGGAAGGAGAAAAGCACGGCAGGGTGGTCAGCATGGTGAGGTCAGGGAACATGCAGTTTCAATGTACGATAGGTTTCTGAAAAACATCGCGGGGTGGTGTGCATTGTATGGGTGTGTGTTGCATTACATTCAATAGTAGGAGTGAGAAAAACATCACGGGGTGGTGCGCATTGTATGGGTGTGTGTTACAATACATTCACTAGTAGGAGTGAGAAAAACATCACGGGGTGGTGCGCATTGTATGGGTGTGTGTTACATTACATTCACTAGTAGGAGTGAGAAAAACATCACGGGGTTGTGCGCATTGTATGGGTGTGTGTTACATTACATTCACTAGTAGGATTGAGAAAAACATCACGGGGTGGTGTGAATCGGAGGGTCTGAATTAGGATAGGCAGTGAGTGGCAATGTAGGATGGAGAAAAGCACTGCAGGGTGGTCAGCATGGTGAGGTCAGGGAACATGCAGTTTCAATGTACGATAGGTTTCTGAAAAACATCGCGGGGTGGTGTGCATTGTATGGGTGTGTGTTGCATTACATTCAATAGTAGGAGTGAGAAAAACATCACGGGGTGCTGCGCATTGTATGGGTGTGTGTTACAATACATTTACTAGTAGGAGTGAGAAAAACATCACGGGGTGGTGCGCATTGTATGGGTGTGTGTTACATTACATTCACTAGTAGCAGTGAGAAAAACATCACGGGTTGGTGCGCATTGTATGGGTGTGTGTTACATTACATTCACTAGTAGGAGTGAGAAAAACATCACGGGGTGGTGTGAATCGGAGTGTCTGAATTAGGATAGGCAGTGAGTGGCCTTGTAGGATGGAGAAAAGCACCGCGGGGTGGTCAGCATGGGGAAGTCAGGGAACATGCAGTGGCAATGTAAGATAGGTTTCTGAAAAACATCGGGGGTGGTGCGCATTGTATGGGTGTGTGTTACATTACATTCACTAGTAGGAGTGAGAAAAACATCACGGGGTGGTGTGAATCGGAGGGTCTGAATTAGGATAGGCAGTGAGTGGCAATGTAGGCTGGAGAAAAGCACCGCGGGGTGGTCAGCATGGGGAGGTCAGGGAACATGCAGTGGCAAAGTAGGATCGGTTTCTGAAAAACATTGTGGGGTGGTGCGCATTGTATGGGTGTGTGTTACACTACATTCACTAGTAGGAGTGAGAAAAACATCACGGTGTGGTGCGCATTGTATGGGTGTGTGTTACATTACGTTCACTAGTAGGAGTGAGAAAAACATCACGGGGTGTTGTCAATCGGAAGGTCTGAATTAGGAGAGGCAGTGAGTGGCAATGTAGGATGGAGAAAAGCACCGCGGGGTGGTCAGGATGGGGAGGTCAGGGAACATGCAGTGGAAATATAGGATAGGTTTCTGAAAAACATCGCGGGGTGGTGCGCATTGTATGGGTGTGTGTTACATTACATTCACTAGTAGGAGTGAGAAAAACATCACGGGGCGGTGCGCATTATATGGGTGTGTGTTACATTACATTCACTAGTAGGAGTGAGAAAATCATCACGGGGCGGTGCGCCTTGTATGGGTGTGTGTTACATTACATTCACTAGTACGAGTGAGAAAAACATCACGGGGTGGTGTGCATTGTATGGGTGTGTGTTATATTACATTCACTAGTAGGAGTGAGAAAAACATCACAGGGTGGTGTGAATCAGAGGGTCTGAATTAGGATAGGCAGTCAGTGGCAATGTAGGATGGAGAAAAGCACCGCGGGTTGGTCAGCATGGGGAGGTCAGGGAAAATGCAGTGGTAATGTAGGATAGGTTTCTGAAAAACCTCGCGGGGTGGTGCGCATTGTATGGGTGTGTGTTACATTAAATTCACTAGTAGGAGTGAGAAAAACATCACAGGGTGGTGCGCATTGTATGGGTTTTTGTTACGTTACATTCACTATTAGGAGCGAGAAAAACATCACGGTGTCGTGTGAATCGGAGGGTCTGAATTAGGATAGGTAGTGAGTGGCAATGTAGGATGGAGAAAAGCACCGCGGTGTGGTCAGCATGGGCAGGTCAGGGAACATGCAGTGGCAATGCAGGATAGTTTTCTGAAAAACATCACGGGGTGGTGCGCATTGCATGGGTGTGTGTTACATTACATTCACTAGTAGGAGTGAGAAAAACATCACGGGGTGGTGTGAATCGGAGGGTCTGAAGTAGGATAGGCAGTGAGTGGCAATGTAGGATGGAGAAAAGCACCGCGGGTGGTCAGCATGGGGAGGTCAGGGAACATGCAGTGGCAATCTAGGATAGGTTTATGAAAAACATCGCGGGGTGGTGTGCATTGTATGGGTGTGTGTTACATTACATTCACTAGTAGAATTGAGAAAAACATCACGGGGTGGTGCGCATTGTATGGGTGTGTGTTACATTACATTCACTAGTAGGATTGAGAAAAACATCACGGGGTGGTGTGAATCGGAGGGTCTGAATTAGGATAGGCAGTGAGTGGCAATGTAGGATGGAGAAAAGCACGGCAGGGTGGTCAGCATGGTGAGGTCAGGGAACATGCAGTTTCAATGTACGATAGGTTTCTGAAAAACATCGCGGGGTGGTGTGCATTGTATGGGTGTGTGTTACATTACATTCAATAGTAGGAGTGAGAAAAACATCACGGGGTGGTGCGCATTGTATGGGTGTGTGTTACATTACATTCACTAGTAGGAGTGAGAAAAACGTCACGGGGTGGTGCGCATTGTATGGGTGTGTGTTACATCACATTCACTAGTAGGAGTGAGAAAAACATCACGGGGTGGTGCGCATTGTATGGGTGTGTGTTACATTACATTCACTAGTAGGAGTGAGAAAAACATCACGGGGTGGTGTGAATCGGAGTGTCTGAATTAGGATAGGCAGTGAGTGGCCTTGTAGGATGGAGAAAAGCACCGCGGGGTGGTCAGCATGGGGAGGTCAGGGAACATGCAGTGGCAATGTAAGATAGGTTTCTGAAAAACATCGGGGGTGGTGCGCATTGTATGGGTGTGTGTTACATTACATTCACTAGTAGGAGTGAGAAAAACATCACGGGGTGCTGCGCATTGTATGGGTGTGAGTTACATTACATTCACTAGTAGGAGTGAGAAAAACATCACAGGGGGGTGTGAATTGGAGGGTCTGAATTAGGATAGGCAGTGAGTGGCAATGTATGATGGAGAAAAGCACCGCGGTGTGGTCAGCATGGGGAGGTCAGGGAACATGCAGTGGCAATGTAGGATAGGTTTCTGAAAAACATCGCGGGGTGGTGCGCATTGTATATGTGTGTGTTACATTACATTCACTAGTAGGAGTGAGAAAAACATCACGGGGTGGTGTGAATCGGAGAGTCTGAATTAGGATAGGCAGTGAGTGGCAATGTAGGATGGAGAAAAGCACCGCGAGGTGGTCAGCATGGGGAGGTCAGGGAACATGCAGTGGCAATGTAGGATAGTTTTCTGAAAAACATCACGGGGTGGTGCGCATTGTATGGGTGTTTGTTACATTACATTCACTAGTAGGAGTGAGAAAAACATCACGGGGTGCTGTGAATCGGAGGGTGTGAATTAGGATAGGCAGTGAGTGGCAATGTAGGATGGAGAAAAGCACCGCGGGGTGGTCAGCATGGGGAGGTCAGGGAACATGCAGTGGCAATGTAGGATAGGTTTCTGAAAAACATCGTGGGGTGGTGCGCATTGTATGGGTGGGTGTTACATTACATACACTAGTAGGAGTGAGAAAAACATCACGGGGTGGTGCGCATTGTATGGGTGTGTGTTACCTTACATTCACTAGTAGGATTGAGAAAAACATCACGGGGTGGTGTGAATCGGAGGGTCTGAATTAGGATAGGCAGTGAGTGGCAATGTAGGATGGAGAAAAGCACGGCAGGGTGGTCAGCATGGTGAGGTCAGGGAACATGCAGTTTCAATGTACGATAGGTTTCTGAAAAACATCGCGGGGTGGTGTGCATTGTATGGGTGTGTGTTGCATTACATTCAATAGTAGGAGTGAGAAAAACATCACGGGGTGCTGCGCATTGTATGGGTGTGTGTTACAATACATTTACTAGTAGGAGTGAGAAAAACATCACGGGGTGGTGCGCATTGTATGGGTGTGTGTTACATTACATTCACTAGTAGGAGTGAGAAAAACATCACGGGGTGGTGCGCATTGTATGGGTGTGTGTTACATTACATTCACTAGTAGGAGTGAGAAAAACATCACGGGGTGGTGTGAATCGGAGTGTCTGAATTAGGATAGGCAGTGAGTGGCCTTGTAGGATGGAGAAAAGCACCGCGGGGTGGTCAGCATGGGGAAGTCAGGGAACATGCAGTGGCAATGTAAGATAGGTTTCTGAAAAACATCGGGGGTGGTGCGCATTGTATGGGTGTGTGTTACATTACATTCACTAGTAGGAGTGAGAAAAACATCACGGGGTGGTGTGAATCGGAGGGTCTGAATTAGGATAGGCAGTGAGTGGCAATGTAGGATGGAGAAAAGCACCGCGGGGTGGTCAGCATGGGGAGGTCAGGGAACATGCAGTGGCAAAGTAGGATCGGTTTCTGAAAAACATTGTGGGGTGGTGCGCATTGTATGGGTGTGTGTTACACTACATTCACTAGTAGGAGTGAGAAAAACATCACGGTGTGGTGCGCATTGTATGGGTGTGTGTTACATTACGTTCACTATTAGGAGTGAGAAAAACATCACGGGGTGTTGTCAATCGGAAGGTCTGAATTAGGATAGGCAGTGAGCGGCAATGTAGGACGGAGAAAAGCACCGCCGGGTTGTCAGCATATGGAGGTCCGGGAAAATGCAGTGGTAATGTAGGATAGGTTTCTGAAAAACATCGCGGGGTGGTGCGCATTGTATGGGTGTGTGTTACATTAAATTCACTAGTAGGAGTGAGAAAAACATCACGGGGTTGTGCGCATTGTATGGGTGTGTGTTACATTACATTCACTAGTAGGTGCGAGAAAAACATCAAGGGGTGGTGTGAATCGGAGGGTCTGAATTAGGATAGGCAGTGAGTGGGAATGTAGGATGGAGAAAAGCACCGCGGTGTGGTCAGCATGGCTAGGTCAGGGAACATGCAGTGGCAATGTAGGATAGGTTTCTGAAAAATATCGCGGGGTGGTGTGCATTGTATGGGTGTGTGTTACATTACATTCACTAGTAGGAGTGAGAAAAACATCACGGGGTGGTGCACATTGTATGGGTGTGTGTTACATTACATTCACTAGTAGGAGTGAGAAAATCATCACGGGGTGGTGCGCATTGTATGGGTGTCTGTTACATTACATTCACTAGTAGGAGTGAGAAAAACATCACGGGGTGGTGTGAATCGGAGGGTCTGAATTAGGATAGGCAGTGAGTGGCAATGTAGGATGGAGAAAAGCACCGCGGGGTGGTCAGCATGGGGTGGTCAGGGAACATGCAGTGGCAATGTAGGATAGGTTTCTGAAAAACATCGCGGGGTGGTGCGCATTGTATGGGTGTGTGTTACATTACATTCACTAGTAGGAGTGAGAAAAACATCACGTGGTGGTGCTCATTGTATGGGTGTGTGTTACATTACATTCACTAGTAGGAGTGAGAAAAACATCACGCGGTGGTGTGAATCGGAGGGTCTGTATTAGGATAGGCAGTGAGTGGCAATGTAGGACGGAGAAAAGCACCGCGGGGTGGTCAGCATGTGGAGGTCAGGGAACATGCAGTGGCAATGTAGGATAGGTTTCTGAAAAACATCGCGGGGTGGTGCGCATTGTATAGGTGTGTGTTACATTACATTCACTAGTAGGAGTGAGAAAAACATCACGGGGTGGTGTGAATCGGAGGGTCTGAAATAAGATATGCAGTGAGTGGCAATGTAGGAAGGAGAAAAGCACCGCGGGGTGGTCAGCATGGGGAAGTCAGGGAACATGCAGTGGCAATGCAGGATAGTTTTCTGAAAAACATCATGGGGTGGTGCGCATTGCATGGGTGTGTGTTACATTACATTCACTAGTAGGAGTGAGAAAAACATCACGGGGTGGTGTGAATCGGAGGGTCTGAAGTAGGATAGGCAGTGAGTGGCAATGTAGGATGGAGAAAAGCACCGCGGGTGGTCAGCATGGGGAGGTCAGGGAACATGCAGTGGCAATCTAGGATAGGTTTATGAAAAACATCGCGGGGTGGTGCGCATTGTATGGGTGTGTGTTACATTACATTCACTAGTAGGATTGAGAAAAACATCACGGGGTGGTGCGCATTGTATGGATGTGTGTTACATTACATTCACTAGTAGGATTGAGAAAAACATCACGGGGTGGTGTGAATCGGAGGGTCTGAATTAGGATAGGCAGTGAGTGGCAATGTAGGATGGAGAAAAGCACGGCAGGGTGGTCAGCATGGTGAGGTCAGGGAACATGCAGTTTCAATGTACGATAGGTTTCTGAAAAACATCGCGGGGTGGTGTGCATTGTATGGGTGTGTGTTACATTACATTCAATAGTAGGAGTGAGAAAAACATCACGGGGTGGTGCGCATTGTATGGGTGTGTGTTACATTACATTCACTAGTAGGAGTGAGAAAAACGTCACGGGGTGGTGCGCATTGTATGGGTGTGTGTTACATTACATTCACTAGTAGGAGTGAGAAAAACATCACGGGGTGGTGCGCATTGTATGGGTGTGTGTTACATTACATTCACTAGTAGGAGTGAGAAAAACATCACGGGGTGGTGTGAATCGGAGTGTCTGAATTAGGATAGGCAGTGAGTGGCCTTGTAGGATGGAGAAAAGCACCGCGGGGTGGTCAGCATGGGGAGGTCAGGGAACATGCAGTGGCAATGTAAGATAGGTTTCTGAAAAACATCGGGGGTGGTGCGCATTGTATGGGTGTGTGTTACATTACATTCACTAGTAGGAGTGAGAAAAACATCACGGGGTGCTGTTCGTTGTATGGGTGTGAGTTACATTACATTCACTAGTAGGAGTGAGAAAAACATCACAGGGGGGTGTGAATTGGAGGGTCTGAATTAGGAGAGGCAGTGAGTGGCAATGTATGATGGAGAAAAGCACCGCGGGGTGGTGAGCATGGGGAGGTCAGGGAACATGCAGTGGCAATGTAGGATAGGTTTCTGAAAAACATCAAGGGGTGGTGCGCATTGTATGGGTGTGTGTTACATTACATTCTCTAGTAGGAGTGAGAAAAACATCACGGTGTGGTGTGAATCGGAGGGTCTGAATTAGGATAGGCAGTGAGTGGCAATGTAGGATGGAGAAAAGCACCGCGGGGTGGTCAGCATGGGGAGGTCAGGGAAAATGCAGTGGTAATGTAGGATAGGTTTCTGAAAAACCTCGCGGGGTGGTGCGCATTGTATGGGTGTGTGTTACATTAAATTCACTAGTAGGAGTGAGAAAAACATCACAGGGTGGTGCGCATTGTATGGGTGTGTGTTACATTACATTCACTAGTAGGAGCTAGAAAAACAACACGGTGTGGTGTGAATCGGAGGGTCTGAATTAGGATAGGCAGTGAGTGGCAATGCAGGATGGAGAAAAGCACCGCGGTGTGGTCAGCATGGGGAGGTCAGGGAACATGCAGTGGCAATGTAGGATAGGTTTCTGAAAAACATCGCGGGGTGGTGCGCATTGTATATGTGTGTGTTACATTACATTCACTAGTAGGAGTGAGAAAAACATCACGGGGTGGTGTGAATCGGAGAGTCTGAATTAGGATAGGCAGTGAGTGGCAATGTAGGATGGAGAAAAGCACCGCGAGGTGGTCAGCATGGGGAGGTCACGGAACATGCAGTGGCAATGTAGGATAGTTTTCTGAAAAACATCACGGGGTGGTGCGCATTGTATGGGTGTTTGTTACATTACATTCACTAGTAGGAGTGAGAAAAACATCACGGGGTGCTGTGAATCGGAGGGTGTGAATTAGGATAGGCAGTGAGTGGCAATGTAGGATGGAGAAAAGCACCGCGGGGTGGTCAGCATGGGGAGGTCAGGGAACATGCAGTGGCAATGTAGGATAGGTTTCTGAAAAACATCCTGGGGTGGTGCGCATTGTATGGGTGTGTGTTACCTTACATTCACTAGTACGAGTGAGAAAAAACATCATGGGGTGGTGCGCATTGTATGGGTGTGCGTTACATTACGTTCACTAGTAGGAGTGAGAAAAACATCACGGGGTGGTGTCAATCGGAAGGTCTGAATTAGGATAGGCAGTGAGTGGCAATGTAGGATGGAAAAAAGCACCGCGGGGTGGTCAGCATGGGGAGGTCAGGGAACATGCAGTGGAAATGTAGGATAGGTTTCTGAAAAACATCGCGGGGTGGTGCGCATTGTATGGGTGTGTGTTACATTACATTCACTAGTAGGAGTGAGAAAAACATCACGGGGTGGTGCGCATTATATGGGTGTGTGTTACATTACATTCACTAGTAGGAGTGAGAAAATCATCACGGGGCGGTGCGCATTGTATGGGTGTGTGTTACATTACATTCACTAGTACGAGTGAGAAAAACATCACGGGGTGGTGCGCATTGTATGGGTGTGTGTTACATTACATTCACTAGTAGGAGTGAGAAAAACATCACGGGGTGGTGTGAATCGGAGGGTCTGAATTAGGATAGGCAGTGAGTGGCAATGTAGGATGGAGAAAAGCACCGCGGGGTGGTCAGCATGGGTAGGTCCGGGAAAATGCAGTGGTAATGTAGGATAGGTTTCTGAAAAACATCGCGGGGTGGTGCGCATTGTATGGGTGTGTGTTACATTAAATTCACTAGTAGGAGTGAGAAAAACATCACGGGGTTGTGCGCATTGTATGGGTGTGTGTTACATTACATTCACTAGTAGGTGCGAGAAAAACATCAAGGGGTGGTGTGAATCGGAGGGTCTGAATTAGGATAGGCATTGAGTGGGAATGTAGGATGGAGAAAAGCACCGCGGTGTGGTCAGCATGGGGAGGTCAGGGAACATGCAGTGGCAATGTAGGATAGGTTTCTGAAAAATATCGCGGGGTGGTGTGCATTGTATGGGTGTGTGTTACATTACATTCACTAGTAGGAGTGAGAAAAACATCACGGGGTGGTGCGCATTGTATGGGTGTGTGTTACATTACATTCACTAGTAGGAGTGAGAAAATCATCACGGGGTGGTGCGCATTGCATGGGTGTGTGTTATATTACATTCACTAGTAGGAGTGAGAAAAACATCACGGGGTGGTGTGAATCGGAGGATCTGAATTAGGATAGGCAGTGAGTGGCAATGTAGGATGGAGAAAAGCACCGCGGGGTGGTCAGCATGGGGAGGTCAGGGAAAATGCAGTGGTAATGTAGGATAGGTTTCTGAAAAACCTCGCGGGGTGGTGCGCATTGTATGGGTGTGTGTTACATTAAATTCACTAGTAGGAGTGAGAAAAACATCACAGGGTGGTGCGCATTGTATGGGTTTTTGTTACGTTACATTCACTATTAGGAGCGAGAAAAACATCACGGTGTCGTGTGAATCGGAGGGTCTGAATTAGGATAGGCAGTGAGTGGCAATGTAGGATGGAGAAAAGCACCGCGGTGTGGTCAGCATGGGGAGGTCAGGGAACATGCAGTGGCAATGCAGGATAGTTTTCTGAAAAACATCACGGGGTGGTGCGCATTGCATGGGTGTGTGTTACATTACATTCACTAGTAGGAGTGAGAAAAACATCACGGGGTGGTGTGAATCGGAGGGTCTGAAGTAGGATAGGCAGTGAGTGGCAATGTAGGATGGAGAAAAGCACCGCGGGTGGTCAGCATGGGGAGGTCAGGGAACATGCAGTGGCAATCTAGGATAGGTTTATGAAAAACATCGCGGGGTGGTGTGCATTGTATGGGTGTGTGTTACATTACATTCACTAGTAGAATTGAGAAAAACATCACGGGGTGGTGCGCATTGTATGGGTGTGTGTTACATTACATTCACTAGTAGGATTGAGAAAAACATCACGGGGTGGTGTGAATCGGAGGGTCTGAATTAGGATAGGCAGTGAGTGGCAATGTAGGATGGAGAAAAGCACGGCAGGGTGGTCAGCATGGTGAGGTCAGGGAACATGCAGTTTCAATGTACGATAGGTTTCTGAAAAACATCGCGGGGTGGTGTGCATTGTATGGGTGTGTGTTACATTACATTCAATAGTAGGAGTGAGAAAAACATCACGGGGTGGTGCGCATTGTATGGGTGTGTGTTACATTACATTCACTAGTAGGAGTGAGAAAAACGTCACGGGGTGGTGCGCATTGTATGGGTGTGTGTTACATCACATTCACTAGTAGGAGTGAGAAAAACATCACGGGGTGGTGCGCATTGTATGGGTGTGTGTTACATTACATTCACTAGTAGGAGTGAGAAAAACATCACGGGGTGGTGTGAATCGGAGTGTCTGAATTAGGATAGGCAGTGAGTGGCCTTGTAGGATGGAGAAAAGCACCGCGGGGTGGTCAGCATGGGGAGGTCAGGGAACATGCAGTGGCAATGTAAGATAGGTTTCTGAAAAACATCGGGGGTGGTGCGCATTGTATGGGTGTGTGTTACATTACATTCACTAGTAGGAGTGAGAAAAACATCACGGGGTGCTGCGCATTGTATGGGTGTGAGTTACATTACATTCACTAGTAGGAGTGAGAAAAACATCACAGGGGGGTGTGAATTGGAGGGTCTGAATTAGGATAGGCAGTGAGTGGCAATGTATGATGGAGAAAAGCACCGCGGTGTGGTCAGCATGGGGAGGTCAGGGAACATGCAGTGGCAATGTAGGATAGGTTTCTGAAAAACATCGCGGGGTGGTGCGCATTGTATATGTGTGTGTTACATTACATTCACTAGTAGGAGTGAGAAAAACATCACGGGGTGGTGTGAATCGGAGAGTCTGAATTAGGATAGGCAGTGAGTGGCAATGTAGGATGGAGAAAAGCACCGCGAGGTGGTCAGCATGGGGAGGTCAGGGAACATGCAGTGGCAATGTAGGATAGGTTTCTGAAAAACATCGTGGGGTGGTGCGCATTGTATGGGTGGGTGTTACATTACATACACTAGTAGGAGTGAGAAAAACATCACGGGGTGGTGCGCATTGTATGGGTGTGTGTTACCTTACATTCACTAGTACGAGTGAGAAAAAACATCATGGGGTGGTGCGCATTGTATGGGTGTGCGTTACATTACGTTCACTAGTAGGAGTGAGAAAAACATCACGGGGTGGTGTCAATCGGAAGGTCTGAATTAGGATAGGCAGTGAGTGGCAATGTAGGATGGAAAAAAGCACCGCGGGGTGGTCAGCATGGGGAGGTTAGGGAACATGCAGTGGAAATGTAGGATAGGTTTCTGAAAAACATCGCGGGGTGGTGCGCATTGTATGAGTGTGTGTTACATTACATTCACTAGTAGGAGTGAGAAAAACATCACGGGGTGGTGCGCATTATATGGGTGTGTGTTACATTACATTCACTAGTAGGAGTGAGAAAATCATCACGGGGCGGTGCGCATTGTATGGGTGTGTGTTACATTACATTCACTAGTACGAGTGAGAAAAACATCACGGGGTGGTGCGCATTGTATGGGTGTGTGTTACATTACATTCACTAGTAGGAGTGAGAAAAACATCACGGGGTGGTGTGAATCGGAGGGTCTGAATTAGGATAGGCAGTGAGTGGCAATGTAGGATGGAGAAAAGCACCGCGGGGTGGTCAGCATGGGTAGGTCCGGGAAAATGCAGTGGTAATGTAGGATAGGTTTCTGAAAAACATCGCGGGGTGGTGCTCATTGTATGGGTGTGTGTTACATTAAATTCACTAGTAGGAGTGAGAAAAACATCACGGGGTTGTGCGCATTGTATGGGTGTGTGTTACATTACATTCACTAGTAGGTGCGAGAAAAACATCAAGGGGTGGTGTGAATCGGAGGGTCTGAATTAGGATAGGCAGTGAGTGGGAATGTAGGATGGAGAAAAGCACCGCGGTGTGGTCAGCATGGGGAGGTCAGGGAACATGCAGTGGCAATGTAGGATAGGTTTCTGAAAAATATCGCGGGGTGGTGTGCATTGTATGGGTGTGTGTTACATTACATTCACTAGTAGGAGTGAGAAAAACATCACGGGGTGGTGCGCATTGTATGGGTGTGTGTTACATTACATTCACTAGTAGGAGTGAGAAAATCATCACGGGGTGGTGCGCATTGCATGGGTGTCTGTTACATTACATTCACTAGTAGGAGTGAGAAAAACATCACGGCGGGGTGTGAATCGGAGGGTCTGAATTAGGATAGGCAGTGAGTGGCAATGTAGGATGGAGAAAAGCACCGCGAGGTGGTCAGCATGGGGAGGTCAGGGAACATGCAGTGGCAATGTAGGATAGTTTTCTGAAAAACATCACGGGGTGGTGCGCATTGTATGGGTGTTTGTTACATTACATTCACTAGTAGGAGTGAGAAAAACATCACGGGGTGCTGTGAATCGGAGGGTGTGAATTAGGATAGGCAGTGAGTGGCAATGTAGGATGGAGAAAAGCACCGCGGGGTGGTCAGCATGGGGAGGTCAGGGAACATGCAGTGGCAATGTAGGATAGGTTTCTGAAAAACATCGTGGGGTGGTGCGCATTGTATGGGTGGGTGTTACATTACATACACTAGTAGGAGTGAGAAAAACATCACGGGGTGGTGCGCATTGTATGGGTGTGTGTTACCTTACATTCACTAGTACGAGTGAGAAAAAACATCATGGGGTGGTGCGCATTGTATGGGTGTGCGTTACATTACGTTCACTAATAGGAGTGAGAAAAACATCACGGGGTGGTGTCAATCGGAAGGTCTGAATTAGGATAGGCAGTGAGTGGCAATGTAGGATGGAAAAAAGCACCGCGGGGTGGTCAGCATGGGGAGGTTAGGGAACATGCAGTGGAAATGTAGGATAGGTTTCTGAAAAACATCGCGGGGTGGTGCGCATTGTATGAGTGTGTGTTACATTACATTCACTAGTAGGAGTGAGAAAAACATCACGGGGTGGTGCGCATTATATGGGTGTGTGTTACATTACATTCACTAGTAGGAGTGAGAAAATCATCACGGGGCGGTGCGCATTGTATGGGTGTGTGTTACATTACATTCACTAGTACGAGTGAGAAAAACATCACGGGGTGGTGCGCATTGTATGGGTGTGTGTTACATTACATTCACTAGTAGGAGTGAGAAAAACATCACGGGGTGGTGTGAATCGGAGGGTCTGAATTAGGATAGGCAGTGAGTGGCAATGTAGGATGGAGAAAAGCACCGCGGGGTGGTCAGCATGGGTAGGTCCGGGAAAATGCAGTGGTAATGTAGGATAGGTTTCTGAAAAACATCGCGGGGTGGTGCTCATTGTATGGGTGTGTGTTACATTAAATTCACTAGTAGGAGTGAGAAAAACATCACGGGGTTGTGCGCATTGTATGGGTGTGTGTTACATTACATTCACTAGTAGGTGCGAGAAAAACATCAAGGGGTGGTGTGAATCGGAGGGTCTGAATTAGGATAGGCAGTGAGTGGGAATGTAGGATGGAGAAAAGCACCGCGGTGTGGTCAGCATGGGGAGGTCAGGGAACATGCAGTGGCAATGTAGGATAGGTTTCTGAAAAATATCGCGGGGTGGTGTGCATTGTATGGGTGTGTGTTACATTACATTCACTAGTAGGAGTGAGAAAAACATCACGGGGTGGTGCGCATTGTATGGGTGTGTGTTACATTACATTCACTAGTAGGAGTGAGAAAATCATCACGGGGTGGTGCGCATTGTATGGGTGTCTGTTACATTACATTCACTAGTAGGAGTGAGAAAAACATCACGGCGGGGTGTGAATCGGAGGGTCTGAATTAGGATAGGCAGTGAGTTTCAATGTAGGATGGAGAAAAGCACCGCGGGGTTGTCAGCATGGGGTGGTCAGGGAACATGCAGTGGCAATGTAGGATAGGTTTCTGAAAAACATCGCGGGGTGGTGCGCATTGTATGGGTGTGTGTTACATTACATTCACTAGTAGGAGTGAGAAAAACATCACGGGGTGGTGCTCATTGTATGGGTGTGTGTTACATTACATTCACTAGTAGGAGTGAGAAAAACATCACGCGGTGGTGTGAATCGGAGGGTCTGTATTAGGATAGGCAGTTAGTGGCAATGTAGGACGGAGAAAAGCACCGCGGGGTGGTCAGCATGTGGAGGTCAGGGAACATGCAGTGGCAATGTACGATCGGTTTCTGAAAAACATCGCGGGGTGGTGCGCATTGTATAGGTGTGTGTTACATTACATTCACTAGTAGGAGTGAGAAAAACATCACGGGGTGGTGTGAATCGGAGGGTCTGAATTAGGATAGGCAGTGAGTGGCAATGTAGGATGGAGAAAAGCACCGCGGGGTGGTCAGCATGGGGAGGTCAGGGAACATGCAGTGGCAATCTAGGATAGGTTTCTGAAAAACATCTCGGGGTGGTGCGCATTGTATGGGTGTGTGTTACATTACATTCACTAGTAGGAGTGAGAAAAACATCATGGGGTGGTGCGCATTGTATGGGTGTGTGTTACATTACATTCACTAGTAGGATTGAGAAAAACATCACGGGGTGGTGTGAATCGGAGGGTCTGAATTAGGATAGGCAGTGAGTGGCAATGTAGGATGGAGAAAAGCACGGCAGGGTGGTCAGCATGGTGAGGTCAGGGAACATGCAGTTTCAATGTACGATAGGTTTCTGAAAAACATCGCGGGGTGGTGTGCATTGTATGGGTGTGTGTTGCATTACATTCAATAGTAGGAGTGAGAAAAACATCACGGGGTGGTGCGCATTGTATGGGTGTGTGTTACAATACATTCACTAGTAGGAGTGAGAAAAACATCACGGGGTGGTGCGCATTGTATGGGTGTGTGTTACATTACATTCACTAGTAGGAGTGAGAAAAACATCACGGGGTGGTGTGAATCGGAGGGTCTGAATTAGGATAGGCAGTGAATGGCAATGTAGGATGGAGAAAAGCACAGCGGGGTGGTCAGCATGGGGAGGTCAGGGAACATGCAGTGGCAATGTAAGATAGGTTTCTGAAAAACATAGGGGGTGGTGCGCATTGTATGGGTGTGTGTTACATTACATTCACTAGTAGGAGTGAGAAAAACATCACGGGGTGGTGCGCATTGTATGGGTGTGTGTTACATTACATTCACTAGTAGGAGTGAGAAAATCATCACGGGGTGGTGCGCATTGCATGGGTGTCTGTTACATTACATTCACTAGTAGGAGTGAGAAAAACATCACGGCGGGGTGTGAATCGGAGGGTCTGAATTAGGATAGGCAGTGAGTGGCAATGTAGGATGGAGAAAAGCACCGCGAGGTGGTCAGCATGGGGAGGTCAGGGAACATGCAGTGGCAATGTAGGATAGTTTTCTGAAAAACATCACGGGGTGGTGCGCATTGTATGGGTGTTTGTTACATTACATTCACTAGTAGGAGTGAGAAAAACATCACGGGGTGCTGTGAATCGGAGGGTGTGAATTAGGATAGGCAGTGAGTGGCAATGTAGGATGGAGAAAAGCACCGCGGGGTGGTCAGCATGGGGAGGTCAGGGAACATGCAGTGGCAATGTAGGATAGGTTTCTGAAAAACATCGTGGGGTGGTGCGCATTGTATGGGTGGGTGTTACATTACATACACTAGTAGGAGTGAGAAAAACATCACGGGGTGGTGCGCATTGTATGGGTGTGTGTTACCTTACATTCACTAGTACGAGTGAGAAAAAACATCATGGGGTGGTGCGCATTGTATGGGTGTGCGTTACATTACGTTCACTAATAGGAGTGAGAAAAACATCACGGGGTGGTGTCAATCGGAAGGTCTGAATTAGGATAGGCAGTGAGTGGCAATGTAGGATGGAAAAAAGCACCGCGGGGTGGTCAGCATGGGGAGGTTAGGGAACATGCAGTGGAAATGTAGGATAGGTTTCTGAAAAACATCGCGGGGTGGTGCGCATTGTATGAGTGTGTGTTACATTACATTCACTAGTAGGAGTGAGAAAAACATCACGGGGTGGTGCGCATTATATGGGTGTGTGTTACATTACATTCACTAGTAGGAGTGAGAAAATCATCACGGGGCGGTGCGCATTGTATGGGTGTGTGTTACATTACATTCACTAGTACGAGTGAGAAAAACATCACGGGGTGGTGCGCATTGTATGGGTGTGTGTTACATTACATTCACTAGTAGGAGTGAGAAAAACATCACGGGGTGGTGTGAATCGGAGGGTCTGAATTAGGATAGGCAGTGAGTGGCAATGTAGGATGGAGAAAAGCACCGCGGGGTGGTCAGCATGGGTAGGTCCGGGAAAATGCAGTGGTAATGTAGGATAGGTTTCTGAAAAACATCGCGGGGTGGTGCTCATTGTATGGGTGTGTGTTACATTAAATTCACTAGTAGGAGTGAGAAAAACATCACGGGGTTGTGCGCATTGTATGGGTGTGTGTTACATTACATTCACTAGTAGGTGCGAGAAAAACATCAAGGGGTGGTGTGAATCGGAGGGTCTGAATTAGGATAGGCAGTGAGTGGGAATGTAGGATGGAGAAAAGCACCGCGGTGTGGTCAGCATGGGGAGGTCAGGGAACATGCAGTGGCAATGTAGGATAGGTTTCTGAAAAATATCGCGGGGTGGTGTGCATTGTATGGGTGTGTGTTACATTACATTCACTAGTAGGAGTGAGAAAAACATCACGGGGTGGTGCGCATTGTATGGGTGTGTGTTACATTACATTCACTAGTAGGAGTGAGAAAATCATCACGGGGTGGTGCGCATTGTATGGGTGTCTGTTACATTACATTCACTAGTAGGAGTGAGAAAAACATCACGGCGGGGTGTGAATCGGAGGGTCTGAATTAGGATAGGCAGTGAGTTTCAATGTAGGATGGAGAAAAGCACCGCGGGGTTGTCAGCATGGGGTGGTCAGGGAACATGCAGTGGCAATGTAGGATAGGTTTCTGAAAAACATCGCGGGGTGGTGCGCATTGTATGGGTGTGTGTTACATTACATTCACTAGTAGGAGTGAGAAAAACATCACGGGGTGGTGCTCATTGTATGGGTGTGTGTTACATTACATTCACTAGTAGGAGTGAGAAAAACATCACGCGGTGGTGTGAATCGGAGGGTCTGTATTAGGATAGGCAGTTAGTGGCAATGTAGGACGGAGAAAAGCACCGCGGGGTGGTCAGCATGTGGAGGTCAGGGAACATGCAGTGGCAATGTACGATCGGTTTCTGAAAAACATCGCGGGGTGGTGCGCATTGTATAGGTGTGTGTTACATTACATTCACTAGTAGGAGTGAGAAAAACATCACGGGGTGGTGTGAATCGGAGGGTCTGAATTAGGATAGGCAGTGAGTGGCAATGTAGGATGGAGAAAAGCACCGCGGGGTGGTCAGCATGGGGAGGTCAGGGAACATGCAGTGGCAATCTAGGATAGGTTTCTGAAAAACATCTCGGGGTGGTGCGCATTGTATGGGTGTGTGTTACATTACATTCACTAGTAGGAGTGAGAAAAACATCATGGGGTGGTGCGCATTGTATGGGTGTGTGTTACATTACATTCACTAGTAGGATTGAGAAAAACATCACGGGGTGGTGTGAATCGGAGGGTCTGAATTAGGATAGGCAGTGAGTGGCAATGTAGGATGGAGAAAAGCACGGCAGGGTGGTCAGCATGGTGAGGTCAGGGAACATGCAGTTTCAATGTACGATAGGTTTCTGAAAAACATCGCGGGGTGGTGTGCATTGTATGGGTGTGTGTTGCATTACATTCAATAGTAGGAGTGAGAAAAACATCACGGGGTGGTGCGCATTGTATGGGTGTGTGTTACAATACATTCACTAGTAGGAGTGAGAAAAACATCACGGGGTGGTGCGCATTGTATGGGTGTGTGTTACATTACATTCACTAGTAGGAGTGAGAAAAACATCACGGGGTGGTGTGAATCGGAGGGTCTGAATTAGGATAGGCAGTGAATGGCAATGTAGGATGGAGAAAAGCACAGCGGGGTGGTCAGCATGGGGAGGTCAGGGAACATGCAGTGGCAATGTAAGATAGGTTTCTGAAAAACATAGGGGGTGGTGCGCATTGTATGGGTGTGTGTTACATTACATTCACTAGTAGGAGTGAGAAAAACATCACGGGGTGCTGCGCATTGTATGGGTGTGCGTTACATTACATTCACTAGTAGGAGTGAGAAAAACATCACAGGGTGGTGTGAATCGGAGGGTCTGAATTAGGATAGGCAGTGAGTGGCAATGTATGATGGAGAAAAGCACCGCGGGGTGGTGAGCATGGGGAGGTCAGGGAACATGCAGTGGCAATGTAGGATAGGTTTCTGAAAAACATCAAGGGGTGGTGCGCATTGTATGGGTGTGTGTTATATTACATTCACTAGTAGGAGTGAGAAAAACATCACGGGGTGGTGTGAATCGGAGGGTCTGAATTAGGATAGGCAGTGAGTGGCAATGTAGGATGGAGAAAAGCACCGCGGGGTGGTCAGCATGGGGAGGTCAGGGAACATGCAGTGGCAAAGTAGGATCGGTTTCTGAAAAACATTGTGGGGTGGTGCGCATTGTATGGGTGGGTGTTACTTTACATTCACTAGTAGGAGTGAGAAAAACATCACGGGGTGGTGCGCATTGTATGGGTGTGTGTTACACTACATTCACTAGTAGGAGTGAGAAATACATCACGGTGTGGTGCGCATTGTATGGGTGTGTGTTACATTACGTTCACTAGTAGGAGTGGGAAAAACATCACGGGGTGTTGTCAATCGGAAGGTCTGAATTAGGAGAGGCAGTGAGTGGCAATGTAGGATGGAGAAAAGCACTGCGGGGTGGTCAGGATGGGGAGGTCAGGGAACATGCAGTGGAAATATAGGATAGGTTTCTGAAAAACATCGCGGGGTGGTGCGCATTGTATGGGTGTGTGTTGCATTACATTCACTAGTAGGAGTGAGAAAAACATCACGGGGCGGTGCGCATTATATGGGTGTGTGTTACATTACATTCACTAGTAGGAGTGAGAAAATCATCAAGGGGCGGTGCGCATTGTATGGGTGTGTGTTACATTACATTCACTAGTACGAGTGAGAAAAACATCACGGGGTGGTGCGCATTGTATGGGTGTGTGTTATATTACATTCACTAGTAGGAGTGAGAAAAACATCACAGGGTGATGTGAATCAGAGGGTCTGAATTAGGATAGGCAGTCAGTGGCAATGTAGGATGGAGAAAAGCACCGCGGGTTGGTCAGCATGGGGAGGTCAGGGAAAATGCAGTGGTAATGTAGGATAGGTTTCTGAAAAACCTCGCGGGGTGGTGCGCATTGTATGGGTGTGTGTTACATTAAATTCACTAGTAGGAGTGAGAAAAACATCACAGGGTGGTGCGCATTGTATGGGTTTGTGTTACGTTACATTCACTATTAGGAGCGAGAAAACCATCACGGTGTGTTGTGAATCGGAGGGTCTGAATTAGGATAGGCAGTGAGTGGCAATGTAGGATGGAGAAAAGCACTGCGGTGTGGTCAGCATGGGGAGGTCAGGGAACATGCAGTGGCAATGTAGGATAGGTTTCTGAAAAACATCGCGGGGTGGTGCGCATTGTATATGTGTGTGTTACATTACATTCACTAGTAGGAGTGAGAAAAACATCACGGGGTGGTGTGAATCAGAGAGTCTGAATTAGGATAGGCAGTGAGTGGCAATGTAGGATGGAGAAAAGCACCGCGAAGTGGTCAGCATGGGGAGGTCAGGGAACATGCAGTGGCAATGTAGGTTAGTTTTCTGAAAAACATCACGGGGTGGTGCGCATTGTATGGGTGTTTGTTACATTACATTCACTAGTAGGAGTGAGAAAAACATCACGGGGTGGTGTGAATCGGAGGGTGTGAATTAGGATAGGCAGTGAGTGGCAATGTAGGATGGAGAAAAGCACCGCTGGGTGGTGACCATGGGGAGGTCAGGGAACATGCAGTGGCAATGTAGGATAGGTTTCTGAAAAGCATCAAGGGGTGGTGCGCATTGTATGGGTGTGTGTTACATTACATTCACTAGTAGGAGTGAGAAAAACATCACAGGGTGGTGTGACTCGGAGGGTCTGAATTAGGATAGGCAGTGAGTGGCAATGTAGGAAGGAGAAAAGCACCGCGGGGTGGTCAGCATGGGGAGGTCAGGGAACATGCAGTGGCAATGTAGGATAGGTTTCTGAAAAACATCGTGGGGTGGTGCGCATTGTATGGGTGGGTGTTACATTACATTCACTAGTAGGAGTGAGAAAAACATCACGGGGTGGTGCGCATTGTATGGGTGTGTGTTACACTACATTCACTAGTAGGAGTGAGAAAAACATCACGGGGTGGTGCGCATTGTATGGGTGTGTGTTACATTACATTCACTAGTAGGAGTGAGAAAAACATCACGGGGTGGTGTGAATCGGAGGGTCTGAATTAGGATAGGCAGTGAGTGGGAATGTAGGATGGAGAAAAGCACCGCGGTGTGGTCAGCATGGGGAGGTCAGGGAACATGCAGTGGCAATGTAGGATAGGTTTCTGAAAAATATCGCGGGGTGGTGTGCATTGTATGGGTGTGTGTTACATTACATTCACTAGTAGGAGTGAGAAAAACATCACGGGGTGGTGTGAATCGGAGGGTCTGAATTAGGATAGGCAGTGAGTGGCAATGTAGGATGGAGAAAAGCACCGCGGGATGGTAAGCATGGGGAGGTCAGGGAACATGCAGTGGCAATCTAGGATAGGTTTCTGAAAAACATCGCTGGGTGGTGCGCATTGTATGGGTGTGTGTTACATTACATTCACTAGTAGGAGTGAGAAAAACATCACGGGGTGGTGTGAATCGGAGTGTCTGAATTAGGATAGGCAGTGAGTGGCCTTGTAGGATGGAGAAAAGCACCGCGGGGTGGTCAGCATGGGAAGGTCAGGGAACATGCAGTGGCAATGTAAGATAGGTTTCTGAAAAACATCGGGGGTGGTGCGCATTGTATGGGTGTGTGTTACATTACATTCACTAGTAGGAGTGAGAAAAACATCACGGGGTGCTGCGCATTGTATGGGTGTGAGTTACATTACATTCACTAGTAGGAGTGAGAAAAACATCACAGGCTGGTGTGAATCGGAGGGTCTGAATTAGGATAGGCAGTGAGTGGCAATGTAGGATGGAGAAAAGCACCGCGGGGTGGTGAGCATGGGGAGGTCAGGGAACATGCAGTGGCAATGTAGGATAGGTTTCTGAAAAACATTGTGGGGTGGTGCGCATTGTATGGGTGGGTGTTACATTACATTCACTAGTAGGAGTGAGAAAAACATCACGGGGTGGTGCGCATTGTATGGGTGTGTGTTACATTACATTCACTAGTACGAGTGAGAAAAATATCACGGGGAGGTGCGCATTGTATGGGTGTGTGTTACATTACGTTCACTAGTAGGAGTGAGAAAAACATCACGGGGTGGTGTCGATCGGAATGTCTGAATTAGGATAGGCAGTGAGTGGCAATGTAGGATGGAGAAAAGCACCGCGGGGTGGTCAGGATGGGGAGGTCATGGAACATGCAGTGGAAATATAGGATAGGTTTCTGAAAACCATCGCGGGGTGGTGCACATTGAATGGGTGTGTGTTACATTACATTCACTAGTAGGAGTGAGAAAAACATCACGGGGCGGTGCGCGTTATATGGGTGTGTGTTACATTACATTCACTAGTAGGAGTGAGAAAATCATCACGGGGCGGTGCGCATTGTATGGGTGTGTGTTACATTACATTCACTAGTACGAGTGAGAAAAACATCACGGGGTGGTGCGCGTTGTATGGGTGTGTGTTATATTACATTCACTAGTAGGAGTGAGAAAAACATCACGGGGTGGTGTGAATCGGAGGGTCTGAATTAGGATACGCAGTGAGTGGCAATGTAGGATGGAGAAAAGCACCGCGGGGTGGTCAGCATGGGGAGGTCAGGGAAAATGCAGTGGTAATGTAGGATAGGTTTCTGAAAAACCTCGCGGGGTGGTGCGCATTGTATGGGTGTGTGTTACATTAAATTCACTAGTAGGAGTGAGAAAAACATCACGGGGTGGTGCGCATTGTATGGGTGTGTGTTACATTACATTCACTAGTAGGAGCGAGAAAAACATCACGGTGTGGTGTGAATCGGAGGGTCTGAATTAGGATAGGCAGTGAGTGGCAATGTAGGATGGAGAAAAGCGCCGCGGTGTGGTCAGCATGGGGAGGTCAGGGAACATGCAATGGCAATGTAGGATAGGTTTCTGAAAAATATCGCGGGGTGGTGTGCATTGTATGGGTGTGTGTTACATTACATTCACTAGTAGGAGTGAGAAACTCATCACGGGGTGGTCGCATTGCATGGGTGTCTGTTACATTACATTCACTAGTAGGAGTGAGAAAAACATCACGGGGTGGTGTGAATCAGAGGGTCTGAATTAGGATAGGCAGTGAGTGGCAATGTAGGATGGAGAAAAGCACCACGGGGTGGTCAGCATGGGGAGGTCAGGGAACATGCAGTGGCAATGTAGGATAGGTTTCTGAAAAACATCGTGGGTTGGTGCGCATTGTATGGGTGGGTGTTACATTACATACACTAGTAGGAGTGAGAAAAACATCACGGGGTGGTGCCCATTGTATGGGTGTGTGTTACCTTACATTCACTAGTACGAGTGAGAAAAAACATCACGGGGTGGTGCGCATTGTATGGGTGTGTGTTACATTACATTCACTAGTAGGAGTGAGAAAAACATCACGGGGTGGTGTGAATCGGAGGGTCTGAATTAGGATAGGCAGTGAGTGGCAATGTAGGATGGAGAAAAGCACCGCGGGGTGGTCAGCATGGGGAGGTCCTGGAAAATGCAGTGGTATTGTAGGATAGGTTTCTGAAAAACATCGCGGGGTGGTGCGCATTGTACGGGTGGGTGTTACATTAAATTCACTAGTAGGAGTGAGAAAAACATCACGGGGTTGTGCGCATTGTATGGGTGTGTGTTACATTACATACACTAGTAGGTGCGAGAAAAACATCAAGGGGTGGTGTGAATCGGAGGGTCTGAATTAGGATAGGCAGTGAGTGGGAATGTAGGATGGAGAAAAGCACCGCGGTGTGGTCAGCATGGGGAGGTCAGGGAACATGCAGTGGCAATGTAGGATAGGTTTCTGAAAAATATCGCTGGGTGGTGTGCATTGTATGGGTGTGTGTTACATTACATTCACTAGTAGGAGTGAGAAAAACATCACGGGGTGGTGTGAATCGGAGGGTCTGAATTAGGATAGGCAGTGAGTGGCAATGTAGGATGGAGAAAAGCACCGCGGGGTGGTCAGCATGGGGAGGTCAGGGAACATGCAGTGGCAATGTAGGATAGGTTTCTGAAAAACATTGTGGGGTGGTGCGCATTGTATGGGTGGGTGTTACATTACATTCACTAGTAGGAGTGAGAAAAACATCACGGGGTGGTGCGCATTGTATGGGTGTGTGTTACATTACATTCACTAGTACGAGTGAGAAAAACATCACGGGGAGGTGCGCATTGTATGGGTGTGTGTTACATTACGTTCACTAGTAGGAGTGAGAAAAACATCACGGGGTGGTGTCGATCGGAATGTCTGAATTAGGATAGGCAGTGAGTGGCAATGTAGGATGGAGAAAAGCACCGCGGGGTGGTCAGGATGGGGAGGTCATGGAACATGCAGTGGAAATGTAGGATAGGTTTCTGAAAACCATCGCGGGGTGGTGCACATTGAATGGGTGTGTGTTACATTACATTCACTAGTAGGAGTGAGAAAAACATCACGGGGCGGTGCGCGTTATATGGGTGTGTGTTACATTACATTCACTAGTAGGAGTGAGAAAATCATCACGGGGCGGTGCGCATTGTATGGGTGTGTGTTACATTACATTCACTAGTACGAGTGAGAAAAACATCACGGGGTGGTGCGCGTTGTATGGATGTGTGTTATATTACATTCACTAGTAGGAGTGAGAAAAACATCACGGGGTGGTGTGAATCGGAGGGTCTGAATTAGGATACGCAGTGAGTGGCAATGTAGGATGGAGAAAAGCACCGCGGGGTGGTCAGCATGGGGATGTCAGGGAAAATGCAGTGGTAATGTAGGATTGGTTTCTGAAAAACCTCGCGGGGTGGTGCGCATTGTATGGGTGTGTGTTACATTAAATTCACTAGTAGGAGTGAGAAAAACATCACGGGGTGGTGCGCATTGTATGGGTGTGTGTTACATTACATTCACTAGTAGGAGCGAGAAAAACATCACGGTGTGGTGTGAATCGGAGGGTCTGAATTAGGATAGGCAGTGAGTGGCAATGTAGGATGGAGAAAAGCACCGCGGTGTGGTCAGCATGGGGAGGTCAGGGAACATGCAGTGGCAATGTCGCATAGGTTTCTGAAAAATATCGCGGGGTGGTGTGCATTGTATGGGTGTGTGTTACATTACATTCACTAGTAGGAGTGAGAAAATCATCACGGGGTGGTCGCATTGCATGGGTGTCTGTTACATTACATTCACTAGTAGGAGTGAGAAAAACATCACGGGGTGGTGTGAATCAGAGGGTCTGAATTAGGATAGGCAGTGAGTGGCAATGTAGGATGGAGAAAAGCACCGCGGTGTTGTCAGCATGGGGAGGTCAGGGAACATGCAGTGGCAATGTAGGATAGGTTTCTGAAAAATGGTGTGCATTGTATGGGTGTGTGTTACATTACATTCACTAGTAGGAGTGAGAAAAACATCACGGGGTGGTGCGCATTGTATGGGTGTGTGTTACATTACATTCACTAGTAGGAGTGAGAAAAACATCACGCGGTGGTGTGAATCGGAGGGTCTGTATTAGGATAGGCAGTGAGTGGCAATGTAGGACGGAGAAAAGCACCGCGGGGTGGTCAGCATGTGGAGGTCAGGGAACATCCAGTGGCAATGTAGGATAGGTTTCTGAAAAACATCGCGGGGTGGTGCGCATTGTATAGGTGTGTGTTACATTACATTCACTAGTAGGAGTGAGAAAAACATCACGGGGTGGTGTGATTCGGAGGTTCTGAAATAAGATATGCAGTGAGTGGCAATGTAGGAAGGAGAAAAGCACCGCGGGGTGGTCAGCATGGGGAAGTCAGGGAACATGCAGTGGCAATGCAGGATAGTTTTCTGAAAAACATCAAGGGGCGGTGCGCATTGCATGGGTGTGTGTTACATTACATTCACTAGTAGGAGTGAGAAAAACTTCACGGGGTGGTGTGAATCCGAGGGTCTGAATTAGGATAGGCAGTGAGTGGCAATGTAGGATGGAGAAAAGCACCGCGGGATGGTCAGCATGGGGAGGTCAGGGAACATGCAGTGGCAATCTAGGATAGGTTTCTGAAAAACATCGCTGGGTGGTGCGCATTGTATGGGTGTGTGTTACATTACATTCACTAGTAGGAGTGAGAAAAACATCACGGGGTGGTGTGAATCGGAGTGTCTGAATTAGGATAGGCAGTGAGTGGCCTTGTAGGATGGAGAAAAGCACCGCGGCGTGGTCAGCATGGGAAGGTCAGGGAACATGCAGTGGCAATGTAAGATAGGTTTCTGAAAAACATCGGGGGTGGTGCGCATTGTATGGGTGTGTGTTACATTACATTCACTAGTAGGAGTGAGAAAAACATCACGGGGTGCTGCGCATTGTATGGGTGTGAGTTACATTACATTCACTAGTAGGAGTGAGAAAAACATCACAGGCTGGTGTGAATCGGAGGGTCTGAATTAGGATAGGCAGTGAGTGGCAATGTAGGATGGAGAAAAGCACCGCGGGGTGGTGAGCATGGGGAGGTCAGGGAACATGCAGTGGCAATGTAGGATAGGTTTCTGAAAAACATCAAGGGGTGGTGCGCATTGTATGGGTGTGTGTTACATTACATTCACTAGTAGGAGTGAGAAAAACATCACGGGGTGGTGTGAATCGGAGGGTCTGAATTAGGATAGGCAGTGAGTGGCAATGTAGGATGGAGAAAAGCACCGCGGGGTGGTGAGCATGGGGAGGTCAGGGAACATGCAGTGGCAATGTAGGATAGGTTTCTAAAAAACATTGTGAGGTGGTGCGCATTGTATGGGTGGGTGTTACATTACATTCACTAGTAGGAGTGAGAAAAACATCACGGGGTGGTGCGCATTGTATGGGTGTGTGTTACATTACATTCACTAGTACGAGTGAGAAAAACATCACGGGGTGGTGCGCATTGTATGGGTGTGTGTTACATTACGTTCACTAGTAGGAGTGAGAAAAACATCACGGGGTGGTGTCGATCGGAAGGTCTGAATTAGGATAGTCAGTGAGTGGCAATGTAGGATGGAGAAAAGCACCGCGGGGTGGTCAGGATGGGGAGGTCATGGAACATGCAGTGGAAATGTAGGATAGGTTTCTGAAAACCATCGCGGGGTGGTGCACATTGAATGGGTGTGTGTTACATTACATTCACTAGTAGGAGTGAGAAAAACATCACGGGGCGGTGCGCGTTATATGGGTGTGTGTTACATTACATTCACTAGTAGGAGTGAGAAAATCATCACGGGGCGGTGCGCATTGTATGGGTGTGTGTTACATTACATTCACTAGTACGAGTGAGAAAAACATCACGGGGTGGTGCGCGTTGTATGGGTGTGTGTTATATTACATTCACTAGTAGGAGTGAGAAAAACATCACAGGGTGGTGTGAATCGGAGGGTCTGAATTAGGATACGCAGTGAGTGGCAATGTAGGATGGAGAAAAGCACCGCGGGGTGGTCAGCATGGGGAGGTCAGGGAAAATGCAGTGGTAATGTTGGATAGGTTTCTGAAAAACCTCGCGGGGTGGTGCGCATTGTATGGGTGTGTGTTACATTAAATTCACTAGTAGGAGTGAGAAAAACATCACGGGGTGGTGCGCATTGTATGGGTGTGTGTTACATTACATTCACTAGTAGGAGCGAGAAAAACATCACGGTGTGGTGTGAATCGGAGGGTCTGAATTAGGATAGGCAGTGAGTGGCAATGTAGGATGGAGAAAAGCACCGCGGTGTGGTCAGCATGGGGAGGTCAGGGAACATGCAGTGGCAATGTAGGATAGGTTTCTGAAAAATATCGCGGGGTGGTGTGCATTGTATGGGTGTGTGTTACATTACATTCACTAGTAGGAGTGAGAAAAACATCACGGGGTGGTGCGCATTGTATGGGTGTGTGTTACACTACATTCACTAGTAGGAGTGAGAAAATCATCACGGGGTGGTCGCATTGCATGGGTGTCTGTTACATTACATTCACTAGTAGGAGTGAGAAAAACATCACGGGGTGGTGTGAATCATAGGGTCTGAATTAGGATAGGCAGTGAGTGGCAATGTAGGATGGAGAAAAGCACCACGGGGTGGTCAGCATGGGGAGGTCAGGGAACATGCAGTGGCAATGTAGGATAGGTTTCTGAAAAACATCGCGGGGTGGTGCGCATTGTATATGTGTGTGTTACATTACATTCACTAGTAGGAGTGAGAAAAACATCACGGGGTGGTGTGAATCGGAGTGTCTGAATTAGGATAGGCAGTGAGTGGCCTTGTAGGATGGAGAAAAGCACCGCTGGGTGGTCAGCATGGGAAGGTCAGGGAACATGCAGTGGCAATGTAAGATAGGTTTCTGAAAAACATCGGGGGTGGTGCGCATTGTATGGGTGGGTGTTACATTACATTCACTAGTAGGAGTGAGAAAAACATCACGGGGTGGTGCGCATTGTATGGGTGTGTGTTACATTACATTCACTAGTACGAGTGAGAAAAACATCACGGGGTGGTGCGCATTGTATGGGTGTGTGTTACATTACGTTCACTAGTAGGAGTGAGAAAAACATCACGGGGTGGTGTCAATCGGAAGGTCTGAATTAGGATAGGCAGTGAGTGGCAATGTAGGATGGAGAAAAGCACCGCGGGGTGGTCAGCATGGGGAGGTCAGGGAACATGCAGTGGCAATGTAGGATAGGTTTCTGAAAACCATCGCGGGGTGGTGCACATTGAATGGGTGTGTGTTACATTACATTCACTAGTAGGAGTGAGAAAAACATCACGGGGTGTTGCGCGTTATATGGGTGTGTGTTACATTACATTCACTAGTAGGAGTGAGAAAATCATCACGGGGCGGTGCGCATTGTATGGGTGTGTGTTACATTACATTCACTAGTACGAGTGAGAAAAACATCACGGGGTGGTGCGCATTGTATGGGTGTGTGTTATATTACATTCACTAGTAGGAGTGAGAAAAACATCACGGGGTGGTGTGAATCGGAGGGTCTGAATTAGGATAGGCAGTGAGTGGCAATGTAGGATGGAGAAAAGCACCGCGTGGTGGTCAGCATGGGGAGGTCAGGGAAAATGCAGTGGTAATGTAGGATAGGTTTCTGAAAAACCTCGCGGGGTGGTGCGCATTGTATGGGTGTGTGTTACATTAAATTCACTAGTAGGAGTGAGAAAAACATCACGGGGTGGTGCGCATTGTATGGGTGTGTGTTACATTACATTCACTAGTAGGAGCGAGAAAAACATCACGGTGTGGTGTGAATCGGAGGGTCTGAATTAGGATAGGCAGTGAGTGGCAATGTAGGATGGAGAAAAGCGCCGCGGTGTGGTCAGCATGGGGAGGTCAGGGAACATGCAGTGGCAATGTAGGATAGGTTTCTGAAAAATATCGCGCGGTGGTGTGCATTGTATGGGTGTGTGTTACATTACATTCACTAGTAGGAGTGAGAAAAACATCACGGGGTGGTGCGCATTGTATGGGTGTGTGTTACATTACATTCACTAGTAGGAGTGAGAAAATCATCACGGGGTTGTCGCATTGTATGGGTGTCTGTTACATTACATTCACTAGTAGGAGTGAGAAAAACATCACGGGGTGGTGTGAATCGGAGGGTCTGAATTAGGATAGGCAGTGAGTGGCAATGTAGGATGGAGAAAAGCACCACGGGGTGGTCAGCATGGGGAGGTCAGGGAACATGCAGTGGCAATGTAGGATAGGTTTCTGAAAAACATCGCGGGGTGGTGCGCATTGTATATGTGTGTGCTACATTACATTCACTAGTAGGAGTGAGAAAAACATCACGGGGTGGTGTGAATCGGAGAGTCTGAATTAGGATAGGCAGTGAGTGGCAATGTATGATGGAGAAAAGCACCGCGAGGTGGTCAGCATTGGGAGGTCAGGGAACATGCAGTGGCAATGTAGGATAGTTTTCTGAAAAACATCACGGGGTGGTGCGCACTGTATGGGTGTTTGTTACATTACATTCACTAGTAGGAGTGAGAAAAACATTCACTAGTAGGAGTGAGAAAAACATCACGGGGTGGTGTGAATCGGAGGGTCTGAAATAAGATATGCAGTGAGTGGCAATGTAGGAAGGAGAAAAGCACCGCAGGGTGGTCAGCATGAGGAAGTCAGGGAACCTGCAGTGGCAATGCAGGATAGGTTTCTGAAAAACATCGCGGGGTGGTGCGCATTGTATGGGTGTGTGTTACATTACATTCACTAGTGGGAGTGAGAAAAACATCACGGGGTGGTGCGCATTGTATGGGTGTGTGTTACATTACATTCACTAGTAGGATTGAGAAAAACATCACGGGGTGCTGTGAATCGGAGGGTCTGAATTAGGATAGGTAGTGAGTGGCAATGTAGGATATAGAAAAGCACCGCAGGGTGGTCAGCATGGGGAGGTCAGGGAACATGCAGTTTCAATGTACGATAGGTTTCTGAAAAACATCGCGGGGTGGTGTGCATTGTATGGGTGTGTGTTACATTACATTCACTATTAGGAGTGAGAAAAACATCACGGGGTGCTGCGCATTGTATGGGTGTGAGTTACATTACATTCACTAGTAGGAGTGAGAAAAACATCACAGGGTGGTGTGAATCGGAGGGTCTGAGTTAGGATAGGCAGTGAGTGGCAATGTAGGATGGAGAAAAGCACCGCGGTGTGGTGAAATTGGGGAGGTTAGGGAACATGCAGTGGCAATGTAGGATAGGTTTCTGAAAAATATCAAGGGGTGGTGCGCATTGTATGGGTGTGTGTTACATTACATTCACTAGTAGGAGTGACAAAAACATCACGGGGTGGTGTGAATCGGAGGGTCTGAATTAGGATAGGCAGTGAGTGGCAATGTAGGATGGAGAAAAGCACCGCGGGGTCGTCAGCATGGGGAGGTCAGGGAACATGCAGTGGCAATGTAGGATAGGTTTCTGAAAAACATCGTGGGGTGGTGCGCATTGTATGGGTGGGTGTTACATTACATTCACTAGTAGGAGTGAGAAAAACATCACGGGGTGGTGCGCATTGTATGGGTGTGTGTTACATTACATTCACTAGTACGAGTGAGAAACACATCACGGGGTGGTGCGCATTGTATGGGTGTGTGTTACATTACGTTCACTAGTAGGAGTGAGAAAAACATCACGGGGTGGTGTCAATCGGAAGGTCTGAATTAGGATAGGCAGTGAGTGGCAATGTAGGATGGAGAAAAGCACCGCGGGGTGGTCAGCATGGGGAGGTCAGGGAACATGCAGTGGAAATGTAGGATAGGTTTCTGAAATACATCGCGGGGTGGTGCGCATTGTATGGGTGTGTGTTACATTACATTCACTAGTAGGAGTGAGAAAAACATCACGGGGCGGTGCGCATTGTATGGGTGTGTGTTACATTACATTCACTAGTACGAGTGAGAAAAACATCACGGGGTGGTGCGCATTGTATGGGTGTGTGTTATATTACATTCACTAGTAGGAGTGAGAAAAACATCACGGGGTGGTGTGAATCGGAGGGTCTGAATTAGGATAGGCAGTGAGTGGCAATGTAGGATGGAGAAACGCACCGCGGGGTGGTCAGCATGGGGAGGTCTGGGAAAATGCAGTGGTAAAGTAGGATAGGTTTCTGAAAAACCTCGCGGGGTGTTGCGCATTGTATGGGTGTGTGTTACATTAAATTCACTAGTAGGAGTGAGAAAAACATCACGGGGTGGTGCGCATTGTATGGGTGTGTGTTACATTACATTCACTAGTAGGAGCGAGAAAAACATCACGGTGTGGTGTGAATCGGAGGGTATGAATTAGGATAGGCAGTGAGTGGCAATGTAGGATGGAGAAAAGCACCGCGGTGTGGTCAGCATGGGGAGGTCAGGGAACATGCAGTGGCAATGTAGGATAGGTTTCTGAAAAATATCGCGGGGTGGTGTACATTGTATGGGTGTTTGTTACATTACATTCACTAGTAGGAGTGAGAAAAACATCACGGGGTGGTGCGCATTTTATGGGTGTGTGTTACATTACATTCACTAGTAGGAGTGAGAAAAACATCACGGGGTGGTGTGAATCGGAGTGTCTGAATTAGGATAGGCAGTGAGTGGCCTTGTAGGATGGAGAAAAGCACCGCGGGGTGGTCAGCATGGGGAGGTCAGGGAACATGCAGTGGCAATGTAAGATAGGTTTCTGAAAAACATCGGGGGTGGTGCGCATTGTATGGGTGTGTGTTACATTACATTCACTAGTAGGAGTGAGAAAAACATCACGGGGTGCTGCGCATTTTATGGGTGTGAGTTACATTACATTCACTAGTAGGAGTGAGAAAAACATCACAGGGTGGTGTGAATCGGAGGGTCTGAATTAGGATAGGCAGTGAGTGGCAATGTAGGATGGAGAAAAGCACCGCGGTGTGGTGAGCATGGGGAGGTCAGGCAACATGCAGTGGCAATGTAGGATAGGTTTCTGAAAAACATCAAGGGGTGGTGCGCATTGTATGGTTGTGTGTTACATTACATTCACTAGTAGCAGTGAGAAAAATATCACGGGGTGGTGCGCATTGTATGGGTGTGTGTTACATTACATTCACTAGTAGGAGTGAGAAAAACATCACGGTGTGGTGTGAATCGGAGTGTCTGAATTAGGATAGGCAGTGAGTGGCCTTGTAGGATGGAGAAAAGCACCGCGGGGTGGTCAGCATGGGAAGGTCAGGGAACATGCAGTGGCAATGTAAGATAGGTTTCTGAAAAACATCGGGGGTGGTGCGCATTGTATGGGTGTGTGTTACATTACATTCACTAGTAGGAGTGAGAAAAACATCACGGGGTGGTGTGAATCGGAGGGTCTGAATTAGGATAGGCAGTGAGTGGCAATGTAGGATGGAGAAAAGCACCGCGGTGTGGTGAAATTGGGGAGGTTAGGGAACATGCAGTGGCAATGTAGGATAGGTTTCTGAAAAATATCAAGGGGTGGTGCGCATTGTATGGGTGTGTGTTACATTACATTCACTAGTAGGAGTGACAAAAACATCACGGGGTGGTGTGAATCGGAGGGTCTGAATTAGGATAGGCAGTGAGTGGCAATGTAGGATGGAGAAAAGCACCGCGGGGTCGTCAGCATGGGGAGGTCAGGGAACATGCAGTGGCAATGTAGGATAGGTTTCTGAAAAACATCGTGGGGTGGTGCGCATTGTATGGGTGTGTGTTACATTACATTCACTAGTACGAGTGAGAAACACATCACGGGGTGGTGCGCATTGTATGGGTGTGTGTTACATTACGTTCACTAGTAGGAGTGAGAAAAACATCACGGGGTGGTGCGCATTGTATGGGTGTGTGTTACATTACATTCACTAGTACGAGTGAGAAACACATCACGGGGTGGTGCGCATTGTATGGGTGTGTGTTACATTACGTTCACTAGTAGGAGTGAGAAAAACATCACGGGGTGGTGTCAATCGGAAGGTCTGAATTAGGATAGGCAGTGAGTGGCAATGTAGGATGGAGAAAAGCACCGCGGGGTGGTCAGCATGGGGAGGTCAGGGAACATGCAGTGGAAATGTAGGATAGGTTTCTGAAATACATCGCGGGGTGGTGCGCATTGTATGGGTGTGTGTTACATTACATTCACTAGTAGGAGTGAGAAAAACATCACGGGGCGGTGCGCATTGTATGGGTGTGTGTTACATTACATTCACTAGTACGAGTGAGAAAAACATCACGGGGTGGTGCGCATTGTATGGGTGTGTGTTATATTACATTCACTAGTAGGAGTGAGAAAAACATCACGGGGTGGTGTGAATCGGAGGGTCTGAATTAGGATAGGCAGTGAGTGGCAATGTAGGATGGAGAAACGCACCGCGGGGTGGTCAGCATGGGGAGGTCTGGGAAAATGCAGTGGTAAAGTAGGATAGGTTTCTGAAAAACCTCGCGGGGTGTTGCGCATTGTATGGGTGTGTGTTACATTAAATTCACTAGTAGGAGTGAGAAAAACATCACGGGGTGGTGCGCATTGTATGGGTGTGTGTTACATTACATTCACTAGTAGGAGCGAGAAAAACATCACGGGGTGGTGTGAATCGGAGTGTCTGAATTAGGATAGGCAGTGAGTGGCCTTGTAGGATGGAGAAAAGCACCGCGGGGTGGTCAGCATGGGGAGGTCAGGGAACATGCAGTGGCAATGTAAGATAGGTTTCTGAAAAACATCGGGGGTGGTGCGCATTGTATGGGTGTGTGTTACATTACATTCACTAGTAGGAGTGAGAAAAACATCACGGGGTGCTGCGCATTTTATGGGTGTGAGTTACATTACATTCACTAGTAGGAGTGAGAAAAACATCACGGGGTGGTGCCCATTGTATGGGTGTGTGTTACCTTACATTCACTAGTACGAGTGAGAAAAAACATCACGGGGTGGTGCGCATTGTATGGGTGTGTGTTACATTACATTCACTAGTAGGAGTGAGAAAAACATCACGGGGTGGTGTGAATCGGAGGGTCTGAATTAGGATAGGCAGTGAGTGGCAATGTAGGATGGAGAAAAGCACCACGGGGTGGTCAGCATGGGGAGGTCCTGGAAAATGCAGTGGTAATGTAGGATAGGTTTCTGAAAAACATCGCGGGGTGGTGCGCATTGTATGGGTGGGTGTTACATTAAATTCACTAGTAGGAGTGAGAAAAACATCACGGGGTTGTGCGCATTGTATGGGTGTGTGTTACATTACATACACTAGTAGGTGCGAGAAAAACATCAAGGGGTGGTGTGAATCGGAGGGTCTGAATTAGGATAGGCAGTGAGTGGGAATGTAGGATGGAGAAAAGCACCGCGGTGTGGTCAGCATGGGGAGGTCAGGGAACATGCAGTGGCAATGTAGGATAGGTTTCTGAAAAATGGTGTGCATTGTATGGGTGTGTGTTACATTACATTCACTAGTAGGAGTGAGAAAAACATCACGGGGTGGTGCGCATTGTATGGGTGTGTGTTACATTACATTCACTAGTAGGAGTGAGAAAAACATCACGCGGTGGTGTGAATCGGAGGGTCTGTATTAGGATAGGCAGTGAGTGGCAATGTAGGACGGAGAAAAGCACCGCGGGGTGGTCAGCATGTGGAGGTCAGGGAACATCCAGTGGCAATGTAGGATAGGTTTCTGAAAAACATCGCGGGGTGGTGCGCATTGTATAGGTGTGTGTTACATTACATTCACTAGTAGGAGTGAGAAAAACATCACGGGGTGGTGTGATTCGGAGGTTCTGAAATAAGATATGCAGTGAGTGGCAATGTAGGAAGGAGAAAAGCACCGCGGGGTGGTCAGCATGGGGAAGTCAGGGAACATGCAGTGGCAATGCAGGATAGTTTTCTGAAAAACATCAAGGGGCGGTGCGCATTGCATGGGTGTGTGTTACATTACATTCACTAGTAGGAGTGAGAAAAACTTCACGGGGTGGTGTGAATCCGAGGGTCTGAATTAGGATAGGCAGTGAGTGGCCTTGTAGGATGGAGAAAAGCACCGCGGCGTGGTCAGCATGGGAAGGTCAGGGAACATGCAGTGGCAATGTAAGATAGGTTTCTGAAAAACATCGGGGGTGGTGCGCATTGTATGGGTGTGTGTTACATTACATTCACTAGTAGGAGTGAGAAAAACATCACGGGGTGCTGCGCATTGTATGGGTGTGAGTTACATTACATTCACTAGTAGGAGTGAGAAAAACATCACAGGCTGGTGTGAATCGGAGGGTCTGAATTAGGATAGGCAGTGAGTGGCAATGTAGGATGGAGAAAAGCACCGCGGGGTGGTGAGCATGGGGAGGTCAGGGAACATGCAGTGGCAATGTAGGATAGGTTTCTGAAAAACATCAAGGGGTGGTGCGCATTGTATGGGTGTGTGTTACATTACATTCACTAGTAGGAGTGAGAAAAACATCACGGGGTGGTGTGAATCGGAGGGTCTGAATTAGGATAGGCAGTGAGTGGCAATGTAGGATGGAGAAAAGCACCGCGGGGTGGTGAGCATGGGGAGGTCAGGGAACATGCAGTGGCAATGTAGGATAGGTTTCTAAAAAACATTGTGAGGTGGTGCGCATTGTATGGGTGGGTGTTACATTACATTCACTAGTAGGAGTGAGAAAAACATCACGGGGTGGTGCGCATTGTATGGGTGTGTGTTACATTACATTCACTAGTACGAGTGAGAAAAACATCACGGGGTGGTGCGCATTGTATGGGTGTGTGTTACATTACGTTCACTAGTAGGAGTGAGAAAAACATCACGGGGTGGTGTCGATCGGAAGGTCTGAATTAGGATAGTCAGTGAGTGGCAATGTAGGATGGAGAAAAGCACCGCGGGGTGGTCAGGATGGGGAGGTCATGGAACATGCAGTGGAAATGTAGGATAGGTTTCTGAAAACCATCGCGGGGTGGTGCGCATTGAATGGGTGTGTGTTACATTACATTCACTAGTAGGAGTGAGAAAAACATCACGGGGCGGTGTGAATCGGAGGGTCTGTATTAGGATAGGCAGTGAGTGGCAATGTAGGACGGAGAAAAGCACCGCGGGGTGGTCAGCATGTGGAGGTCAGGGAACATCCAGTGGCAATGTAGGATAGGTTTCTGAAAAACATCGCGGGGTGGTGCGCATTGTATAGGTGTGTGTTACATTACATTCACTAGTAGGAGTGAGAAAAACATCACGGGGTGGTGTGATTCGGAGGTTCTGAAATAAGATATGCAGTGAGTGGCAATGTAGGAAGGAGAAAAGCACCGCGGGGTGGTCAGCATGGGGAAGTCAGGGAACATGCAGTGGCAATGCAGGATAGTTTTCTGAAAAACATCAAGGGGCGGTGCGCATTGCATGGGTGTGTGTTACATTACATTCACTAGTAGGAGTGAGAAAAACTTCACGGGGTGGTGTGAATCCGAGGGTCTGAATTAGGATAGGCAGTGAGTGGCCTTGTAGGATGGAGAAAAGCACCGCGGCGTGGTCAGCATGGGAAGGTCAGGGAACATGCAGTGGCAATGTAAGATAGGTTTCTGAAAAACATCGGGGGTGGTGCGCATTGTATGGGTGTGTGTTACATTACATTCACTAGTAGGAGTGAGAAAAACATCACGGGGTGCTGCGCATTGTATGGGTGTGAGTTACATTACATTCACTAGTAGGAGTGAGAAAAACATCACAGGCTGGTGTGAATCGGAGGGTCTGAATTAGGATAGGCAGTGAGTGGCAATGTAGGATGGAGAAAAGCACCGCGGGGTGGTGAGCATGGGGAGGTCAGGGAACATGCAGTGGCAATGTAGGATAGGTTTCTGAAAAACATCAAGGGGTGGTGCGCATTGTATGGGTGTGTGTTACATTACATTCACTAGTAGGAGTGAGAAAAACATCACGGGGTGGTGTGAATCGGAGGGTCTGAATTAGGATAGGCAGTGAGTGGCAATGTAGGATGGAGAAAAGCACCGCGGGGTGGTGAGCATGGGGAGGTCAGGGAACATGCAGTGGCAATGTAGGATAGGTTTCTAAAAAACATTGTGAGGTGGTGCGCATTGTATGGGTGGGTGTTACATTACATTCACTAGTAGGAGTGAGAAAAACATCACGGGGTGGTGCGCATTGTATGGGTGTGTGTTACATTACATTCACTAGTACGAGTGAGAAAAACATCACGGGGTGGTGCGCATTGTATGGGTGTGTGTTACATTACGTTCACTAGTAGGAGTGAGAAAAACATCACGGGGTGGTGTCGATCGGAAGGTCTGAATTAGGATAGTCAGTGAGTGGCAATGTAGGATGGAGAAAAGCACCGCGGGGTGGTCAGGATGGGGAGGTCATGGAACATGCAGTGGAAATGTAGGATAGGTTTCTGAAAACCATCGCGGGGTGGTGCGCATTGAATGGGTGTGTGTTACATTACATTCACTAGTAGGAGTGAGAAAAACATCACGGGGCGGTGCGCGTTATATGGGTGTGTGTTACATTACATTCACTAGTAGGAGTGAGAAAATCATCACGGGGCGGTGCGCATTGTATGGGTGTGTGTTACATTACATTCACTAGTACGAGTGAGAAAAACATCACGGGGTGGTGCGCGTTGTATGGGTGTGTGTTATATTACATTCACTAGTAGGAGTGAGAAAAACATCACAGGGTGGTGTGAATCGGAGGGTCTGAATTAGGATACGCAGTGAGTGGCAATGTAGGATGGAGAAAAGCACCGCGGGGTGGTCAGCATGGGGAGGTCAGGGAAAATGCAGTGGTAATGTTGGATAGGTTTCTGAAAAACCTCGCGGGGTGGTGCGCATTGTATGGGTGTGTGTTACATTAAATTCACTAGTAGGAGTGAGAAAAACATCACGGGGTGGTGCGCATTGTATGGGTGTGTGTTACATTACATTCACTAGTAGGAGCGAGAAAAACATCACGGTGTGGTGTGAATCGGAGGGTCTGAATTAGGATAGGCAGTGAGTGGCAATGTAGGATGGAGAAAAGCACCGCGGTGTGGTCAGCATGGGGAGGTCAGGGAACATGCAGTGGCAATGTAGGATAGGTTTCTGAAAAATATCGCGGGGTGGTGTGCATTGTATGGGTGTGTGTTACATTACATTCACTAGTAGGAGTGAGAAAAACATCACGGGGTGGTGCGCATTGTATGGGTGTGTGTTACACTACATTCACTAGTAGGAGTGAGAAAATCATCACGGGGTGGTCACATTGCATGGGTGTCTGTTACATTACATTCACTAGTAGGAGTGAGAAAAACATCACGGGGTGGTGTGAATCATAGGGTCTGAATTAGGATAGGCAGTGAGTGGCAATGTAGGATGGAGAAAAGCACCACGGGGTGGTCAGCATGGGGAGGTCAGGGAACATGCAGTGGCAATGTAGGATAGGTTTCTGAAAAACATCGCGGGGTGGTGCGCATTGTATATGTGTGTGTTACATTACATTCACTAGTAGGAGTGAGAAAAACATCACGGGGTGGTGTGAATCGGAGTGTCTGAATTAGGATAGGCAGTGAGTGGCCTTGTAGGATGGAGAAAAGCACCGCTGGGTGGTCAGCATGGGAAGGTCAGGGAACATGCAGTGGCAATGTAAGATAGGTTTCTGAAAAACATCGGGGGTGGTGCGCATTGTATGGGTGGGTGTTACATTACATTCACTAGTAGGAGTGAGAAAAACATCACGGGGTGGTGCGCATTGTATGGGTGTTTGTTACATTACATTCACTAGTACGAGTGAGAAAAACATCACGGGGTGGTGCGCATTGTATGGGTGTGTGTTACATTACGTTCACTAGTAGGAGTGAGAAAAACATCACGGGGTGGTGTCAATCGGAAGGTCTGAATTAGGATAGGCAGTGAGTGGCAATGTAGGATGGAGAAAAGCACCGCGGGGTGGTCAGCATGGGGAGGTCAGGGAACATGCAGTGGCAATGTAGGATAGGTTTCTGAAAACCATCGCGGGGTGGTGCACATTGAATGGGTGTGTGTTACATTACATTCACTAGTAGGAGTGAGAAAAACATCACGGGGTGTTGCGCGTTATATGGGTGTGTGTTACATTACATTCACTAGTAGGAGTGAGAAAATCATCACGGGGCGGTGCGCATTGTATGGGTGTGTGTTACATTACATTCACTAGTACGAGTGAGAAAAACATCACGGGGTGGTGCGCATTGTATGGGTGTGTGTTATATTACATTCACTAGTAGGAGTGAGAAAAACATCACGGGGTGGTGCGCATTGTATGGGTGTGTGTTACACTACATTCACTAGTAGGAGTGAGAAAATCATCACGGGGTGGTCGCATTGCATGGGTGTCTGTTACATTACATTCACTAGTAGGAGTGAGAAAAACATCACGGGGTGGTGTGAATCATAGGGTCTGAATTAGGATAGGCAGTGAGTGGCAATGTAGGATGGAGAAAAGCACCACGGGGTGGTCAGCATGGGGAGGTCAGGGAACATGCAGTGGCAATGTAGGATAGGTTTCTGAAAAACATCGCGGGGTGGTGCGCATTGTATATGTGTGTGTTACATTACATTCACTAGTAGGAGTGAGAAAAACATCACGTGTTGGTGTGAATCGGAGTGTCTGAATTAGGATAGGCAGTGAGTGGCCTTGTAGGATGGAGAAAAGCACCGCTGGGTGGTCAGCATGGGAAGGTCAGGGAACATGCAGTGGCAATGTAAGATAGGTTTCTGAAAAACATCGGGGGTGGTGCGCATTGTATGGGTGGGTGTTACATTACATTCACTAGTAGGAGTGAGAAAAACATCACGGGGTGGTGCGCATTGTATGGGTGTTTGTTACATTACATTCACTAGTACGAGTGAGAAAAACATCACGGGGTGGTGCGCATTGTATGGGTGTGTGTTACATTACGTTCACTAGTAGGAGTGAGAAAAACATCACGGGGTGGTGTCAATCGGAAGGTCTGAATTAGGATAGGCAGTGAGTGGCAATGTAGGATGGAGAAAAGCACCGCGGGGTGGTCAGCATGGGGAGGTCAGGGAACATGCAGTGGCAATGTAGGATAGGTTTCTGAAAACCATCGCGGGGTGGTGCACATTGAATGGGTGTGTGTTACATTACATTCACTAGTAGGAGTGAGAAAAACATCACGGGGTGTTGCGCGTTATATGGGTGTGTGTTACATTACATTCACTAGTAGGAGTGAGAAAATCATCACGGGGCGGTGCGCATTGTATGGGTGTGTGTTACATTACATTCACTAGTACGAGTGAGAAAAACATCACGGGGTGGTGCGCATTGTATGGGTGTGTGTTATATTACATTCACTAGTAGGAGTGAGAAAAACATCACGGGGTGGTGTGAATCGGAGGGTCTGAATTAGGATAGGCAGTGAGTGGCAATGTAGGATGGAGAAACGCACCGCGGGGTGGTCAGCATGGGGAGGTCTGGGAAAATGCAGTGGTAAAGTAGGATAGGTTTCTGAAAAACCTCGCGGGGTGTTGCGCATTGTATGGGTGTGTGTTACATTAAATTCACTAGTAGGAGTGAGAAAAACATCACGGGGTGGTGCGCATTGTATGGGTGTGTGTTACATTACATTCACTAGTAGGAGCGAGAAAAACATCACGGTGTGGTGTGAATCGGAGGGTCTGAATTAGGATAGGCAGTGAGTGGCAATGTAGGATGGAGAAAAGCACCGCGGTGTGGTCAGCATGGGGAGGTCAGGGAACATGCAGTGGCAATGTAGGATAGGTTTCTGAAAAATATCGCGGGGTGGTGTACATTGTATGGGTGTTTGTTACATTACATTCACTAGTAGGAGTGAGAAAAACATCACGGGGTGGTGCGCATTTTATGGGTGTGTGTTACATTACATTCACTAGTAGGAGTGAGAAAAACATCACGGGGTGGTGTGAATCGGAGTGTCTGAATTAGGATAGGCAGTGAGTGGCCTTGTAGGATGGAGAAAAGCACCGCGGGGTGGTCAGCATGGGGAGGTCAGGGAACATGCAGTGGCAATGTAAGATAGGTTTCTGAAAAACATCGGGGGTGGTGCGCATTGTATGGGTGTGTGTTACATTACATACACTAGTAGGAGTGAGAAAAACATCACGGGGTGCTGCGCATTTTATGGGTGTGAGTTACATTACATTCACTAGTAGGAGTGAGAAAAACATCACGGGGTGGTGCCCATTGTATGGGTGTGTGTTACCTTACATTCACTAGTACGAGTGAGAAAAAACATCACGGGGTGGTGCGCATTGTATGGGTGTGTGTTACATTACATTCACTAGTAGGAGTGAGAAAAACATCACGGGGTGGTGTGAATCGGAGGGTCTGAATTAGGATAGGCAGTGAGTGGCAATGTAGGATGGAGAAAAGCACCACGGGGTGGTCAGCATGGGGAGGTCCTGGAAAATGCAGTGGTAATGTAGGATAGGTTTCTGAAAAACATCGCGGGGTGGTGCGCATTGTATGGGTGGGTGTTACATTAAATTCACTAGTAGGAGTGAGAAAAACATCACGGGGTTGTGCGCATTGTATGGGTGTGTGTTACATTACATACACTAGTAGGTGCGAGAAAAACATCAAGGGGTGGTGTGAATCGGAGGGTCTGAATTAGGATAGGCAGTGAGTGGGAATGTAGGATGGAGAAAAGCACCGCGGTGTGGTCAGCATGGGGAGGTCAGGGAACATGCAGTGGCAATGTAGGATAGGTTTCTGAAAAATGGTGTGCATTGTATGGGTGTGTGTTACATTACATTCACTAGTAGGAGTGAGAAAAACATCACGGGGTGGTGCGCATTGTATGGGTGTGTGTTACATTACATTCACTAGTAGGAGTGAGAAAAACATCACGCGGTGGTGTGAATCGGAGGGTCTGTATTAGGATAGGCAGTGAGTGGCAATGTAGGACGGAGAAAAGCACCGCGGGGTGGTCAGCATGTGGAGGTCAGGGAACATCCAGTGGCAATGTAGGATAGGTTTCTGAAAAACATCGCGGGGTGGTGCGCATTGTATAGGTGTGTGTTACATTACATTCACTAGTAGGAGTGAGAAAAACATCACGGGGTGGTGTGATTCGGAGGTTCTGAAATAAGATATGCAGTGAGTGGCAATGTAGGAAGGAGAAAAGCACCGCGGGGTGGTCAGCATGGGGAAGTCAGGGAACATGCAGTGGCAATGCAGGATAGTTTTCTGAAAAACATCAAGGGGCGGTGCGCATTGCATGGGTGTGTGTTACATTACATTCACTAGTAGGAGTGAGAAAAACTTCACGGGGTGGTGTGAATCCGAGGGTCTGAATTAGGATAGGCAGTGAGTGGCCTTGTAGGATGGAGAAAAGCACCGCGGCGTGGTCAGCATGGGAAGGTCAGGGAACATGCAGTGGCAATGTAAGATAGGTTTCTGAAAAACATCGGGGGTGGTGCGCATTGTATGGGTGTGTGTTACATTACATTCACTAGTAGGAGTGAGAAAAACATCACGGGGTGCTGCGCATTGTATGGGTGTGAGTTACATTACATTCACTAGTAGGAGTGAGAAAAACATCACAGGCTGGTGTGAATCGGAGGGTCTGAATTAGGATAGGCAGTGAGTGGCAATGTAGGATGGAGAAAAGCACCGCGGGGTGGTGAGCATGGGGAGGTCAGGGAACATGCAGTGGCAATGTAGGATAGGTTTCTGAAAAACATCAAGGGGTGGTGCGCATTGTATGGGTGTGTGTTACATTACATTCACTAGTAGGAGTGAGAAAAACATCACGGGGTGGTGTGAATCGGAGGGTCTGAATTAGGATAGGCAGTGAGTGGCAATGTAGGATGGAGAAAAGCACCGCGGGGTGGTGAGCATGGGGAGGTCAGGGAACATGCAGTGGCAATGTAGGATAGGTTTCTAAAAAACATTGTGAGGTGGTGCGCATTGTATGGGTGGGTGTTACATTACATTCACTAGTAGGAGTGAGAAAAACATCACGGGGTGGTGCGCATTGTATGGGTGTGTGTTACATTACATTCACTAGTACGAGTGAGAAAAACATCACGGGGTGGTGCGCATTGTATGGGTGTGTGTTACATTACGTTCACTAGTAGGAGTGAGAAAAACATCACGGGGTGGTGTCGATCGGAAGGTCTGAATTAGGATAGTCAGTGAGTGGCAATGTAGGATGGAGAAAAGCACCGCGGGGTGGTCAGGATGGGGAGGTCATGGAACATGCAGTGGAAATGTAGGATAGGTTTCTGAAAACCATCGCGGGGTGGTGCGCATTGAATGGGTGTGTGTTACATTACATTCACTAGTAGGAGTGAGAAAAACATCACGGGGCGGTGTGAATCGGAGGGTCTGTATTAGGATAGGCAGTGAGTGGCAATGTAGGACGGAGAAAAGCACCGCGGGGTGGTCAGCATGTGGAGGTCAGGGAACATCCAGTGGCAATGTAGGATAGGTTTCTGAAAAACATCGCGGGGTGGTGCGCATTGTATAGGTGTGTGTTACATTACATTCACTAGTAGGAGTGAGAAAAACATCACGGGGTGGTGTGATTCGGAGGTTCTGAAATAAGATATGCAGTGAGTGGCAATGTAGGAAGGAGAAAAGCACCGCGGGGTGGTCAGCATGGGGAAGTCAGGGAACATGCAGTGGCAATGCAGGATAGTTTTCTGAAAAACATCAAGGGGCGGTGCGCATTGCATGGGTGTGTGTTACATTACATTCACTAGTAGGAGTGAGAAAAACTTCACGGGGTGGTGTGAATCCGAGGGTCTGAATTAGGATAGGCAGTGAGTGGCCTTGTAGGATGGAGAAAAGCACCGCGGCGTGGTCAGCATGGGAAGGTCAGGGAACATGCAGTGGCAATGTAAGATAGGTTTCTGAAAAACATCGGGGGTGGTGCGCATTGTATGGGTGTGTGTTACATTACATTCACTAGTAGGAGTGAGAAAAACATCACGGGGTGCTGCGCATTGTATGGGTGTGAGTTACATTACATTCACTAGTAGGAGTGAGAAAAACATCACAGGCTGGTGTGAATCGGAGGGTCTGAATTAGGATAGGCAGTGAGTGGCAATGTAGGATGGAGAAAAGCACCGCGGGGTGGTGAGCATGGGGAGGTCAGGGAACATGCAGTGGCAATGTAGGATAGGTTTCTGAAAAACATCAAGGGGTGGTGCGCATTGTATGGGTGTGTGTTACATTACATTCACTAGTAGGAGTGAGAAAAACATCACGGGGTGGTGTGAATCGGAGGGTCTGAATTAGGATAGGCAGTGAGTGGCAATGTAGGATGGAGAAAAGCACCGCGGGGTGGTGAGCATGGGGAGGTCAGGGAACATGCAGTGGCAATGTAGGATAGGTTTCTAAAAAACATTGTGAGGTGGTGCGCATTGTATGGGTGGGTGTTACATTACATTCACTAGTAGGAGTGAGAAAAACATCACGGGGTGGTGCGCATTGTATGGGTGTGTGTTACATTACATTCACTAGTACGAGTGAGAAAAACATCACGGGGTGGTGCGCATTGTATGGGTGTGTGTTACATTACGTTCACTAGTAGGAGTGAGAAAAACATCACGGGGTGGTGTCGATCGGAAGGTCTGAATTAGGATAGTCAGTGAGTGGCAATGTAGGATGGAGAAAAGCACCGCGGGGTGGTCAGGATGGGGAGGTCATGGAACATGCAGTGGAAATGTAGGATAGGTTTCTGAAAACCATCGCGGGGTGGTGCGCATTGAATGGGTGTGTGTTACATTACATTCACTAGTAGGAGTGAGAAAAACATCACGGGGCGGTGCGCGTTATATGGGTGTGTGTTACATTACATTCACTAGTAGGAGTGAGAAAATCATCACGGGGCGGTGCGCATTGTATGGGTGTGTGTTACATTACATTCACTAGTACGAGTGAGAAAAACATCACGGGGTGGTGCGCGTTGTATGGGTGTGTGTTATATTACATTCACTAGTAGGAGTGAGAAAAACATCACAGGGTGGTGTGAATCGGAGGGTCTGAATTAGGATACGCAGTGAGTGGCAATGTAGGATGGAGAAAAGCACCGCGGGGTGGTCAGCATGGGGAGGTCAGGGAAAATGCAGTGGTAATGTTGGATAGGTTTCTGAAAAACCTCGCGGGGTGGTGCGCATTGTATGGGTGTGTGTTACATTAAATTCACTAGTAGGAGTGAGAAAAACATCACGGGGTGGTGCGCATTGTATGGGTGTGTGTTACATTACATTCACTAGTAGGAGCGAGAAAAACATCACGGTGTGGTGTGAATCGGAGGGTCTGAATTAGGATAGGCAGTGAGTGGCAATGTAGGATGGAGAAAAGCACCGCGGTGTGGTCAGCATGGGGAGGTCAGGGAACATGCAGTGGCAATGTAGGATAGGTTTCTGAAAAATATCGCGGGGTGGTGTGCATTGTATGGGTGTGTGTTACATTACATTCACTAGTAGGAGTGAGAAAAACATCACGGGGTGGTGCGCATTGTATGGGTGTGTGTTACACTACATTCACTAGTAGGAGTGAGAAAATCATCACGGGGTGGTCACATTGCATGGGTGTCTGTTACATTACATTCACTAGTAGGAGTGAGAAAAACATCACGGGGTGGTGTGAATCATAGGGTCTGAATTAGGATAGGCAGTGAGTGGCAATGTAGGATGGAGAAAAGCACCACGGGGTGGTCAGCATGGGGAGGTCAGGGAACATGCAGTGGCAATGTAGGATAGGTTTCTGAAAAACATCGCGGGGTGGTGCGCATTGTATATGTGTGTGTTACATTACATTCACTAGTAGGAGTGAGAAAAACATCACGGGGTGGTGTGAATCGGAGTGTCTGAATTAGGATAGGCAGTGAGTGGCCTTGTAGGATGGAGAAAAGCACCGCTGGGTGGTCAGCATGGGAAGGTCAGGGAACATGCAGTGGCAATGTAAGATAGGTTTCTGAAAAACATCGGGGGTGGTGCGCATTGTATGGGTGGGTGTTACATTACATTCACTAGTAGGAGTGAGAAAAACATCACGGGGTGGTGCGCATTGTATGGGTGTTTGTTACATTACATTCACTAGTACGAGTGAGAAAAACATCACGGGGTGGTGCGCATTGTATGGGTGTGTGTTACATTACGTTCACTAGTAGGAGTGAGAAAAACATCACGGGGTGGTGTCAATCGGAAGGTCTGAATTAGGATAGGCAGTGAGTGGCAATGTAGGATGGAGAAAAGCACCGCGGGGTGGTCAGCATGGGGAGGTCAGGGAACATGCAGTGGCAATGTAGGATAGGTTTCTGAAAACCATCGCGGGGTGGTGCACATTGAATGGGTGTGTGTTACATTACATTCACTAGTAGGAGTGAGAAAAACATCACGGGGTGTTGCGCGTTATATGGGTGTGTGTTACATTACATTCACTAGTAGGAGTGAGAAAATCATCACGGGGCGGTGCGCATTGTATGGGTGTGTGTTACATTACATTCACTAGTACGAGTGAGAAAAACATCACGGGGTGGTGCGCATTGTATGGGTGTGTGTTATATTACATTCACTAGTAGGAGTGAGAAAAACATCACGGGGTGGTGCGCATTGTATGGGTGTGTGTTACACTACATTCACTAGTAGGAGTGAGAAAATCATCACGGGGTGGTCGCATTGCATGGGTGTCTGTTACATTACATTCACTAGTAGGAGTGAGAAAAACATCACGGGGTGGTGTGAATCATAGGGTCTGAATTAGGATAGGCAGTGAGTGGCAATGTAGGATGGAGAAAAGCACCACGGGGTGGTCAGCATGGGGAGGTCAGGGAACATGCAGTGGCAATGTAGGATAGGTTTCTGAAAAACATCGCGGGGTGGTGCGCATTGTATATGTGTGTGTTACATTACATTCACTAGTAGGAGTGAGAAAAACATCACGTGTTGGTGTGAATCGGAGTGTCTGAATTAGGATAGGCAGTGAGTGGCCTTGTAGGATGGAGAAAAGCACCGCTGGGTGGTCAGCATGGGAAGGTCAGGGAACATGCAGTGGCAATGTAAGATAGGTTTCTGAAAAACATCGGGGGTGGTGCGCATTGTATGGGTGGGTGTTACATTACATTCACTAGTAGGAGTGAGAAAAACATCACGGGGTGGTGCGCATTGTATGGGTGTTTGTTACATTACATTCACTAGTACGAGTGAGAAAAACATCACGGGGTGGTGCGCATTGTATGGGTGTGTGTTACATTACGTTCACTAGTAGGAGTGAGAAAAACATCACGGGGTGGTGTCAATCGGAAGGTCTGAATTAGGATAGGCAGTGAGTGGCAATGTAGGATGGAGAAAAGCACCGCGGGGTGGTCAGCATGGGGAGGTCAGGGAACATGCAGTGGCAATGTAGGATAGGTTTCTGAAAACCATCGCGGGGTGGTGCACATTGAATGGGTGTGTGTTACATTACATTCACTAGTAGGAGTGAGAAAAACATCACGGGGTGTTGCGCGTTATATGGGTGTGTGTTACATTACATTCACTAGTAGGAGTGAGAAAATCATCACGGGGCGGTGCGCATTGTATGGGTGTGTGTTACATTACATTCACTAGTACGAGTGAGAAAAACATCACGGGGTGGTGCGCATTGTATGGGTGTGTGTTATATTACATTCACTAGTAGGAGTGAGAAAAACATCACGGGGTGGTGTGAATCGGAGGGTCTGAATTAGGATAGGCAGTGAGTGGCAATGTAGGATGGAGAAAAGCACCGCGTGGTGGTCAGCATGGGGAGGTCAGGGAAAATGCAGTGGTAATGTAGGATAGGTTTCTGAAAAACCTCGCGGGGTGGTGCACATTGTATGGGTGTGTGTTACATTAAATTCACTAGTAGGAGTGAGAAAAACATCACGGGGTGGTGCGCATTGTATGGGTGTGTGTTACATTACATTCACTAGTAGGAGCGAGAAAAACATCACGGTGTGGTGTGAATCGGAGGGTCTGAATTAGGATAGGCAGTGAGTGGCAATGTAGGATGGAGAAAAGCACCGCGGTGTGGTCAGCATGGGGAGGTCAGGGAACATGCAGTGGCAATGTAGGATAGGTTTCTGAAAAATATCGCGCGGTGGTGTGCATTGTATGGGTGTGTGTTACATTACATTCACTAGTAGGAGTGAGAAAAACATCACGGGGTGGTGCGCATTGTATGGGTGTGTGTTACATTACATTCACTAGTAGGAGTGAGAAAATCATCACGGGGTTGTCGCATTTTATGGGTGTCTGTTACATTACATTCACTAGTAGGAGTGAGAAAAACATCACGGGGTGGTGTGAATCGGAGGGTCTGAATTAGGATAGGCAGTGAGTGGCAATGTAGGATGGAGAAAAGCACCACGGGGTGGTCAGCATGGGGAGGTCAGGGAACATGCAGTGGCAATGTAGGATAGGTTTCTGAAAAACATCGCGGGGTGGTGCGCATTGTATATGTGTGTGCTACATTACATTCACTAGTAGGAGTGAGAAAAACATCACGGGGTGGTGTGAATCGGAGAGTCTGAATTAGGATAGGCAGTGAGTGGCAATGTATGATGGAGAAAAGCACCGCGAGGTGGTCAGCATTGGGAGGTCAGGGAACATGCAGTGGCAATGTAGGATAGTTTTCTGAAAAACATCACGGGGTGGTGCGCACTGTATGGGTGTTTGTTACATTACATTCACTAGTAGGAGTGAGAAAAACATTCACTAGTAGGAGTGAGAAAAACATCACGGGGTGGTGTGAATCGGAGGGTCTGAAATAAGATATGCAGTGAGTGGCAATGTAGGAAGGAGAAAAGCACCGCGGGGTGGTCAGCATGAGGAAGTCAGGGAACCTGCAGTGGCAATGCAGGATAGGTTTCTGAAAAACATCGCGGGGTGGTGCGCATTGTATGGGTGTGTGTTACATTACATTCACTAGTGGGAGTGAGAAAAACATCACGGGGTGGTGCGCATTGTATGGGTGTGTGTTACATTACATTCACTAGTAGGATTGAGAAAAACATCACGGGGTGCTGTGAATCGGAGGGTCTGAATTAGGATAGGTAGTGAGTGGCAATGTAGGATATAGAAAAGCACCGCAGGGTGGTCAGCATGGGGAGGTCAGGGAACATGCAGTTTCAATGTACGATAGGTTTCTGAAAAACATCGCGGGGTGGTGTGCATTGTATGTGTGTGTGTTACATTACATTCACTATTAGGAGTGAGAAAAACATCACGGGGTGCTGCGCATTGTATGGGTGTGAGTTACATTACATTCACTAGTAGGAGTGAGAAAAACATCACAGGGTGGTGTGAATCGGAGGGTCTGAGTTAGGATAGGCAGTGAGTGGCAATGTAGGATGGAGAAAAGCACCGCGGTGTGGTGAAATTGGGGAGGTTAGGGAACATGCAGTGGCAATGTAGGATAGGTTTCTGAAAAATATCAAGGGGTGGTGCGCATTGTATGGGTGTGTGTTACATTACATTCACTAGTAGGAGTGACAAAAACATCACGGGGTTGTGTGAATCGGAGGGTCTGAATTAGGATAGGCAGTGAGTGGCAATGTAGGATGGAGAAAAGCACCGCGGGGTCGTCAGCATGGGGAGGTCAGGGAACATGCAGTGGCAATGTAGGATAGGTTTCTGAAAAACATCGTGGGGTGGTGCGCATTGTATGGGTGGGTGTTACATTACATTCACTAGTAGGAGTGAGAAAAACATCACGGGGTGGTGCGCATTGTATGGGTGTGTGTTACATTACATTCACTAGTACGAGTGAGAAACACATCACAGGGTGGTGCGCATTGTATGGGTGTGTGTTACATTACGTTCACTAGTAGGAGTGAGAAAAACATCACGGGGTGGTGTCAATCGGAAGGTCTGAATTAGGATAGGCAGTGAGTGGCAATGTAGGATGGAGAAAAGCACCGCGGGGTGGTCAGCATGGGGAGGTCAGGGAACATGCAGTGGAAATGTAGGATAGGTTTCTGAAATACATCGCGGGGTGGTGCGCATTGTATGGGTGTGTGTTACATTACATTCACTAGTAGGAGTGAGAAAAACATCACGGGGCGGTGCGCATTGTATGGGTGTGTGTTACATTACATTCACTAGTACGAGTGAGAAAAACATCACGGGGTGGTGCGCATTGTATGGGTGTGTGTTATATTACATTCACTAGTAGGAGTGAGAAAAACATCACGGGGTGGTGTGAATCGGAGGGTCTGAATTAGGATAGGCAGTGAGTGGCAATGTAGGATGGAGAAACGCACCGCGGGGTGGTCAGCATGGGGAGGTCTGGGAAAATGCAGTGGTAAAGTAGGATAGGTTTCTGAAAAACCTCGCGGGGTGTTGCGCATTGTATGGGTGTGTGTTACATTAAATTCACTAGTAGGAGTGAGAAAAACATCACGGGGTGGTGCGCATTGTATGGGTGTGTGTTACATTACATTCACTAGTAGGAGCGAGAAAAACATCATGGTGTGGTGTGAATCGGAGGGTCTGAATTAGGATAGGCAGTGAGTGGCAATGTAGGATGGAGAAAAGCACCGCGGTGTGGTCAGCATGGGGAGGTCAGGGAACATGCAGTGGCAATGTAGGATAGGTTTCTGAAAAATATCGCGGGGTGGTGTACATTGTATGGGTGTTTGTTACATTACATTCACTAGTAGGAGTGAGAAAAACATCACGGGGTGGTGCGCATTTTATGGGTGTGTGTTACATTACATTCACTAGTAGGAGTGAGAAAAACATCACGGGGTGGTGTGAATCGGAGTGTCTGAATTAGGATAGGCAGTGAGTGGCCTTGTAGGATGGAGAAAAGCACCGCGGGGTGGTCAGCATGGGGAGGTCAGGGAACATGCAGTGGCAATGTAAGATAGGTTTCTGAAAAACATCGGGGGTGGTGCGCATTGTATGGGTGTGTGTTACATTACATTCACTAGTAGGAGTGAGAAAAACATCACGGGGTGCTGCGCATTTTATGGGTGTGAGTGACATTACATTCACTAGTAGGAGTGAGAAAAACATCACAGGGTGGTGTGAATCGGAGGGTCTGAATTAGGATAGGCAGTGAGTGGCAATGTAGGATGGAGAAAAGCACCGCGGTGTGGTGAGCATGGGGAGGTCAGGCAACATGCAGTGGCAATGTAGGATAGGTTTCTGAAAAACATCAAGGGGTGGTGCGCATTGTATGGTTGTGTGTTACATTACATTCACTAGTAGCAGTGAGAAAAATATCACGGGGTGGTGCGCATTGTATGGGTGTGTGTTACATTACATTCACTAGTAGGAGTGAGAAAAACATCACGGTGTGGTGTGAATCGGAGTGTCTGAATTAGGATAGGCAGTGAGTGGCCTTGTAGGATGGAGAAAAGCACCGCGGGTTGGTCAGCATGGGAAGGTCAGGGAACATGCAGTGGCAATGTAAGATAGGTTTCTGAAAAACATCGGGGGTGGTGCGCATTGTATGGGTGTGTGTTACATTACATTCACTAGTAGGAGTGAGAAAAACATCACGGGGTGGTGTGAATCGGAGGGTCTGAATTAGGATAGGCAGTGAGTGGCAATGTAGGATGGAGAAAAGCACCGCGGTGTGGTGAAATTGGGGAGGTTAGGGAACATGCAGTGGCAATGTAGGATAGGTTTCTGAAAAATATCAAGGGGTGGTGCGCATTGTATGGGTGTGTGTTACATTACATTCACTAGTAGGAGTGACAAAAACATCACGGGGTGGTGTGAATCGGAGGGTCTGAATTAGGATAGGCAGTGAGTGGCAATGTAGGATGGAGAAAAGCACCGCGGGGTCGTCAGCATGGGGAGGTCAGGGAACATGCAGTGGCAATGTAGGATAGGTTTCTGAAAAACATCGTGGGGTGGTGCGCATTGTATGGGTGGGTGTTACATTACATTCACTAGTAGGAGTGAGAAAAACATCACGGGGTGGTGCGCATTGTATGGGTGTGTGTTACATTACATTCACTAGTACGAGTGAGAAACACATCACGGGGTGGTGCGCATTGTATGGGTGTGTGTTACATTACGTTCACTAGTAGGAGTGAGAAAAACATCACGGGGTGGTGTCAATCGGAAGGTCTGAATTAGGATAGGCAGTGAGTGGCAATGTAGGATGGAGAAAAGCACCGCGGGGTGGTCAGCATGGGGAGGTCAGGGAACATGCAGTGGAAATGTAGGATAGGTTTCTGAAATACATCGCGGGGTGGTGCGCATTGTATGGGTGTGTGTTACATTACATTCACTAGTAGGAGTGAGAAAAACATCACGGGGCGGTGCGCATTGTATGGGTGTGTGTTACATTACATTCACTAGTACGAGTGAGAAAAACATCACGGGGTGGTGCGCATTGTATGGGTGTGTGTTATATTACATTCACTAGTAGGAGTGAGAAAAACATCACGGGGTGGTGTGAATCGGAGGGTCTGAATTAGGATAGGCAGTGAGTGGCAATGTAGGATGGAGAAACGCACCGCGGGGTGGTCAGCATGGGGAGGTCTGGGAAAATGCAGTGGTAAAGTAGGATAGGTTTCTGAAAAACCTCGCGGGGTGTTGCGCATTGTATGGGTGTGTGTTACATTAAATTCACTAGTAGGAGTGAGAAAAACATCACGGGGTGGTGCGCATTGTATGGGTGTGTGTTACATTACATTCACTAGTAGGAGCGAGAAAAACATCACGGTGTGGTGTGAATCGGAGGGTCTGAATTAGGATAGGCAGTGAGTGGCAATGTAGGATGGAGAAAAGCACCGCGGTGTGGTCAGCATGGGGAGGTCAGGGAACATGCAGTGGCAATGTAGGATAGGTTTCTGAAAAATATCGCGGGGTGGTGTACATTGTATGGGTGTTTGTTACATTACATTCACTAGTAGGAGTGAGAAAAACATCACGGGGTGGTGCGCATTTTATGGGTGTGTGTTACATTACATTCACTAGTAGGAGTGAGAAAAACATCACGGGGTGGTGTGAATCGGAGTGTCTGAATTAGGATAGGCAGTGAGTGGCCTTGTAGGATGGAGAAAAGCACCGCGGGGTGGTCAGCATGGGGAGGTCAGGGAACATGCAGTGGCAATGTAAGATAGGTTTCTGAAAAACATCGGGGGTGGTGCGCATTGTATGGGTGTGTGTTACATTACATTCACTAGTAGGAGTGAGAAAAACATCACGGGGTGCTGCGCATTTTATGGGTGTGAGTTACATTACATTCACTAGTAGGAGTGAGAAAAACATCACAGGGTGGTGTGAATCGGAGGGTCTGAATTAGGATAGGCAGTGAGTGGCAATGTAGGATGGAGAAAAGCACCGCGGTGTGGTGAGCATGGGGAGGTCAGGCAACATGCAGTGGCAATGTAGGATAGGTTTCTGAAAAACATCAAGGGGTGGTGCGCATTGTATGGTTGTGTGTTACATTACATTCACTAGTAGCAGTGAGAAAAATATCACGGGGTGGTGCGCATTGTATGGGTGTGTGTTACATTACATTCACTAGTAGGAGTGAGAAAAACATCACGGTGTGGTGTGAATCGGAGTGTCTGAATTAGGATAGGCAGTGAGTGGCCTTGTAGGATGGAGAAAAGCACCGCGGGGTGGTCAGCATGGGAAGGTCAGGGAACATGCAGTGGCAATGTAAGATAGGTTTCTGAAAAACATCGGGGGTGGTGCGCATTGTATGGGTGTGTGTTACATTACATTCACTAGTAGGAGTGAGAAAAACATCACGGGGTGGTGTGAATCGGAGGGTCTGAATTAGGATAGGCAGTGAGTGGCAATGTAGGATGGAGAAAAGCTCCGCGGGTTGGTCAGCATGGGGAGGTCAGGGAACATGCAGTGGCAATGTAGGATAGGTTTCTGAAAAACATTGTGGGGTGGTGCGCATTGTATGGGTGGGTGTTACATTACATTCACTAGTAGGAGTGAGAAAAACATCACGGGGTGTTGCGCATCGTATGGGTGTGTGTTACATTACATTCACTAGTACGAGTGAGAAAAACATCACGGGGTGGTGCGCATTGTATGGGTGTGTGTTACATTACGTTCACTAGTAGGAGTGAGAAAAACATCATGGGGTGGTGTCAATCGGAAGGTCTGAAATAGGATAGGCAGTGAGTGGCAATGTAGGATGGAGAAAAGCACCGCGGGGTGGTCAGGATGGGGAGGTCATGGAACATGAAGTGGAAATGTAGGATAGGTTTCTGAAAACCATCGCGGGGTGGTGCGCATTGTATGGGTGTGTGTTACATTACATTCACTAGTAGGAGTGAGAAAAACATCACGGGGCGGTGCGCATTATATGGGTGTGTGTTACATTACATTCACTAGTAGGAGTGAGAAAATCATCACGGGGCGGTGCGCATTGTATGGGTGTGTGTTACATTACATTCACTAGTACGAGTGAGAAAAACATCACGGGGTGGTGCGCATTGTATGGGTGTGTGTTATATTACATTCACTAGTAGGAGTGAGAAAAACATCACGGGGAGGTGTGAATCGGAGGGTCTGAATTAGGATAGGCAGTGAGTGGCAATGTAGGATGGAGAAAAGCACCGCGGGGTGGTCAGCATGGGGAGGTCAGGGAAAATGCAGTGGTAATGTAGGATAGGTTTCTGAAAAACCTCGCGTGGTGGTGCGCATTGTATGGGTGTGTGTTACATTAAATTCACCAGTAGGAGTGAGAAAAACATCACGGGGTGGTGCGCATTGTATGGGTGTGTGTTACATTACATTCACTAGTAGGAGTGAGCAAAACATCATGGGGTGGTGTGAATCGGAGGGTCTGAATTAGGATAGGCAGTGAGTGGCCATGTAGGATGGAGAAAAGCACCGCGGGGTGGTCAGCATGGGGAGGTCAGGGAACATGCAGTGGCAATGTAGGATAGGTTTCTGAAAAACATCGTGGGGTGGTCGCATTGTATGGGTGGGTGTTACATTACATTCACTAGTAGGAGTGAGAAAAACATCACGGGGTGGTGCGCATTGTATGGGTGTGTGTTACATTCCATTCACTAGTACGAGTGAGAAACACATCACGGGGTGGTGCGCATTGCATGGGTGTGTGTTACTTTACGTTCACTAGTAGGAGTGAGAAAAACATCACGGGGTGGTGTCAATCGGAAGGTCTGAATTAGGATAGGCAGTGAGTGGCAATGTAGGATGGAGAAAAGCACCACGGGGTGGTCAGCATTGGGAGGTCAGGGAACACGCAGTGGAAATGTAGCATAGGTTTCTGAAAAACATCGCGGGGTGTTGCGCATTTTATGGGTGTGTGTTACATTACATTCACTAGTAGGAGTGAGAAAAACATCACGGGGCGGTGCGCATTGTATGGGTGTGTGTTACATTACATTCACTAGTACGAGTGAGAAAAACATCACGGGGCGGTGCGCATTGTATGGGTGTGTGTTACATTACATTCACTAGTACGAGTGAGAAAAACATCACGGGGTGGTGCGCATAGTATGGGTGTGTGTTATATTACATTCACTAGTAGGAGTGAGAAAAACATCACGGGGTGGTGTGAATCGGAGGGTCTGAATTAGAATAGGCAGTGAGTGGCAATGTAGGATGGAGAAACGCACCGCGAGGTGGTCAGCATGGGGAGGTCAGGGAAAATGCAGTGGTAATGTAGGATAGGTTTCTGAAAAACCTCGCGGGGTGGTGCGCATTGTATGGGTGTGTGTTACATTAAATTCACTAGTAGGAGTGAGAAAAACATTACGGGGTGGTGCGCATTGTATGGGTGTGTGTTACATTACATTCACTAGTAGGAGCGAGAAAAACATCACGGTGTGGTGTGAATCAGAGCGTCTGAATTAGGATAGGCAGTGAGTGGCAATATAGGATGGAGAAAAGCACCGCGGTGTGGTCAGCATGGGGAGGTCAGGGAACATGCAGTGGCAATGTAGGATAGGTTTCTGAAAAATATCGCGGGGTGGTGTGCATTTTATGGGTGTGTGTTACATTACATTCACTAGTAGGAGTGAGAAAAACATCACAGGGTGATGCGCATTGTATGGGTGTGTGTTACATTACATTCACTAGTAGGAGTGAGAAAAATATCACGGGGTGGTGTGAATCGGAGTGTCTGAATTAGGATAGGCAGTGAGTGGCCTTGTAGGATGGAGAAAAGCACCGCGGGGTGGTCAGCATGGGGAGGTCAGGGAACATGCAGTGGCAATGTAAGATAGGTTTCTGAAAAACATCGGGGGTGGTGCGCATTGTATGGGTGTGTGTTACATTACATTCACTAGTAGGAGTGAGAAAAACATCACGGGGTGCTGCGCATTTTATGGGTGTGAGTTACATTACATTCACTAGTAGGAGTGAGAAAAACATCACAGGGTGGTGTGAATCGGAGGGTCTGAATTAGGATAGGCAGTGAGTGGCAATGTAGGATGGAGAAAAGCACCGCAGTGTGGTGAGCATGGCGAGGTCAGGCAACATGCAGTGGCAATGTAGGATAGGTTTCTGAAAAACATCAAGGGGTGGTGCGCATTGTATGGGTGTGTGTTACATTACATTCACTAGTAGGAGTGAGAAAAGCATCACGGGGTGGTGCGCATTGTATGGGTGTGTGTTACATTACATTCACTAGTAGGAGTGAGAAAAACATCACGGGGTGGTTTGAATCGGAGTGTCTGAATTAGGATAGGCAGTGAGTGGCCTTGTAGGATGGAGAAAAGCACCGCGGGGTGGTCAGCATGGGAAAGTCAGGGAACATGCAATGGAAATGTAAGATAGGTTTCTGAAAAACATCGGGGGTGGTGCGCATTGTATGGGTGTGTGTTACATTACATTCACTAGTAGGAGTGAGAAAAACATCACGGGGTGGTGTGAATCGGAGGGTCTGAATTAGGATAGGCAGTGAGTGGCAATGTAGGATGGAGAAAAGCTCCGCGGGGTGGTCAGCATGGGGAGGTCAGGGAACATGCAGTGGCAATGTAGGATAGGTTTCTGAAAAATATTGTGGGGTGGTGCGCATTGTATGGGTGGGTGTTACATTACATTCACTAGTAGGAGTGAGAAAAACATCACGGGGTGTTGCGCATCGTATGGGTGTGTGTTACATTACATTCACTAGTACGAGTGAGAAAAACATCACGGGGTGGTGCGCATTGTATGGGTGTGTGTTACATTACGTTCACTAGTAGGAGTGAGAAAAACATCACGGGGTCGTGTCAATCGGAAGGTCTGAATTAGGATAGGCAGTGAGTGGCAATGTAGGATGGAGAAAAGCACCGCGGGGTGGTCAGAATGGGGAGGTCATGGAACATGCAGTGGAAATGTAGGATAGGTTTCTGAAAACCATCGCGGGGTGGTGCGCATTGTACGGGTGTGTGTTACATTACATTCACTAGTAGGAGTGAGAAAAACATCACGGGGCGGTGCGCATTATATGGGTGTGTGTTACATTACATTCACTAGTAGGAGTGAGAAAATCATCACGGGGCGGTGCGCATTGTATGGGTGTGTGTTACATTACATTCACTAGTACGAGTGAGAAAAACATCACGGGGTGGTGCGCATTGTATGGGTGTGTGTTATATTACATTCACTAGTAGGAGTGAGAAAAACATCACGGGGAGGTGTGAATCGGAGGGTCTGAATTAGGATAGGCAGTGAGTGGCAATGTAGGATGGAGAAAAGCACCGCGGGGTGGTCAGCATGGGGAGGTCAGGGAAAATGCAGTGGTAATGTAGGATAGGTTTCTGAAAAACCTCGTGGGGTGGTGCGCATTGTATGGGTGTGTGTTACATTAAATTCACTAGTAGGAGTGAGAAAAACATCACGGGGTGGTGCGCATTGTATGGGTGTGTGTTACATTACATTCACTAGTAGGAGCGAGAAAAACATCACGGTGTGGTGTGAATCGGAGGGTCTGAATTAGGATAGGCAGTGAGTGGCAATGTAGGATGGAGAAAAGCACCGCGATGTGGTCAGCATGGGGAGGTCAGGGAACATGCAGTGGCAATGTAGGATAGGTTTCTGAAAAATATCGCGGGGTGGTGTGCATTTATGCGTGTGTGTTACATTACATTCACTAGTAGGAGTGAGAAAAACATCACGGGGTGGTGCGCATTGTATGGGTGTGTGTTACATTACATTCACTAGTAGGAGTGAGAACATCATCACGGGTTGGTCGCATTGTACGGGTGTCTGTTACATTACATTCACTAGTAGGAGTGAGAAAAACATCACGGGGTGGTGTGAATCGGAGGGTCTGAATTAGGATAGACAGTGAGTGGCAATGTAGGAAGGAGAAAAGCACCACGGGGTGGTCAGCATGGGGTGGTCAGGGAACATGCAGTGGCAATGTAGGATAGGTTTCTGAAAAACATCGCGGGGTGGTGCGCATTGTATGGGTGTGTGTTACATTACATTCAATAGTAGGAGTGAGAAAAACATCACGGGGTGGTGCGCATTGTATGGGTGTGTGTTACATTACATTCACTAGTAGGTGTGAGAAAAACCTCACGGGGTGGTGCGCATTGTATGGGTTTGTGTTACATTACATTCACTAGTAGGAGTGAGAAAAACATCACGGGGTGGTGCGCATTGTATGTGTGTGTGTTACATTACATTCACTAGTAGGAGTGAGAAAAACATCACGGGGTGGTGTGAATCGGAGTGTCTGAATTAGGATAGGCAGTGAGTGGCCTTGTAGGATGGAGAAAAGCACCGCGGGGTGGTCAGCATGGGGAGGTCAGGGAACATGTAGTGCCAATGTAAGATAGGTTTCTGAAAAACATCGGGGGTGGTGCGCATTGTATGGGTGTGTGTTACATTACATTCACTAGTAGGAGTGAGAAAAACATCACGGGGTGCTGCGCATTGTATGGTTGTGAGTTACATTACATTCACTAGTAGGAGTGAGAAAAACATCACAGGGTGGTGTGAATCGGAGGGTCTGAATTAGAATAGGCAGTGAGTGGCAATGTAGGATGGAGAAATGCACCGCGGTGTGGTGAGCATGGGGAGGTCAGGGAACATGCAGTGGCAATGTAAGATAGGTTTATGAAAAACATCGCGGGGTGGTGCGCATTGTATGGGTGTGTGTACATTACATTCACTAGTAGGAGTGAGAAAATCATCACGGGGTGGTGTGAATCGGAGGGTCTCAATTAGGATAGGCAGTGAGTGGCAATGTAGGATGGAGAAAAGCACCGCGGGGTGGTGAGCATGGGGAGGTCAGGGAACATGCAGTGGCAATGTAGGATAGGTTTCTGAAAAACATCAAGGGGTGGTGCGCATTGTATGGGTGTGTGTTACATTACATTCACTAGTAGGAGTGAGAAAATCATCACGGGGCGGTGCGCATTGTATGGGTTTGTGTTACATTACATTCACTAGTAGGAGTGAGAAAAAAATCACGGGGTGGTGCGCATTTTATGGGTGTGTGTTACATTACATTCACTAGTAGGAGTGAGAAAAACATCACGGGGTGGTGTGAATCGGAGGGTCAGAATTAGGATAGGCAGTGAGTGGCAATGTAGGATCGAGAAAAGCACCGCGAGGTGATAAGCATGGGGAGGTCAGGGAACATGCAGTGGCAATGTAGGATAGGTTTCTGAAAAACATCGCTGGGTGGTGCGCATTGTATGGTGTGTGTTACATTACATTCACTAGTAGGAGTGAGAAAAACATCACGGGGTGGTGCGCATTGTATGGGTGTGTGTTACATTACATTCACTAGTAGGATTGAGAAAAACATCACGGGGTGGTGTGAATCGGAGGGTCTGAATTAGGATAGGCAGTGAGTGGCAATGTAGGATGGAGAAAAGCACCGCGGGGTGGTGAGCATGGGGAGGTCAGGGAACATGCAGTGGCAATGTAGGATAGGTTTCTGAAAAGCATCAAGGGGTGGTGCGCATTGTATGGGTGTGTGTTACATTACATTCACTAGTAGGAGTGAGAAAAACATCACGGGATGGTGTGAATCGGAGGGTCTGAATTAGGATAGGCAGTGTGTGGCAATGTAGGATGGAGAAAAGCACCGCGGGGTGGTCAGCATGGGGAGGTCAGGGAACATGCAATGGCAATGTAGGATAGGTTTCTGGAAAACATCGTGGGCTGGTGCGCATTGTATGGGTGGGTGTTACATTACATTCACTAGTAGGAGTGAGAAAAACATCACGGGGTGGTGCGCATTGTATGGGTGTGTGTTACATTACATTCACTAGTACGAGTGAGAAAATTATCACGGGGTGGTGCGCATTGTATGGGTGTGTGTTACATTACGTTCACTAGTAGGAGTGAGAAAAACATCACGGGGTGGTGTCAATCGGAAGGTCTGAATTAGGATAGGCAGTGAGTGGCAAGGTAGGATGGAGAAAAGCACCGCGGGGTGGTCAGCATGGGGAGGTCAGGGAACATGCAGTGGAAATGTAGGATAGGTTTCTGAATAACATCGCGGGGTGGTGCGCATTGTATGGGTGTGTGTTACATTACATTCACTAGTAGGAGTGAGAAAAACATCACGGGGTGGTGCGCATTGTATGGGTGTGTGTTACATTACATTCACTAGTAGGAGTGAGAAAAACATCACGGGGTGGTGTGAATCATAGGGTCTGAATTAGGATAGGCAGTGAGTGGCAATGTAGGATGGAGAAAAGCACCGCGGGGTGGTCAGCATGGGGAGGTCAGGGAAAATGCAGTGGTAATGTAGGATAGGTTTCTGAAAAACATCGCGGGGTGGTGCGCATTGTATGGGTGTGTGGTACATTACATTCACTAGTAGGAGTGAGAAAAACATCACGGGGTGGTGCACATTATATGGGTGTGTGTTACATTAAATTCACTAGTAGGAGTGAGAAAATCATCACGGGGCGGTGCGCATTGTATGGGTGTGTGTTACATTACATTCACTAGTACGAGTGAGAAAAACATCACGGGGTGGTGCGCATTATATGGGTGTGTGTTACATTACATTCACTAGTAGGAGTGAGAAAAACATCACGGGGTGGCGTGAATCGTATGGTCTGAATTAGGATAGGCAGTGAGTGGCAATGTAGGATGGAGAAAAGCACCGCGGGGTGGTCAGCATGGGGAGGTCAGGGAAAATGCAGTGGTAATGTAGGATAGGTTTCTGAAAAACATCGCGGGGTGGTGCGCATTGTATGGGTGTGTGTTACATTACATTCACTAGTAGGAGTGAGAAAAACATCACGGGGTGGTGCGCATTGTATGGGTGTGTGTTACATTACATTCACTAGTAGGAGTGAGAAAAACATCACGGGGTGGTGTGAATCGGAGGGTCTGAATTAGGATAGGCAGTGAGTGGCAATGTAGGATGGAGAAAAGCACCACGGGGTGGTCAGCATGGGGTGGTCAGGGAACATGCAGTGGCAATGTAGGATAGGTTTCTGAAAAACATCGCGGGGTGGTGCGCATTGTATGGGTGTGTGTTACATTACATTCACTAGTAGTATTGAGAAAAACATCACGGGGTGGTGCTCATTGTATGGGTGTGTGTTACATTACATTCACTAGTAGGAGTGAGAAAAACATCACAGGGTGGTGTGAATCGGAGGTTCTGTATTAGGAAAGGCAGTGAGTGGCAATGTAAGATGGAGAAAAGCACCGCGGGGTGGTCAGCATGTGGAGGTCAGGGAACATGCAGTGGCAATGTAGGATAGGTTTCTGAAAAACATCGCGGGGTGCTGCGCATTGTATATGTGTGTGTTACATTACATTCACTAGTAGGAGTGAGAAAAACATCACGGGGTGGTGTGAATCGGAGAGTCTGAATTAGGATAGGCAGTGAGTGGCAATGTAGGATGGAGAAAAGCACCGCGAGGTGGTCAGCATGGTGAGGTCAGGGAACATGCAGTGGCAATGTAGGATAGTTTTCTGAAAAACATCACGGGGTGGTGCGCATTGTTTGGGTGTTTGTTACATTACATTCACTAGTAGGAGTGAGAAAAACATCACGGGGTGGTGCGCATTTTATGGGTGTGTGTAACATAACATTCACTAGTAGGAGTGAGAAAAACATCACGGGGTGGTGTGAATCGGAGGGTCTGAATTAGGATAGGCAGTGAGTGGCAATGTAGGATGGAGAAAAGCACCGCAGGGTGGTCAGCATGGGGAAGTCAGGGAACATGCAGTTTCAATGTAGGATAGGTTTCTGAAAAACATCGCGGGGTGGTGCGCATTGTATGGGTGTGTGTTATATTGCATTCACTAGTAGGAGTGAGAAAAACATGACGGGGTGGTGTGAATCGGAGGGTCTGAATTAGCATAGGCAGTGAGTGGCAATATAGCATGGAGAAAAGCAGCGCGGGGTGGTCAGCATGGGGAGGTCAGGGAACATGCAGTGGCAAAGTAGGATAGGTTTCTGAAAAACATCGCTGGTGGTGCGCATTGTATGGGTGTGTGTTACATTATATTCACTAGTAGGAGTGAGAAAAACATCACGGGGTGTTGCGCATTGTATGGGTGTGTGTTACATTACATTCACTAGTAGGAGTGAGAAAAACATCACCGGGTGGTGCGCATTGTATGGGTGTGTGTTACATTACATTCACTAGTAGGAGTGAGAAAAACATCACGGGGTGGTGTGAATCGGAGGGTCTGAATTAGGATAGGCAGTGAGTGGCTTTGTAGAATGGAGAAAAGCACCACGGGGTGGTCAGCATGGGGAGGTCAGGGAACATGCAGTGGCAATGTAAGATAGGTTTATGAAAAACATCGCGGGGTGGTGCGCATTGTATGGGTGTGTGTTACATTACATTCACTAGTAGGAGTGAGAAAAACATCACGGGGTGGTGTGAATCGGAGGGTCTGAATTAGGATAGGCAGTGAGTGGCAATGTAGGATGGAGAAAAGCACCGCAGGGTGGTGAGCATGGGGATGTCTGGGAACATGCAGTGGCAATGTAGGATAGGTTTCTGAAAAACATCGTGGGGTGGTGCGCATTGTATGGGTGGGTGTTACATTATATTCACTAGTAGGAGTGAGAAAAACATCACGGGGTGTTGCGCATTGTATGGGTGTGTGTTACATTACATTCACTAGTAGGAGTGAGAAAAACATCACGGGGTGGTGCGCATTGTATGGGTGTGTGTTACATTACATTCACTAGTAGGAGTGAGAAAAACATCACGGGGTGGTGTGAATCGGAGGGTCTGAATTAGGATAGACAGTGAGTGGCTTTGTAGGATGGAGAAAAGCACCGCGGGGTGGTCAGCATGGGGAGGTCAGGGAACATGCAGTGGCAATGTAGGATAGGTTTCTGAAAAACATCGCGGTGTGGTGCGCATTGTATGGGTGTGTGTTACATTACATTCACTAGTAGGAGTGAGAAAAACATCACGGGGTGTTGCGCATTATATGGGTGTGTGTTACATTACATTCACTAGTAGGAGTGAGAAAATCATCACGGGGCTGTGCGCATTGTATGGGTGTGTGTTACATTACATTCACTAGTACGAGTGAGAAAAAAATCACGGGGTGGTGCGCATTTTATGGGTGTGTGTTACATTACATTCACTAGTAGGAGTGAGAAAAACATCACGGGATGGTGTGAATCGGAGGGTCAGAATTAGGATAGGCAGTGAGTGGCAATGTAGGATGGAGAAAAGCACCGCGAGGTGATCAGCATGGGGAGGTCAGGGAACATGCAGTGGCAATGTAGGATAGGTTTCTAAAAAACATCGCTGGGTGGTGTGCATTGTATGGGTGTGTGTTACATTACATACACTAGTAGGAGTGAGAAAAACATCACGGGGTGGTGCGCATTGTATGGGTGTGTGTTACATTACATTCACTAGTAGGATTGAGAAAAACATCACGGGGTGGTGTGAATCGGAGGGTCTGAATTAGGATAGGCAGTGAGTGGCAATGTAGGATGGAGAAAAGCACCGCAGGGTGGTCAGCATGGGGAGGTCAGGGAACATACAGTTTCAATGTACGATAGGTTTCTGAAAAACTTCGCGGGGTGGTGTGCATTGTATGGGTGTGTGTTACATTACATTCAATAGTAGGAGTGAGAAAAACATCACGGGGTGGTGCGCATTGTATCGGTGTGTGTTACATTACATTCACTAGTAGGAGTGAGAAAAACATCACGGGGTGGTGCGCATTTTATGGGTTGTGTTACATTACGTTCACTAGTAGGAGTGAGAAAAACATCACGGGATGGTGCGCATTGTATGGGTGTGTGTTACGTTACATTCACTAGTAGGAGTGAGAAAAACATCACGGGGTGGTGTGAATCGGAGGGTCTGAATTAGGATAGGCAGTGAGTGGCCTTGTAGGATGGAGAAAAGCACCGCGGGGTGGTCAGCATGGGGAGGTCAGGGAACATGCAGTGGCATTGTAAGATAGGTTTCGGAAAAACATCGCGGGGTGGTGCGCATTGTATGGGTGTGTGTTACATTACATTCACTTGCAGGAGTGAGAAAAACATCACGGGGTGCTGCGCATTGTATAGGTGTGTGTTACATTACATTCACTAGTAGGAGTGAGAAAAACATCACAGGGTGGTGTGAATCGGAGGGTCTGAATTAGGATAGGCAGTGAGTGGCAATGTAGGATGGAGAAAAGCACCGCAGGGTGGTCAGCATGGGGAAGTCAGGGAACATGCAGTTTCAATGTAGGATAGGTTTCTGAAAAACATCGTGGGGTGGTGCGCATTGTATGGGTGTGTGTTATATTGCATTCACTAGTAGGAGTGAGAAAAACATCACGGGGTGGTGTGAATCGGAGGGTCTGAATTAGCATAGGCAGTGAGTGGCAATATAGCATGGAGAAAAGCAGCGCGGGGTGGTCAGCATGGGGAGGTCAGGGAACATGCAGTGGCAATGTAGGATAGGTTTCTGAAAAACATCGCGGGGTGGTGCGCATTGTATGGGTGTGTGTTACATTACATTCACTAGTAGGAGTGAGAAAAACATCACGGGGTGGTGTGAATCGGAGGGTCGGAATTAGGATAGGCAGTGAGTGGCAATGTAGGATGGAGAAAAGCACCGCGGTGTGGTCAGCATGGGGAGGTCAGGGAACATGCAGTGGCAAAGTAGGATAGGTTTCTGAAAAACATCGCTGGTGGTGCGCATTGTATGGCTTTGTGTTACATTATATTCACTAGTAGGAGTGAGAAAAACATCACGGGGTGTTGCGCATTGTATGGGTGTGTGTTACATTACATTCACTAGTAGGAGTGAGAAAAACATCACGGGGTGGTGCGCATTGTATGGGTGTGTGTTACATTACATTCACTAGTAGGAGTGAGAAAAACATCACGGGGTGGTGTGAATCGGAGGGTCTGAATTAGGATAGGCAGTGAGTGGCTTTGTAGAATGGAGAAAAGCTCCACGGGGTGGTCAGCATGGGGAGGTCAGGGAACATGCAGTGGCAATGTAAGATAGGTTTATGAAAAACATCGCGGGGTGGTGCGCATTGTATGGGTGTGTGTTACATTACATTCACTAGTAGGAGTGAGAAAAACATCACGGGGTGGTGTGAATCGGAGGGTCTGAATTAGGATAGGCAGTGAGTGGCAATGTAGGATGGAGAAAAGCACCGCAGGGTGGTGAGCATGGGGAGGTCATGGAACATGCTGTGGCAATGTAGGATAGGTTTCTGAAAAACATCGTGGGGTGGTGCGCATTGTATGGGTGGGTGTTACATTATATTCACTTGTAGGAGTGAGAAAAACATCACGGGGTGTTGCGCATTGTATGGGTGTGTGTTACATTACATTCACTAGTAGGAGTGAGAAAAACATCACGGGGTGGTGCGCATTGTATGGGTGTGTGTTACATTACATTCACTAGTAGGAGTGAGAAAAACATCACGGGGTGGTGTGAATCGGAGGGTCTGAATTAGGATAGGCAGTGAGTGGCTTTGTAGGATGGAGAAAAGCACTGCGGGGTGGTCAGCATGGGGAGGTCAGGGAACATGCAGTGGCAATGTAGGATAGGTTTCTGAAAAACATCGCGGGGTGGTGCGCATTGTATGGGTGTGTGTTACATTACATTCACTAGTAGGAGTGAGAAAAACATCACGGGGTGTCGCGCATTATATGGGTGTGTGTTACATTACATTCACTAGTAGGAGTGAGAAAATCATCACGGGGCGGTGCGCATTGTATGGGTGTGTGTTACATTACATTCACTAGTAGGAGTGAGAAAAACATCACGGGGTGGTGTGAATCGGAGGGTCAGAATTAGGATAGGCCGTGAGTGGCAATGTAGGATGGAGAAAAGCACCGCGAGGTGATCAGCATGGGGAGGTCAGGGAACATGCAGTGGCAATGTAGGATAGGTTTCTAAAAAACATCGCTGGGTGGTGCGCATTGTATGGGTGTGTGTTACATTACATACACTAGTAGGAGTGAGAAAAACATCACGGGGTGGTGCGCATTGTATGGGTGTGTGTTACATTACATTCACTAGTAGGATTGAGAAAAACATCACGGGGTGGTGTGAATCGGAGGGTCTGAATTAGGATAGGCAGTGAGTGGCAATGTAGGATGGAGAAAAGCACCGCAGGGTGGTCAGCATGGGGAGGTCAGGGAACATACAGTTTCAATGTACGATAGGTTTCTGAAAAACTTCGCGGGGTGGTGTGCATTGTATGGGTGTGTGTTACATTACATTCAATAGTAGGAGTGAGAAAAACATCACGGGGTGGTGCGCATTGTATCGGTGTGTGTTACATTACATTCACTAGTAGGAGTGAGAAAAACATCACGGGGTGGTGCGCATTTTATGGGTGTGTGTTACATTACGTTCACTAGTAGGAGTGAGAAAAACATCACGGGATGGTGCGCATTGTATGGGTGTGTGTTACATTACATTCACTAGTAGGAGTGAGAAAAACATCACGGGGTGGTGTGAATCGGAGGGTCTGAATTAGGATAGGCAGTGAGTGGCCTTGTAGGATGGAGAAAAGCACCGCGGGGTGGTCAGCATGGGGAGGTCAGGGAACATGCAGTGGCATTGTAAGATAGGTTTCTGAAAAACATCGCGGGGTGGTGCGCATTGTATGGGTGTGTGTTACATTACATTCACTTGTAGGAGTGAGAAAAACATCACGGGGTGCTGCGAATTGTATAGGTGTGTGTTACATTACATTCACTAGTAGGCGTGAGAAAAACATCACAGGGTGGTGTGAATCGGAGGGTCTGAATTAGGATAGGCAGTGAGTGGCAATGTAGGATGGAGAAAAGCACCGCGGGGTGGTGAGCATGGGGAGGTCAGGGAACATGCAGAGGCAATGTAGGATAGGTTTCTGAAAAGCATCAAGGGGTGGTGCGCATTGTATGGGTGTGTGTTACATTACATTCACTAGTAGGAGTGAGAAAAACATCACGGGATGGTGTGAATCGGAGGGTCTGAATTAGGATAGGCAGTGAGTGGCAATGTAGGATGGAGAAAAGCACCGCGGGGTGGTCAACATGGGGAGGTCAGGGAACATGCAATGGCAATGTAGGATAGGTTTCTGAAAAACATCGTGGGGTGGTGCGCATTGTATGGGTGGGTGTTACATTACATTCACTAGTAGGAGTGTGAAAAACATCACGGGGTGGTGCGCATTGTATGGGTGTGTGTTAGATTACATTCACTAGTACGAGTGAGAAAATTACCACGGGGTGATGCGCATTGTATGGGTGTGTGTTACATTACGTTCACTAGTAAGAGTGAGAAAAACATCACGGGGTGGTGTCAATCGGAAGGTCTGAATTAGGATAGGCAGTGAGTGGCAATGTAGGATGGAGAAAAGCACCGCGGGGTGGTCAGCATGGGGAGGTCAGGGAACATGCAGTGGAAATGTAGGATAGGTTTCTGAAAAACATCGCGGGGTGGTGCTCATTGTATGGGTGTGTGTTACATTACATTCACTAGTAGGAGTGAGAAAAACATCACGGGGTGGTGCGCATTATATGGGTGGGTGTTACATTAAATTGACTAGTAGGAGTGAGAAAATCATCACGGGGCGGTGCGCATTGTATGGGTGTGTGTTACATTACATTCACTAGTACGAGTGAGAAAAACATCACGGGGTGGTGCGCATTGTATGGGTGTGTGTTACATTACATTCACTAGTAGGAGTGAGAAAAACATTACGGGGTGGTGTGAATCGGAGGGTCTGAATTAGGATAGGCAGTGAGTGGCAATGTACGATGGAGAAAAGCACCTTGGGGTGGTCAGCATGGGGAGGTCAGGGAAAATGCAGTGGTAATGTAGGATAGGTTTCTGAAAAACATCGTGGGGTGGTGCGCATTGTATGGGTGTGTGTTACATTAAATTCACTAGTAGGAGTGAGAAAAACATCACGGGGTGGTGCGCATTGTATGGGTGTGTGTTACATTACATTCACTATTAGGTGCGAGAAAAGCATCAAGGGGTGGTGTGAATCGGAGGCTCTGTATTACAATAGGCAGTGAGTGGCAATGTACGATGGAGAAAAGCACCGCGGGGTGGTCAGCATGGGGAAGTCAGGGAACCTGCAGTGGCAATGCAGGATAGGTTTCTGAAAAACATCGCGGGGTGGTGCGCATTGTATATGTGTGTGTTACATTACATTCACTAGTAGGAGTGAGAAAAACATCACGGGGTGTTGTGAATCGGAGTGTCTGAAATAAGATAAGTAGTGAGTGGCAATGTAGGAAGGAGAAAAGCACCGCGGGGTGGTCAGCATGGGGAAGTCAGGGAACCTGCAGTGGCAATGCAGGATAGGTTTCTGAAAAACATCGCGGGGTGGTGCGCATTGTATGGGTGTGTGTTACATTACATTCACTAGTGGGAGTGAGAAAAACATCACGGGGTGGTGTGAATAGGAGGGTGTGAATTAGGATAGGCAGTGAGTGGCAATTTAGGATGGAGAAAAGCACTACTGGGTTGTCAGCATGGGGAGGTGAGGGAACATGCAGTGGCAATGTAGGATAGGTTTCTGAAAAACATCGCGGGGTGGTGCGCATTGTATGGGTGTGTGTTACATTACATTTACTAGTACGAGTGAGAAAAACATCACGGGGTGGTGCGCATTGCATGGGTGTGTGTTACATTATATTCACTAGTAGGAGTGAGAAAAACATCACGGGGTGGTGTGAATCGGAGGGTCTGAATTAGGATAGGCAGTGAGTGGCAATGTAGGATGGAGAAAAGCACCGCGGGGTGGTGAGCATGGGGAGGTCAGAGAACATGCAGTGGCAATGTAGGATAGGTTTCTGAAAAACATCGTGGGGTGGTGCGCATTGTATGGGTGGGTGTTACATTATATTCACTAGTAGGAGTGAGAAAAGCATCACGGGGTGTTGCGCATTGTATGGGTGTGTGTTACATTACATTCACTAGTAGGAGTGAGAAAAACATCACGGGGTGGTGCGCATTGTATGAATGTGTGTTACATTACATTCACTAGTAGGAGTGAGAAAAACATCACGGGGTGGTGTGAATCGGAGGGTCTGAATTAGAATAGGCAGTGAGTGGCAATGTAGGATGGAGAAAAGCACCGCGGGGTGGTGAGCATGGGGAGGTCAGGGAACATGCAGTGGCAATGTAGGATAGGTTTCTGAAAAACATCAAGGGGTGGTGCGCATTGTATGGGTGTGTGTTACATTACATTCACTAGTAGGAGTGAGAAAAACATCACGGGGTGGTGTGAATCGCAGGGTCTGAATTAGGATAGGCAGTGAGTGGCAATGTAGGATGGAGAAAAGCACCGCGGGGTGGTCAGCATGGGGAGGTCAGGGAACATGCAGTGGCAATGTAGGATAGGTTTCTGAAAAACATCGCGGGGTGATGCGCATTGTATGGGTGTGTGTTACATTACATTCACTAGTAGGAGTGAGAAAAATATCACGGGGTGTTGCGCATTATATGGGTGTGTGTTACATTACATTCACTAGTAGGAGTGAGAAAATCATCACGGGGTGGTGCGCATTGTATGGGTGTGTGTTACATTACATTCACTAGTACGAGTGAGAAAAAAATCACGGCGTGGTGCGCATTTTGTGGGTGTCTGTTACATTACAGTCACTAGTAGGAGTGAGAAAAACATCACGGGGTGGTGTGAATCGGAGGGTCAGAATTAGGATAGGCAGTGAGTGGCAATGTAGGATGGAGAAAAGCACCGCAGGGTGGTCAGCATGGGGAGGTCAGGGAACATACAGTTTCAATGTACGATAGGTTTCTGAAAAACTTCGCGGGGTGGTGTGCATTGTATGGGTGTGTGTTACATTACATTCAATAGTAGGAGTGAGAAAAACATCACGGGGTGGTGCGCATTGTATCGGTGTGTGTTACATTACATTCACTAGTAGGAGTGAGAAAAACATCACGGGGTGCTGCGCATTGTATAGGTGTGTGTTACATTACATTCACTAGTAGGAGTGAGAAAAACTTCACAGGGTGGTGTGAATCGGAGGGTCTGAATTAGGATAGGCAGTGAGTGGCAATGTAGGATGGAGAAAAGCACCGCGGGGTGGTGAGCATGGGGAGGTCAGGGAACATGCACTGGCAATGTAGGATAGGTTTCTGAAAAGCATCAAGGGGTGGTGCGCATTGTATGGGTGTGTGTTACATTACATTCACTAGTAGGAGTGAGAAAAACATCACGGGATGGTGTGAATCGGAGGGTGTGAATTAGGATAGGCAGTGAGTGGCAATGTAGGATGGAGAAAAGCACCGCGGGGTGGTCAGCATGGGGAGGTCAGGGAACATGCAATGGCAATGTAGGATAGGTTTCTGAAAAACATCGTGGGGTGGTGCGCATTGTATGGGTGGGTTTTACATTACATTCACTAGTAGGAGTGAGAAAAACATCACGGGGTGGTGCGCATTGTATGGGTGTGTGTTACATTACATTCACTATTAGGTGCGAGAAAAGCATCAAGGGGTGGTGTGAATAGGAGGCTCTGAATTAGGATAGGCAGTGAGTGGCAATGTAGGATGGAGAAAAGCACTGCGGTGTGGTCAGCATGGGGAGGTCAGGGAACATGCAGTGGCAATGTAGGATAGGTTTCTGAAAAATATCGCGGGGTGGTGTGCATTGTATGGGTGTGTGTTACATTACATTCACTAGTAGGAGTGAGAAAAACATCACGGGGTGGTGCGCATTGTATGGGTGTGTGTTACATTACATTCACTAGTAGGAGTGAGAAAATCATCACGGGGTGGTGCGCATTGTATGGGTGTTTGTTACATTACATTCACTAGTAGGAGTGAGAAAATCATCACGGGGTGGTCGCATTGTATGGGTGTCTGTTACATAACATTCACTAGTAGGAGTGAGAAAAACATCACGGGGTGTTGTGTATCGGAGGGTCTGAATTAGGATAGGCAGTGAGTGGCAATGTAGGATGGAGAAAAGCACCACGGGGTGGTCAGCATGGGGTGGTCAGGGAACATGCAGTGGCAATGTAGGATAGGTTTCTGAAAAACATCGCGGGGTGGTGTGCATTGTATGGGTGTGTGTTACATTAAATTCACTAGTAGGAGTGAGAAAAACATCACGGGGTGGTGCGCATTGTATGGGTGTGTGTTACATTACATTCACTATTAAGTGCGAGAAAAGCATCAAGGGGTGGTGTGAATCGGAGGCTCTGTATTAGGATAGGCAGTGAGTGGCAATGTACAATGGAGAAAAGCACCGCGGGGTGGTCAGCATGTGGAGGTCAGGGAACATGCAGTGGCAATGTAGGATAGGTTTCTGAAAAACATCGCGGGGTGGTGCGCATTGTATATGTGTGTGTTACATTACATTCACTAGTAGGAGTGAGAAAAACATCACGGGGTGGTGTGAATCGGAGAGTCTGAATTAGGATAGGCAGTGAGTGGCAATTTAGGATGCAGAAAAGCACCGCGAGGTGGTCAGCATGGGGAGGTCAGGGAATATGCAGTGGCAATGTAGGATAGTTTTCTGAAAAACATCACGGGGTGGTGCGCATTGTTTGGGTGTTTGTTACATTACATTCACTAGTAGGAGTGAGAAAAACATCACGGGGTGGTGTGAATCGAAGTATCTGAAATAAGATATGCAGTGAGTGGCAATGTAGGAAGGAGAAAAGCACCGCGGGGTGGTCAGCATGGGGAAGTCAGGGAACCTGCAGTGGCAATGCAGGATAGGTTTCTGAAAAACATCGCGGGGTGGTGCGCATTGTATGGGTGTGTGTTACATTACATTCACTAGTGGGAGTGAGAAAACCATCACGGGGTGGTGTGAATAGGAGGGTGTGAATTAGGATAGGCAGTGAGTGGCAATTTAGGATGGAGAAAAGCACTACGGGGTGGTCAGCATGGGGAGGTGAGGGAACATGCAGTGGCAATGTAGGGTAGGTTTCTGAAAAACATCGCGTGGTGGTGCGCATTGTATGGGTGTGTGTTACATTACATTCCCAAGTAGGAGTGAGAAAAACATCACGGGGTGGTGCGCATTGTATGGGTGTGTGTAACATAACATTCACTAGTAGGAGTGAGAAAAACATCACGGGCTGGTGTGAATCGGAGGGTCTGAATTAGGATAGGCAGTGAGTGGCAATGTAGGATGGAGAAAAGCACCGCAGGGTGGTCAGCATGGGGAAGTCAGGGAACATGCAGTTTCAATGTAGGATAGGTTTCTGAAAAACATCGCGGGGTGGTGCGCATTATATGGGTGTGTGTTACATTACATTTACTAGTACGAGTGAGAAAAACATCACGGTGTGGTGCGCATTGCATGGGTGTGTGTTACATTACATTCACTAGTAGGAGTGAGAAAAACATCACGGGGTGGTGTGAATCGGAGGGTCTGAATTAGGATAGGCAGTGAGTGGCAATGTAGGATGGAGAAAAGCACCACGGTGTGGTCAGCATGGGGAGGTCAGGGAACATGCAGTGGCAAAGTAGGATAGGTTTCTGAAAAACATCGCTGGTGGTGCGCATTGTATGGCTTTGTGTTACATTATATTCACTAGTAGGAGTGAGAAAAACATCACGGGGTGTTGCGCTTTGTATGAGTGTGTGTTACATTACATTCACTAGTAGGAGTGAGAAAAACATCACGGGGTGGTGCGCATTGTATGGGTGTGTGTTACATTACTTTCAGTAGTAGGAGTGAGAAAAACATCACGGGGTGGTGTGAATCGGAGGGTCTGAATTAGGATAGGCAGTGAGTGGCTTTGTAGGATGGAGAAAAGCACCGCGGGGTGGTCAGCATGGGGAGGTCAGGGAACATGCAGTGGCAATGTAAGATAGGTTTATGAAAAACATCGCGGGGTGGTGCGCATTGTATGGGTGTGTGTTACATTACATTCACTAGTAGGAGTGAGAAAAACATCACGGGGTGGTGTGAATCGGAGGGTCTGAATTAGGATAGGCAGTGAGTGGCAATGTAGGATGGAGAAAAGCACCGCGGGGTGGTGAGCATGGGGAGGTCAGGGAACATGCAGTGGCAATGTAGGATAGGTTTCTGAAAAACATCGAGGGGTGGTGCGCATTGTATGGGTGGGTGTTACATTATATTCACTAGTAGGAGTGAGAAAAACATCACGGGGTGTTGCGCATTGTATGGGTGTGTGTTACATTACATTCACTAGTAGGAGTGAGAAAAACATCACGGGGTGGTGTGAATCGGAGGGTCTGAATTGGAATAGGCAGTGAGTGGCAATGTCGGATGGAGAAAAGCACCGCGGGGTGGTGAGCATGGGGAGGTCAGGGAACATGCAGTGGCAATGTAGGATAGGTTTCTGAAAAACATCAAGGGGTGGTGCGCATTGTATGGGTGTGTGTTACATTACATTCACTAGTAGGAGTGAGAAAAACATCACGGGGTGGTGTGAATCGCAGGGTCTGAATTAGGATAGGCAGTGAGTGGCAATGTAGGATGGAGAAAAGCACCGCGGGGTGGTCAGCATGGGGAGGTCAGGGAACATGCAGTGGCAATGTAGGATAGGTTTCTGAAAAACATCGCGGGGTGATGCGCATTGTATGGGTGTGTGTTACATTACATTCACTAGTAGGAGTGAGAAAAACATCACGGGGTGTTGCGCATTATATGGGTGTGTGTTACATTACATTCACTAGTAGGAGTGAGAAAATCATCACGGGGCGGTGCGCATTGTATGGGTGTGTGTTACATTACATTCACTAGTACGAGTGAGAAAAAAATCACGGGGTGGTGCGCATTTTGTGGGTGTGTGTTACATTACAGTCACTAGTAGGAGTGAGAAAAACATCACGGGGTGGTGTGAATCGGAGGGTCAGAATTAGGATAGGCAGTGAGTGGCAATGTAGGATGGAGAAAAGCACCGCAGGGTGGTCAGCATGGGGAGGTCAGGGAACATACAGTTTCAATGTACGATAGGTTTCTGAAAAACTTCGCGGGGTGGTGTGCATTGTATGGGTGTGTGTTACATTACATTCAATAGTAGGAGTGAGAAAAACATCACGGGGTGGTGCGCATTGTATAGGTGTGTGTTACATTACATTCACTAGTAGGAGTGAGAAAAACTTCACAGGGTGGTGTGAATCGGAGGTCTGAATTAGGATAGGCAGTGAGTGGCAATGTAGGATGGAGAAAAGCACCGCGGGGTGGTGAGCATGGGGAGGTCAGGGAACGTGCACTGGCAATGTAGGATAGGTTTCTGAAAAGCATCAAGGGGTGGTGCGCATTGTATGGATGTGTGTTACATTACATTCACTAGTAGGAGTGAGAAAAACATCACGGGATGGTGTGAATCGGAGGGTGTGAATTAGGATAGGCAGTGAGTGGCAATGTAGGATGGAGAAAAGCACCGCGGGGTGGTCAGCATGGGGAGGTCAGGGAACATGCAATGGCAATGTAGGATAGGTTTCTGAAAAACATCGTGGGGTGGTGCGCATTGTATGGGTGGGTTTTACATTACATTCACTAGTAGGAGTGAGAAAAACATCACGGGGTGGTGCGCATTGTATGGGTGTGTGTTACATTACATTCACTATTAAGTGCGAGAAAAGCATCAAGGGGTGGTGTGAATCGGAGGCTCTGTATTAGGATAGGCAGTGAGTGGCAATGTACAATGGAGAAAAGCACCGCGGGGTGGTCAGCATGTGGAGGTCAGGGAACATGCAGTGGCAATGTAGGATAGGTTTCTGAAAAACATCGCGGGGTGGTGCGCATTGTATATGTGTGTGTTACATTACATTCACTAGTAGGAGTGAGAAAAACATCACGGGGTGGTGTGAATCGGAGAGTCTGAATTAGGATAGGCAGTGAGTGGCAATTTAGGATGCAGAAAAGCACCGCGAGGTGGTCAGCATGGGGAGGTCAGGGAATATGCAGTGGCAATGTAGGATAGTTTTCTGAAAAACATCACGGGGTGGTGCGCATTGTTTGGGTGTTTGTTACATTACATTCACTAGTAGGAGTGAGAAAAACATCACGGGGTGGTGTGAATCGAAGTATCTGAAATAAGATATGCAGTGAGTGGCAATGTAGGAAGGAGAAAAGCACCGCGGGGTGGTCAGCATGGGGAAGTCAGGGAACCTGCAGTGGCAATGCAGGATAGGTTTCTGAAAAACATCGCGGGGTGGTGCGCATTGTATGGGTGTGTGTTACATTACATTCACTAGTGGGAATGAGAAAACCATCACGGGGTGGTGTGAATAGGAGGGTGTGAATTAGGATAGGCAGTGAGTGGCAATTTAGGATGGAGAAAAGCACTACGGGGTGGTCAGCATGGGGAGGTGAGGGAACATGCAGTGGCAATGTAGGGTAGGTTTCAGAAAAACATCGCGTGGTGGTGCGCATTGTATGGGTGTGTGTTACATTACATTCCCAAGTAGGAGTGAGAAAAACATCACGGGGTGGTGCGCATTGTATGGGTGTGTGTAACATAACATTCACTAGTAGGAGTGAGAAAAACATCATGGGCTGGTGTGAATCGGAGGGTCTGAATTAGGATAGGCAGTGAGTGGCAATGTAGGATGGAGAAAAGCACCGCAGGGTGGTGAGCATGGGGAAGTCAGGGAACATGCAGTTTCAATGTAGGATAGGTTTCTGAAAAACATCGCGGGGTGGTGCGCATTATATGGGTGTGTGTTACATTACATTTACTAGTACGAGTGAGAAAAACATCACGGTGTGGTGCGCATTGCATGGGTGTGTGTTACATTACATTCACTAGTAGGAGTGAGAAAAACATCACGGGGTGGTGTGAATCGGAGGGTCTGAATTAGGATAGGCAGTGAGTGGCAATGTAGGATGGAGAAAAGCACCACGGTGTGGTCAGCATGGGGAGGTCAGGGAACATGCAGTGGCAAAGTAGGATAGGTTTCTGAAAAACATCGCTGGTGGTGCGCATTGTATGGCTTTGTGTTACATTATATTCACTAGTAGGAGTGAGAAAAACATCACGGGGTGTTGCGCTTTGTATGAGTGTGTGTTACATTACATTCACTAGTAGGAGTGAGAAAAACATCACGGGGTGGTGCGCATTGTATGGGTGTGTGTTACATTACTTTCACTAGTAGGAGTGAGAAAAACATCACGGGGTGGTGTGAATCGGAGGGTCTGAATTAGGATAGGCAGTGAGTGGCTTTGTAGGATGGAGAAAAGCACCGCGGGGTGGTCAGCATGGGGAGGTCAGGGAACATGCAGTGGCAATGTAAGATAGGTTTATGAAAAACATCGCGGGGTGGTGCGCATTGTATGGGTGTGTGTTACATTACATTCACTAGTAGGAGTGAGAAAAACATCACGGGGTGGTGTGAATCGGAGGGTCTGAATTAGGATAGGCAGTGAGTGGCAATGTAGGATGGAGAAAAGCACCGCGGGGTGGTGAGCATGGGGAGGTCAGGGAACATGCAGTGGCAATGTAGGATAGGTTTCTGAAAAACATCGAGGGGTGGTGCGCATTGTATGGGTGGGTGTTACATTATATTCACTAGTAGGAGTGAGAAAAACATCACGGGGTGTTGCGCATTGTATGGGTGTGTGTTACATTACATTCACTAGTAGGAGTGAGAAAAACATCACGGGGTGGTGTGAATCGGAGGGTCTGAATTGGAATAGGCAGTGAGTGGCAATGTAGGATGGAGAAAAGCACCGCGGGGTGGTGAGCATGGGGAGGTCAGGGAACATGCAGTGGCAATGTAGGATAGGTTTCTGAAAAACATCAAGGGGTGGTGCGCATTGTATGGGTGTGTGTTACATTACATTCACTAGTAGGAGTGAGAAAAACATCACGGGGTGGTGTGAATCGCAGGGTCTGAATTAGGATAGGCAGTGAGTGGCAATGTAGGATGGAGAAAAGCACCGCGGGGTGGTCAGCATGGGGAGGTCAGGGAACATGCAGTGGCAATGTAGGATAGGTTTCTGAAAAACATCGCGGGGTGATGCGCATTGTATGGGTGTGTGTTACATTACATTTACTAGTAGGAGTGAGAAAAACATCACGGGGTGTTGCGCATTATATGGGTGTGTGTTACATTACATTCACTAGTAGGAGTGAGAAAATCATCACGGGGCGGTGCGCATTGTATGGGTGTGTGTTACATTACATTCACTAGTACGAGTGAGAAAAAAATCACGGGGTGGTGCGCATTTTGTGGGTGTGTGTTACATTACAGTCACTAGTAGGAGTGAGAAAAACATCACGGGGTGGTGTGAATCGGAGGGTCAGAATTAGGATAGGCAGTGAGTGGCAATGTAGGATGGAGAAAAGCACCGCAGGGTGGTCAGCATGGGGAGGTCAGGGAACATACAGTTTCAATGTACGATAGGTTTCTGAAAAACTTCGCGGGGTGGTGTGCATTGTATGGGTGTGTGTTACATTACATTCAATAGTAGGAGTGAGAAAAACATCACGGGGTGGTGCGCATTGTATAGGTGTGTGTTACATTACATTCACTAGTAGGAGTGAGAAAAACTTCACAGGGTGGTGTGAATCGGAGGGTCTGAATTAGGATAGGCAGTGAGTGGCAATGTAGGATGGAGAAAAGCACCGCGGGGTGGTGAGCATGGGGAGGTCAGGGAACGTGCACTGCCAATGTAGGATAGGTTTCTGAAAAGCATCAAGGGGTGGTGCGCATTGTATGGATGTGTGTTACATTACATTCACTAGTAGGAGTGAGAAAAACATCACGGGATGGTGTGAATCGGAGGGTGTGAATTAGGATAGGCAGTGAGTGGCAATGTAGGATGGAGAAAAGCACCGCGGGGTGGTCAGCATGGGGAGGTCAGGGAACATGCAATGGCAATGTAGGATAGGTTTCTGAAAAACATCGTGGGGTGGTGCGCATTGTATGGGTGGGTTTTACATTACATTCACTAGTAGGAGTGAGAAAAACATCACGGGGTGGTGCGCATTGTATGGGTGTGTGTTACATTACATTCACTAGTACGAGTGAGAAAATTATCACGGGGTGGTGCGCATTGTATGGGTGTGTGTTACATTACGTTCACTAGTAGGAGTGAGAAAAACATCACGGGGTGGTGTCAATCGGAAGGTCTGAATTAGGATAGGCAGTGAGTGGCAATGTAGGATGGAGAAAAGCACCGCGGGGTGGTCAGCATGGGGAGGTCAGGGAACATGCAGTGGAAATGTAGGATAGGTTTCTGAAAAACATCGCGGGGTGGTGCGCATTGTATGGGTGTGTGTTACATTACATTCACTAGTAAGAGTGAGAAAAACATCACGGGGTGGTGCGCATTATATGGGTGTGTGTTACATTAAATTCACTATTAGGAGTGAGAAAATCATCACGGGGCGGTGCGCATTGTATGGGTGTTTGTTACATTACATTCACTAGTAGGAGTGAGAAAAACATCACGGGGTGGTGTGAATCGAAGTATCTGAAATAAGATATGCAGTGAGTGGCAATGTAGGAAGGAGAAAAGCACCGCGGGGTGGTCAGCATGGGGAAGTCAGGGAACCTGCAGTGGCAATGCAGGATAGGTTTCTGAAAAACATCGCGGGGTGGTGCGCATTGTATGGGTGTGTGTTACATTACATTCACTAGTGGGAGTGAGAAAACCATCACGGGGTGGTGTGAATAGGAGGGTGTGAATTAGGATAGGCAATGAGTGGCAATTTAGGATGGAGAAAAGCACTACGGGGTGGTCAGCATGGGGAGGTGAGGGAACATGCAGTGGCAATGTAGGGTAGGTTTCTGAAAAACATCGCGTGGTGGTGCGCATTGTATGGGTGTGTGTTACATTACATTCCAAAGTAGGAGTGAGAAAAACATCACGGGGTGGTGCGCATTGTATGGGTGTGTGTAACATAACATTCACTAGTAGGAGTGAGAAAAACATCACGGGCTGGTGTGAATCGGAGGGTCTGAATTAGGATAGGCAGTGAGTGGCAATGTAGGATGGAGAAAAGCACCGCAGGGTGGTCAGCATGGGGAAGTCAGGGAACATGCAGTTTCAATGTAGGATAGGTTTCTGAAAAACATCGCGGGGTGGTGCGCATTATATGGGTGTGTGTTACATTACATTTACTAGTACGAGTGAGAAAAACATCACGGTGTGGTGCGCATTGCATGGGTGTGTGTTACATTACATTCACTAGTAGGAGTGAGAAAAACATCACGGGGTGGTGTGAATCGGAGGGTCTGAATTAGGATAGGCAGTGAGTGGCAATGTAGGATGGAGAAAAGCACCACGGTGTGGTCAGCATGGGGAGGTCAGGGAACATGCAGTGGCAAAGTAGGATAGGTTTCTGAAAAACATCGCTGGTGGTGCGCATTGTATGGCTTTGTGTTACATTATATTCACTAGTAGGAGTGAGAAAAACATCACGGGGTGTTGCGCTTTGTATGAGTGTGTGTTACATTACATTCACTAGTAGGAGTGAGAAAAACATCACGGGGTGGTGCGCATTGTATGGGTGTGTGTTACATTACTTTCACTAGTAGGAGTGAGAAAAACATCACGGGGTGGTGTGAATCGGAGGGTCTGAATTAGGATAGGCAGTGAGTGGCTTTGTAGGATGGAGAAAAGCACCGCGGGGTGGTCAGCATGGGGAGGTCAGGGAACATGCAGTGGCAATGTAAGATAGGTTTATGAAAAACATCGCGGGGTGGTGCGCATTGTATGGGTGTGTGTTACTTTACATTCACTAGTAGGAGTGAGAAAAACATCACGGGGTGGTGTGAATCGGAGGGTCTGAATTAGGATAGGCAGTGAGTGGCAATGTAGGATGGAGAAAAGCACCGCGGGGTGGTGAGCATGGGGAGGTCAGGGAACATGCAGTGGCAATGTAGGATAGGTTTCTGAAAAACATCGAGGGGTGGTGCGCATTGTATGGGTGGGTGTTACATTATATTCACTAGTAGGAGTGAGAAAAACATCACGGGGTGTTGCGCATTGTATGGGTGTGTGTTACATTACATTCACTAGTAGGAGTGAGAAAAACATCACGGGGTGGTGTGAATCGGAGGGTCTGAATTGGAATAGGCAGTGAGTGGCAATGTAGGATGGAGAAAAGCACCGCGGGGTGGTGAGCATGGGGAGGTCAGGGAACATGCAGTGGCAATGTAGGATAGGTTTCTGAAAAACATCAAGGGGTGGTGCGCATTGTATGGGTGTGTGTTACATTACATTCACTAGTAGGATTGAGAAAAACATCACGGGGTGGTGTGAATCGCAGGGTCTGAATTAGGATAGGCAGTGAGTGGCAATGTAGGATGGAGAAAAGCACCGCGGGGTGGTCAGCATGGGGAGGTCAGGGAACATGCAGTGGCAATGTAGGATAGGTTTCTGAAAAACATCGCGGGGTGATGCGCATTGTATGGGTGTGTGTTACATTACATTCACTAGTAGGAGTGAGAAAAACATCACGGGGTGTTGCGCATTATATGGGTGTGTGTTACATTACATTCACTAGTAGGAGTGAGAAAATCATCACGGGGCGGTGCGCATTGTATGGGTGTGTGTTACATTACATTCACTAGTACGAGTGAGAAAAAAATCACGGGGTGGTGCGCATTTTGTGGGTGTGTGTTACATTACAGTCACTAGTAGGAGTGAGAAAAACATCACGGGGTGGTGTGAATCGGAGGGTCAGAATTAGGATAGGCAGTGAGTGGCAATGTAGGATGGAGAAAAGCACCGCAGGGTGGTCAGCATGGGGAGGTCAGGGAACATACAGTTTCAATGTACGATAGGTTTCTGAAAAACTTCGCGGGGTGGTGTGCATTGTATGGGTGTGTGTTACATTACATTCAATAGTAGGAGTGAGAAAAACATCACGGGGTGGTGCGCATTGTATAGGTGTGTGTTACATTACATTCACTAGTAGGAGTGAGAAAAACTTCACAGGGTGGTGTGAATCGGAGGGTCTGAATTAGGATAGGCAGTGAGTGGCAATGTAGGATGGAGAAAAGCACCGCGGGGTGGTGAGCATGGGGAGGTCAGGGAACGTGCACTGGCAATGTAGGATAGGTTTCTGAAAAGCATCAAGGGGTGGTGCGCATTGTATGGGTGTGTGTTACATTACATTCACTAGTAGGAGTGAGAAAAACATCACGGGATGGTGTGAATCGGAGGGTGTGAATTAGGATAGGCAGTGAGTGGCAATGTAGGATGGAGAAAAGCACCGCGGGGTGGTCAGCATGGGGAGGTCAGGGAACATGCAATGGCAATGTAGGATAGGTTTCTGAAAAACATCGTGGGGTGGTGCGCATTGTATGGGTGGGTTTTACATTACATTCACTAGTAGGAGTGAGAAAAACATCACGGGGTGGTGCGCATTGTATGGGTGTGTGTTACATTACATTCACTAGTACGAGTGAGAAAATTATCACGGGGTGGTGCGCATTGTATGGGTGTGTGTTACATTACGTTCACTAGTAGGAGTGAGAAAAACATCACGGGGTGGTGTCAATCGGAAGGTCTGAATTAGGATAGGCAGTGAGTGGCAATGTAGGATGGAGAAAAGCACCGCGGGGTGGTCAGCATGGGGAGGTCAGGGAACATGCAGTGGAAATGTAGGATAGGTTTCTGAAAAACATCGCGGGGTGGTGCGCATTGTATGGGTGTGTGTTATATTACATTCACTAGTAAGAGTGAGAAAAACATCACGGGGTGGTGCGCATTATATGGGTGTGTGTTACATTAAATTCACTATTAGGAGTGAGAAAATCATCACGGGGCGGTGCGCATTGTATGGGTGTGTGTTACATTACATTCACTAGTACGAGTGAGAAAAACATCACGAAGTGGTGCGCATTGTATGGGTGTGTGTTACATTACATTCACTAGTAGGAGTGAGAAAAACATCACGGGGTGGTGTGAATCGGAGGGTCTGAATTAGGATAGGCAGTGAGTGGCAATGTATGATGGAGAAAAGCACCGCGGGGTGGTCAGCATGGGGAGGTCAGGGAAAATGCAGTGGTAATGTAGGATAGGTTTCTGAAAAACATCGCGGGGTGGTGCGCATTGTATGGGTGTGTGTTACATTAAATTCACTAGTAGGAGTGAGAAAAACATCACGGGGTGGTGCGCATTGTATGGGTGTGTGTTACATTACATTCACTATTAGGTGCGAGAAAAGCATCAAGGGGTGGTGTGAATAGGAGGCTCTGAATTAGGATAGGCAGTGAGTGGCAATGTAGGATGGAGAAAAGCACCGCGGTGTGGTCAGCATGGGGAGGTCAGGGAACATGCAGTGGCAATGTAGGATAGGTTTCTGAAAAATATCGCGGGGTGGTGTGCATTGTATGGGTGTGTGTTACATTACATTCAGTAGTAGGAGTGAGAAAAACATCACGGGGTGGTGCGCATTGTATGGGTGTGTGTTACATTACATTCACTAGTAGGAGTGAGAAAATTATCACGGGGTGGTGCGCATTGTACGGGTGTTTGTTACATTACATTCACTAGTAGGAGTGAGAAAATCATCACGGGGTGGTCGCATTGTATGGGTGTCTGTTACATAACATTCACTAGTAGGAGTGAGAAAAACATCACGGGGTGGTGTGTATCGGAGGGTCTGAATTAGGATAGGCAGTGAGTGGCAATGTAGGATGGAGAAAAGCACCACGGGGTGGTCAGCATGGGGTGGTCAGGGAACATGCAGTGGCAATGTAGGATAGGTTTCTGAAAAACATCGCGGGGTGGTGTGCATTGTATGGGTGTGTGTTACATTAAATTCACTAGTAGGAGTGAGAAAAACATCACGGGGTGGTGCGCATTGTATGGGTGTGTGTTACATTACATTCACTATTAGGTGCGAGAAAAGCATCAAGGGGTGGTGTGAATCGGAGGCTCTGTATTAGGATAGGCAGTGAGTGGCAATGTACAATGGAGAAAAGCACCGCGTGGTGGTCAGCATGTGGAGGTCAGGGAACATGCAGTGGCAATGTAGGATAGGTTTCTGAAAAACATCGCGGGGTGGTGCGCATTGTATATGTGTGTGTTACAATACATTCACTAGTAGGAGTGAGAAAAACATCACGGGGTGGTGTGAATCGGAGAGTCTGAATTAGGATAGGCAGTGAGTGGCAATGTAGGATGCAGAAAAGCACCGCGAGGTGGTCAGCATGGGGAGGTCAGGGAACATGCAGTGGCAATGTAGGATAGTTTTCTGAAAAACATCACGGGGTGGTGCGCATTGTTTGGGTGTTTGTTACATTACATTCACTAGTAGGAGTGAGAAAAACATCACGGGGTGGTGTGAATCGAAGTATCTGAAATAAGATATGCAGTGAGTGGCAATGTAGGAAGGAGAAAAGCACCGCGGGGTGGTCAGCATGGGGAAGTCAGGGAACCTGCAGTGGCAATGCAGGATAGGTTTCTGAAAAACATCGCGGGGTGATGCGCATTGTATGGGTGTGTGTTACATTACATTCACTAGTGGGAGTGAGAAAACCATCACGGGGTGGTGTGAATAGGAGGGTGTGAATTAGGATAGGCAGTGAGTGGCAATTTAGGATGGAGAAAAGCACTACGGGGTGGTCAGCATGGGGAGGTGAGGGAACATGCAGTGGCAATGTAGGATAGGTTTCTGAAAAACATCGCGTGGTGGTGCGCATTGTATGGGTGTGTGTTACATTACATTCCCAAGTAGGAGTGAGAAAAACATCACGGGGTGGTGCGCATTGTATGGGTGTGTGTAACATAACATTCACTAGTAGGAGTGAGAAAAACATCACGGGCTGGTGTGAATCGGAGGGTCTGAATTAGGATAGGCAGTGAGTGGCAATGTAGGATGGAGAAAAGCACCGCAGGGTGGTCAGCATGGGGAAGTCAGGGAACATGCAGTTTCAATGTAGGATAGGTTTCTGAAAAACATCGCGGGGTGTTGCGCATTGTATGGGTGTGTGTTACATTACATTTACTAGTACGAGTGAGAAAAACATCACGGTGTGGTGCGCATTGCATGGGTGTGTGTTACATTACATTCACTAGTAGGAGTGAGAAAAACATCACGGGGTGGTGTGAATCGGAGGGTCTGAATTAGGATAGGCAGTGAGTGGCAATGTAGGATGGAGAAAAGCACCACGGTGTGGTCAGCATGGGGAGGTCAGGGAACATGCAGTGGCAAAGTAGGATAGGTTTCTGAAAAACATCGCTGGTGGTGCGCATTGTATGGGTATGTGTTACATTATATTCACTAGTAGGAGTGAGAAAAACATCACGGGGTGTTGCGCATTGTATGAGTGTGTGTTACATTACATTCACTAGTAGGAGTGAGAAAAACATCACGGGGTGGTGCGCATTGTATGGGTGTGTGTTACATTACTTTCACTAGTAGGAGTGAGAAAAACATCACGGGGTGGTATGAATCGGAGGGTCTGAATTAGGATAGGCAGTGAGTGGCTTTGTAGGATGGAGAAAAGCACCGCGGGGTGGTCAGCATGGGGAGGTCAGGGAACATGCAGTGGCAATGTAAGATAGGTTTATGAAAAACATCGCGGGGTGGTGCGCATTGTATGGGTGTGTGTTACATTTCATTCACTAGTAGGAGTGAGAAAAACATCACGGGGTAGTGTGAATCGGAGGGTCTGAATTAGGATAGGCAGTGAGTGGCAATGTAGGATGGAGAAAAGCACCGCGGGGTGGTGAGCATGGGGAGGTCAGGGAACATGCAGTGGCAATGTAGGATAGGTTTCTGAAAAACATCGTGGGGTGGTGCGCATTGTATGGGTGGGTGTTACATTATATTCACTAGTAGGAGTGAGAAAAACATCACGGGGTGTTGCGCATTGTATGGGTGTGTGTTACATTACATTCACTAGTAGGAGTGAGAAAATCATCACGGGGTGGTGGGCATTGTATGAATGTGTGTTACATTACATTCACTAGTAGGAGTGAGAAAAACATCACGGGGTGGTGTGAATCGGAGGGTCTGAATTAGAATAGGCAGTGAGTGGCAATGTAGGATGGAGAAAAGCACCGCGAGGTGATCAGCATGGGGAGGTCAGGGAACATGCAGTGGCAATGTAGGATAGGTTTCTAAAAAACATCGCTGGGTGGTGCGCATTGTATGGGTGTGTGTTACATTACATTCACTAGTAGGAGTGAGAAAAACATCACGGGGTGGTGCGCATTGTATGGGTGTGTGTTACATTACATTCACTAGTAGGATTGAGAAAAACATCACGGGGTGGTGTGAATCGGAGGGTCTGAATTAGGATAGGCAGTGAGTGGCAATGTAGGATGGAGAAAAGCACCGCAGGGTGGTCAGCATGGGGAGGTCAGGGAACATACAGTTTCAATGTACGATAGGTTTCTGAAAAACTTCGCGGGGTGGTGTGCATTGTATGGGTGTGTGTTACATTACATTCAATAGTAGGAGTGAGAAAAACATCACGGGGTGGTGCGCATTGTATCGGTGTGTGTTACATTACATTCACTAGTAGGAGTGAGAAAAACATCACGGGGTGGTGCGCATTTTATGGGTGTGTGTTACATTACGTTCACTAGTAGGAGTGAGAAAAACATCACGGGATGGTGCGCATTGTATGGGTGTGTGTTACATTACATTCACTAGTAGGAGTGAGAAAAAAATCACGGGGTGGTGTGAATCGGAGGGTCTGAATTAGGATAGGCAGTGAGTGGCCTTGTAGGATGGAGAAAAGCACCCCGGGGTGGTCAGCATGGGGAGGTCAGGGAACATGCAGTGGCATTGTAAGATAGGTTTCTGAAAAACATCGCGGGGTGGTGCGCATTGTATGGGTGTGTGTTACATTACATTCACTTGTAGGAGTGAGAAAAACATCACGGGGTGCTGCGAATTGTATAGGTGTGTGTTACATTACATTCACTAGTAGGAGTGAGAAAAACATCACAGGGTGGTGTGAATCGGAGGTTCTGAATTAGGATAGGCAGTGAGTGGCAATGTAGGATGGAGAAAAGCACCGCAGGGTGGTGAGCATGGGGAGGTCAGGGAACATGCAGTGGCAATGTAGGATAGGTTTCTGAAAAGCATCAAGGGGTGGTGCGCATTGTATGGGTGTGTGTTACATTACATTCACTAGTAGGAGTGAGAAAAACATCACGGGATGGTGTGAATCGGAGGGTCTGAATTAGGATAGGCAGTGAGTGGCAATGTAGGATGGAGAAAAGCACCGCGGGGTGGTCAGCATGGGGAGGTCAGGGAACATGCAATGGCAATGTAGGATAGGTTTCTGAAAAACATCGTGGGGTGGTGCGCATTGTATGGGTGGGTGTTACATTACATTCACTAGTAGGAGTGAGAAAAACATCACGGGGTGGTGCGCATTGTATGGGTGTTTGTTACATTACATTCACTAGTACGAGTGAGAAAATTATCACGGGGTGGTGCGCATTGTATGGGTGTGTGTTACATTACGTTCACTAGTAGGAGTGAGAAAAACATCACGCGGTGGTGTCAATCGGAAGGTCTGAATTAGGATAGGCAGTGAGTGGCAATGTAGGATGGAGAAAAGCACCGCGGGGTGGTCAGCATGGGGAGGTCAGGGAACATGCAGTGGCAATGTAGGATAGTTTTCTGAAAAACATCACGGGGTGGTGCGCATTGTTTGGGTGTTTGTTACATTACATTCACTAGTAGGAGTGAGAAAAACATCACGGGGTGGTGTGAATCGAAGTATCTGAAATAAGATATGCAGTGAGTGGCAATGTAGGAAGGAGAAAAGCACCGCGGGGTGGTCAGCATGGGGAAGTCAGGGAACCTGCAGTGGCAATGCAGGATAGGTTTCTGAAAAACATCGCGGGGTGATGCGCATTGTATGGGTGTGTGTTACATTACATTCACTAGTGGGAGTGAGAAAACCATCACGGGGTGGTGTGAATAGGAGGGTGTGAATTAGGATAGGCAGTGAGTGGCAATTTAGGATGGAGAAAAGCACTACGGGGTGGTCAGCATGGGGAGGTGAGGGAACATGCAGTGGCAATGTAGGATAGGTTTCTGAAAAACATCGCGTGGTGGTGCGCATTGTATGGGTGTGTGTTACATTACATTCCCAAGTAGGAGTGAGAAAAACATCACGGGGTGGTGCGCATTGTATGGGTGTGTGTAACATAACATTCACTAGTAGGAGTGAGAAAAACATCACGGGCTGGTGTGAATCGGAGGGTCTGAATTAGGATAGGCAGTGAGTGGCAATGTAGGATGGAGAAAAGCACCGCAGGGTGGTCAGCATGGGGAAGTCAGGGAACATGCAGTTTCAATGTAGGATAGGTTTCTGAAAAACATCGCGGGGTGTTGCGCATTGTATGGGTGTGTGTTACATTACATTTACTAGTACGAGTGAGAAAAACATCACGGTGTGGTGCGCATTGCATGGGTGTGTGTTACATTACATTCACTAGTAGGAGTGAGAAAAACATCACGGGGTGGTGTGAATCGGAGGGTCTGAATTAGGATAGGCAGTGAGTGGCAATGTAGGATGGAGAAAAGCACCACGGTGTGGTCAGCATGGGGAGGTCAGGGAACATGCAGTGGCAAAGTAGGATAGGTTTCTGAAAAACATCGCTGGTGGTGCGCATTGTATGGGTATGTGTTACATTATATTCACTAGTAGGAGTGAGAAAAACATCACGGGGTGTTGCGCATTGTATGAGTGTGTGTTACATTACATTCACTAGTAGGAGTGAGAAAAACATCACGGGGTGGTGCGCATTGTATGGGTGTGTGTTACATTACTTTCACTACTAGGAGTGAGAAAAACATCACGGGGTGGTGTGAATCGGAGGGTCTGAATTAGGATAGGCAGTGAGTGGCTTTGTAGGATGGAGAAAAGCACCGCGGGGTGGTCAGCATGGGGAGGTCAGGGAACATGCAGTGGCAATGTAAGATAGGTTTATGAAAAACATCGCGGGGTGGTGCGCATTGTATGGGTGTGTGTTGCATTTCATTCACTAGTAGGAGTGAGAAAAACATCACGGGGTAGTGTGAATCGGAGGGTCTGAATTAGGATAGGCAGTGAGTGGCAATGTAGGATGGAGAAAAGCACCGCGGGGTGGTGAGCATGGGGAGGTCAGGGAACATGCAGTGGCAATGTAGGATAGGTTTCTGAAAAACATCGTGGGGTGGTGCGCATTGTATGGGTGGGTGTTACATTATATTCACTAGTAGGAGTGAGAAAAACATCACGGGGTGTTGCGCATTGTATGGGTGTGTGTTACATTACATTCACTAGTAGGAGTGAGAAAAACATCACGGGGTGGTGGGCATTGTATGAATGTGTGTTACATTACATTCACTAGTAGGAGTGAGAAAAACATCACGGGGTGGTGTGAATCGGAGGGTCTGAATTAGAATAGGCAGTGAGTGGCAATGTAGGATGGAGAAAAGCACCGCGAGGTGATCAGCATGGGGAGGTCAGGGAACATGCAGTGGCAATGTAGGATAGGTTTCTAAAAAACATCGCTGGGTGGTGCGCATTGTATGGGTGTGTGTTACATTACATTCACTAGTAGGAGTGAGAAAAACATCACGGGGTGGTGCGCATTGTATGGGTGTGTGTTACATTACATTCACTAGTAGGATTGAGAAAAACATCACGGGGTGGTGTGAATCGGAGGGTCTGAATTAGGATAGGCAGTGAGTGGCAATGTAGGATGGAGAAAAGCACCGCAGGGTGGTCAGCATGGGGAGGTCAGGGAACATACAGTTTCAATGTACGATAGGTTTCTGAAAAACTTCGCGGGGTGGTGTGCATTGTATGGGTGTGTGTTACATTACATTCAATAGTAGGAGTGAGAAAAACATCACGGGGTGGTGCGCATTGTATCAGTGTGTGTTACATTACATTCACTAGTAGGAGTGAGAAAAACATCACGGGGTGGTGCGCATTTTATGGGTGTGTGTTACATTACGTTCACTAGTAGGAGTGAGAAAAACATCACGGGATGGTGCGCATTGTATGGGTGTGTGTTACATTACATTCACTAGTAGGAGTGAGAAAAAAATCACGGGGTGGTGTGAATCGGAGGGTCTGAATTAGGATAGGCAGTGAGTGGCCTTGTAGGATGGAGAAAAGCACCCCGGGGTGGTCAGCATGGGGAGGTCAGGGAACATGCAGTGGCATTGTAAGATAGGTTTCTGAAAAACATCGCGGGGTGGTGCGCATTGTATGGGTGTGTGTTACATTACATTCACTTGTAGGAGTGAGAAAAACATCACGGGGTACTGCGAATTGTATAGGTGTGTGTTACATTACATTCACTAGTAGGAGTGAGAAAAACATCACAGGGTGGTGTGAATCGGAGGTTCTGAATTAGGATAGGCAGTGAGTGGCAATGTAGGATGGAGAAAAGCACCGCAGGGTGGTGAGCATGGGGAGGTCAGGGAACATGCAGTGGCAATGTAGGATAGGTTTCTGAAAAGCATCAAGGGGTGGTGCGCATTGTATGGGTGTGTGTTACATTACATTCACTAGTAGGAGTGAGAAAAACATCACGGGATGGTGTGAATCGGAGGGTCTGAATTAGGATAGGCAGTGAGTGGCAATGTAGGATGGAGAAAAGCACCGCGGGGTGGTCAGCATGGGGAGGTCAGGGAACATGCAATGGCAATGTAGGATAGGTTTCTGAAAAACATCGTGGGGTGGTGCGCATTGTATGGGTGGGTGTTACATTACATTCACTAGTAGGAGTGAGAAAAACATCACGGGGTGGTGCGCATTGTATGGGTGTGTGTTACATTACATTCACTAGTACGAGTGAGAAAATTATCACGGGGTGGTGCGCATTGTATGGGTGTGTGTTACATTACGTTCACTAGTAGGAGTGAGAAAAACATCACGCGGTGGTGTCAATCGGAAGGTCTGAATTAGGATAGGCAGTGAGTGGCAATGTAGGATGGAGAAAAGCACCGCGGGGTGGTCAGCATGGGGAGGTCAGGGAACATGCAGTGGAAATGTAGGATAGGTTTCTGAAAAACATCGCGGGGTGGTGCTCATTGTATGGGTGTGTGTTACATTACATTCACTAGTAGGAGTGAGAAAAACATCACGGGGTGGTGCGCATTATATGGGTGTGTGTTACATTAAATTGACTAGTAGGAGTGAGAAAATCATCACGGGGCGGTGCGCATTGTATGGGTGTGTGTTACATTACATTCACTAGTACGAGTGAGAAAAACATCACGGGGTGGTGCGCATTGTATAGGTGTGTGTTACATTACATTCACTAGTAGGAGTGAGAAAAACATTACGGGGTGGTGTGAATCGGAGGGTCTGAATTAGGATAGGCAGTGAGTGGCAATGTACGATGGAGAAAAGCACCGCGAGGTGGTCCGCATGGGGAGGTCAGGGAACATGCAGTGGCAATGTAGGATAGTTTTCTGAAAAACATCACGGGGTGGTGCGCATTGTTTGGGTTTTTGTTACATTACATTCACTAGTAGGAGTGAGAAAAAGATCACGGGGTGGTGTGAATCGGAGTGTCTGAAATAAGATATGCAGTGAGTGGCAATGTAGGAAGGAGAAAAGCACCGCGGGGTGGTCAGCATGGGGAAGTCAGGGAACCTGCAGTGGCAATGCAGGATAGGTTTCTGAAAAACATCGCGGGGTGGTGCGCATTGTATGGGTGTGTGTTACATTACATTCACTAGTGGGAGTGAGAAAAACATCACGGGGTGGTGTGAATAGGAGGGTGTGAATTAGGATAGGCAGTGAGTGGCAATTTAGGATGGAGAAAAGCACTACGGGGTGGTCAGCATGGGGAGGTGAGGGAACATGCAGTGGCAATGTAGGATAGGTTTCTGAAAAACATCGCGGGGTGGTGCGCATTGTATGGGTGTGTGTTACATTACATTCCCAAGTAGGAGTGAGAAAAACATCACGGGGTGGTGCGCATTGTATGGGTGTGTGTAACATAACATTCACTAGTAGGAGTGAGAAAAACATCACGGGCTGGTGTGAATCGGAGGGTCTGAATTAGGATAGGCAGTGAGTGGCAATGTAGGATGGAGAAAAGCACCGCAGGGTGGTCAGCATGGGGAAGTCAGGGAACATGCAGTTTCAATGTAGGATAGGTTTCTGAAAAACATCGCGGGGTGGTGCGCATTGTATGGGTGTGTGTTACATTACATTTACTAGTACGAGTGAGAAAAACATCACGGGGTGGTGCGCATTGCATGGGTGTGTGTTACATTACATTCACTAGTAGGAGTGAGAAAAACATCACGGGGTGGTGTGAATCGGAGGGCCTGAATTAGGATAGGCAGTGAGTGGCAATGTAGGATGGAGAAAAGCACCGCGGTGTGGTCAGCTTGGGGAGGTCAGGGAACATGCAGTGGCAAAGTAGGATAGGTTTCTGAAAAACATTGCTGGTGGTGCGCATTGTATGGGTGTGTGTTACATTATATTCACTAGTAGGAGTGAGAAAAACATCACGGGGTGTTGCGCATTGTATGGGTGTGTGTTACATTACATTCACTAGTAGGAGTGAGAAAAACATCACGGGGTGGTGCGCATTGTATGGGTGTGTGTTACATTACATTCACTAGTAGGAGTGAGAAAAACATCACGGGGTGGTGTGAATCGGAGGGTCTGAATTAGGATAGGCAGTGAGTGGCTTTGTAGGATGGAGAAAAGCACCGCGGCGTGGTCAGCATGGGGAGGTCAGGGAACATGCAGTGGCAATGTAAGATAGGTTTATGAAAAACATCGCGGGGTGGTGCGCATTGCATGGGTGTGTGTTACATTACGTTCACTAGTAGGAGTGAGAAAAACATCATGGGGTGGTGTGAATCGGAGGGTCTGAATTAGGATAGGCAGTGAGTGGCAATGTAGGATGGAGAAAAGCACCGCGGGGTGGTGAGCATGGGGAGGTCAGGGAACATGCAGTGGCAATGTAGGATAGGTTTCTGAAAAACATCGTGGGGTGGTGCGCTTTGTATGGGTGGGTGTTACATTATATTCACTAGTAGGATTGAGAAAAACATCACGGGGTGTTGCGCATTGTATGGGTGTGTGTTACATTACATTCACTAGTAGGAGTGAGAAAAACATCACGGGGTGGTGCGCATTGTATGAATGTGTGTTACATTACATTCACTAGTAGGAGTGAGAAAAACATCACGGGGTGGCGTGAATCGGAGGGTCTGAATTAGAATAGGCAGTGAGTGGCAATGTAGGATGGAGAAAAGCACCGCGGGGTGGTGAGCATGGGGAGGTCAGGGAACATGCAGTGGCAATGTAGGATAGGTTTCTGAAAAACATCAAGGGGTGGTGCGCATTGTATGGGTGTGTGTTACATTACATTCACTAGTAGGAGTGAGAAAAACATCACGGGGTGGTGTGAATCGCAGGGTCTGAATTAGGATAGGCAGTGAGTGGCAATGTAGGATGGAGAAAAGCACCGCAGGGTGGTCAGCATGGGGAGGTCAGGGAACATACAGTTTCAATGTACGATAGGTTTCTGAAAAACTTCGCGGGGTGGTGTGCATTGTATGGGTGTGTGTTACATTACATTCAATAGTAGGAGTGAGAAAAACATCACGGGGTGGTGCGCATTGTATCGGTGTGTGTTACATTACATTCACTAGTAGGAGTGAGAAAAACATCACGGGCTGCTGCGCATTGTATAGGTGTGTGTTACATTACATTCACTAGTAGGTGTGAGAAAAACTTCACAGGGTGGTGTGAATCGGAGGGTCTGAATTAGGATAGGCAGTGAGTGGCAATGTAGGATGGAGAAAAGCACCGCGGGGTGGTGAGCATGGGGAGGTCAGGGAACATGCAGTGGCAATGTAGGATAGTTTTCTGAAAAGCATCAAGGGGTGGTGCGCATTGTATGGGTGTGTGTTACATTACATTCCCTAGTAGGAGTGAGAAAAACATCACGGGGTGGTGCGCATTGTATGGGTGTGTGTAACATAACATTCACTAGTAGGAGTGAGAAAAACATCACGGGGTGGGGTGAATCGGAGGGTCTGAATTAGGATAGGCAGTGAGTGGCAATGTAGGATGGAGAAAAGCACCGCAGGGTGGTCAGCATGGGGAAGTCAGGGAACATGCAGTTTCAATGTAGGATAGGTTTCTGAAAAACATCGCGGGGTGGTGCGCATTGTATGGGTGTGTGTTACATTACATTTACTAGTACGAGTGAGAAAAACATCACGGGGTGGTGCGCATTGCATGGGTGTGTGTTACATTACATTCAGTAGTAGGAGTGAGAAAAACATCACGGGGTGGTGCGCATTGCATGGGTGTGTGTTACATTACATTCACTAGTAGGAGTGAGAAAAACATCACGGGGTGGTGTGAATCGGAGGGTCTGAATTAGGATAGGCAGTGAGTGGCAATGTAGGATGGAGAAAAGTACCGCGGGGTGGTCAGCATGGGGAGGTCAGGGAACATGCAGTGGCAAAGTAGGATAGGTTTCTGAAAAACATCGCGGGTGGTGCGCATTGTATGGGTGTGTGTTACATTATATTCACTAGTAGGAGTGAGAAAAACATCACGGGGTGTTGCGCATTGTATGGGTGTGTGTTACATTACATTCACTAGTAGGAGTGAGAAAAACATCATGGGGTGGTGCGCATTGTATGGGTGTGTGTTACATTACATTCACTAGTAGGAGTGAGAAAAACATCACGGGGTGGTGTGAATCGGAGGGTCTGAATTAGGATAGGCAGTGAGTGGCTTTGTAGGATGGAGAAAAGCACCGCGGGGTGGTCAGCATGGGGAGGTCAGGGAACATGCAGTGGCAATGTAAGATAGGTTTATGAAAAACATCGCGGGGTGGTGCGCATTGTATGGGTGTGTGTTACATTAAATTCACTAGTAGGAGTGTGAAAAACATCACGGGGTGCTGCGCATTGTATGGGTGTGTGTTACATTACATTCACTAGTAGGAGTGAGAAAAACATCACAGGGTGGTGTGAATCGGAGGGTCTGAATTAGGATAGGCAGTGAGTGGCAATGTAGGATGGAGAAAAGCACCGCGGGGTGGTGAGCATGGGGAGGTCAGGGAACATGCAGTGGCAATGTAGGATAAGTTTCTGAAAAACATCGCGGCGTGGTGCACATTGTATATGTGTGTGTTACATTACATTCACTAGTAGGAGTGAGAAAAACATCACGGGGTGGTGTGAATCGGAGAGTCTGAATTAGGATAGGCAGTGAGTGGCAATGTAGGATGTAGAAAAGCACCGCGAGGTGGTCAGCATGGGGAGGTAAGGGAACATGCAGTGGCAATGTAGGATAGTTTTCTGAAAAACATCACGGGGTGGTGCGCATTGTATGGGTGTGTGTTACATTACATTCCCTAGTAGGAGTGAGAAAAACATCACGGGGTGGTGCGCATTGTATGGGTGTGTGTTACATTACATTCCCTAGTAGGAGTGAGAAAAACATCACGGGGTGGTGCGCATTGTATGGGTGTGTGTAACATAACATTCACTAGTAGGAGTGAGAAAAACATCACGGGGTGGTGTGAATCGGAGGGTCTGAATTAGGATAGGCAGTGAGTGGCAATGTAGGATGGAGAAAAGCACCGCAGGGTGGTCAGCATGGGGAAGTCAGGGAACATGCAGTTTCAATGTAGGATAGGTTTCTGAAAAACATCGCGGGGTGATGCGCATTGTATGGGTGTGTGTTACATTACATTTACTAGTACGAGTGAGAAAAACATCACGGGGTGGTACGCATTGCATGGGTGTGTGTTACATTACATTCACTAGTAGGAGTGAGAAAAACATCACGGGGTGGTGTGAATCGGAGGGTCTGAATTAGGATAGGCAGTGAGTGGCAATGTAGGATGGAGAAAAGCATCGCGGGGTGGTCAGCATGGGGAGGTCAGGGAACATGCAGTGGCAAAGTAGGATAGGTTTCTGAAAAACATCTCGGGTGGTGCGCATTGTATGGGTGTGTGTTACATTATATTCACTAGTAGGAGTGAGAAAAACATCACGGGGTGTTGCGCATTGTATGGGTGTGTGTTACATTACATTCACTAGTAGGAGTGAGAAAAACATCACGGGGTGGTGCGCATTGTATGGGTGTGTGTTACATTACATTCACTAGTAGGAGTGAGAAAAACATCACGGGGTGGTGTGAATCGGAGGGTCTGAATTAGGATAGGCAGTGAGTGGCTTTGTAGGATGGAGAAAAGCACCGCGGGGTGGTCAGCATGGGGAGGTCAGGGAACATGCAGTGGCAAGGTAAGATAAGTTTATGAAAAACATCGCGGGCTGATGCGCATTGTATGGGTGTGTGTTACATTAAATTCACTAGTAGGAGTGTGAAAAACATCACGGGGTGCTGCGCATTGTATGGGTGTGTGTTACATTACATTCACTAGTAGGAGTGAGAAAAACATCACAGGGTGGTGTGAATCGGAGGGTCTGAATTAGGATACGCAGTGAGTGGCAATGTAGGATGGAGAAAAGCACCGCGGGGTGGTGAGCATGGGGAGGTCAGGGAACATGCAGTGGCAATGTAGGATAGGTTTCTGAAAAACATCAAGGGGTGGTGCGCATAGTATGGGTGTGTGTTACATTACATTCACTAGTAGGAGTGAGAAAAACATCACGGGGTGGTGTGAATCGGAGGGTCCGAATTAGCATAGGTAGTGAGTGGCAATGTAGGATGGAGAAAAGCCCCGCGGGGTGGTCAGCATGGGGAGGTCAGGGAACATGCAGTGGCAATGTAGGATAGGTTTCTGAAAAACATCGCGGGGTGGTGCGCATTGTATGGGTGTGTGTTACATTACATTCACTAGTAGGAGTGAGAAAAACATCACGGGGTGTTGCGCATTATACGGGTGTGTGTTACATTACATTCACTAGTATGAGTGAGAAAATCATCACGGGGCGGTGCGCATTGTATGGGTGTGTGTTACATTACATTCACTAGTACGAGTGAGAAAAAAATCACGGGGTGGTGCCGATTTTATGGGTGTGTGTTACATTACATTCACTAGCAGGAGTGAGAAAAACATCACGGGGTGGTGTGAATCGGAGGGTCAGTATTAGGATAGGCAGTGAGTGGCAATGTAGGATGGAGAAAAGCACCGCGGGGTGGTCAGCATGGGGAGGTCAGGGAACATGCAGTGGCATTGTAAGATAGGTTTCTGAAAAACATCGCGGGGTGGTGCGCATTGTATGGGTGTGTGTTACATTACATTCACTAGTAGGAGTTAGAAAAACATCACGGGGTGCTGCGCATTGTATGGGTGTGTGTTACATTACATTCACTAGTAGGAGTGAGGAAAACATCACAGGGTGGTGTGAATCGGAGGGTCTGAATTAGGATAGGCAGTGAGTGGCAATGTAGGATGGAGAAAAGCACCGCGGGGTGGTGAGCATGGGGAGGTCAGGGAACATGCAGTGGCAATGTAGGATAGGTTTCTGAAAAGAATCAAGGGGTGGTGCGCATTGTATGGGTGTGTCTTACGTTACATTCACTAGTAGGAGTGAGAAAAACATCACGGGATGGTGTGAATCGGAGGGTCTGAATTAGGATAGCCAGTGAGTGGCAATGTAGGATGGAGAAAAGCACCGCGGGGTGGTCAGCATGGGGAGGTCATGGAACATGCAGTGGCAATGTAGGATAGGTTTCTGAAAAACATCGTGGGGTGGTGCGCATTGTATGGGTGTGTGTTACATTACATTCACTAGTAGGAGTGAGAAAAACATCACGGGGTGGTGCGCATTGTATGGGTGTGTGTTACATTACATTCACTACTACGAGTGAGAAAATTATCACGGGGTGGTGCGCATTGTATGGGTGTGTGTTACATTACGTTCACTAGTAGGAGTGAGAAAATCATCACGGGGTGGTGTCAATTGGAAGGTCTGAATTAGGATAGGAAGTGAGTGCAAATGTAGGATGGAGAAAAGCACCGTGGGATGGTCAGCATGGGGAGGTCAGGGAACATGCAGTGGAAATGTAGGATAGGTTTCTGAAAAACATCGCGGGGTGGTGCGCATTGTATGGGTGTGTGTTACATTACATTCACTAGTACGAGTGAGAAAAACATCACGGGGTGGTGCGCATTGTATAGGTGTGTGTTACATTACATTCACTAGTAGGAGTGAGAAAAACATTACGGGGTGGTGTGAATCGGAGGGTCTGAATTAGGATAGGCAGTGAGTGGCAATGTACGATGGAGAAAAGCACCGCGAGGTGGTCCGCATGGGGAGGTCAGGGAACATGCAGTGGCAATGTAGGATAGTTTTCTGAAAAACATCACGGGGTGGTGCGCATTGTTTGGGTTTTTGTTACATTACATTCACTAGTAGGAGTGAGAAAAAGATCACGGGGTGGTGTGAATCGGAGTGTCTGAAATAAGATATGCAGTGAGTGGCAATGTAGGAAGGAGAAAAGCACCGCGGGGTGGTCAGCATGGGGAAGTCAGGGAACCTGCAGTGGCAATGCAGGATAGGTTTCTGAAAAACATCGCGGGGTGGTGCGCATTGTATGGGTGTGTGTTACATTACATTCACTAGTGGGAGTGAGAAAAACATCACGGGGTGGTGTGAATAGGAGGGTGTGAATTAGGATAGGCAGTGAGTGGCAATTTAGGATGGAGAAAAGCACTACGGGGTGGTCAGCATGGGGAGGTGAGGGAACATGCAGTGGCAATGTAGGATAGGTTTCTGAAAAACATCGCGGGGTGGTGCGCATTGTATGGGTGTGTGTTACATTACATTCCCAAGTAGGAGTGAGAAAAACATCACGGGGTGGTGCGCATTGTATGGGTGTGTGTAACATAACATTCACTAGTAGGAGTGAGAAAAACATCACGGGCTGGTGTGAATCGGAGGGTCTGAATTAGGATAGGCAGTGAGTGGCAATGTAGGATGGAGAAAAGCACCGCAGGGTGGTCAGCATGGGGAAGTCAGGGAACATGCAGTTTCAATGTAGGATAGGTTTCTGAAAAACATCGCGGGGTGGTGCGCATTGTATGGGTGTGTGTTACATTACATTTACTAGTACGAGTGAGAAAAACATCACGGGGTGGTGCGCATTGCATGGGTGTGTGTTACATTACATTCACTAGTAGGAGTGAGAAAAACATCACGGGGTGGTGTGAATCGGAGGGCCTGAATTAGGATAGGCAGTGAGTGGCAATGTAGGATGGAGAAAAGCACCGCGGTGTGGTCAGCTTGGGGAGGTCAGGGAACATGCAGTGGCAAAGTAGGATAGGTTTCTGAAAAACATTGCTGGTGGTGCGCATTGTATGGGTGTGTGTTACATTATATTCACTAGTAGGAGTGAGAAAAACATCACGGGGTGTTGCGCATTGTATGGGTGTGTGTTACATTACATTCACTAGTAGGAGTGAGAAAAACATCACGGGGTGGTGCGCATTGTATGGGTGTGTGTTACATTACATTCACTAGTAGGAGTGAGAAAAACATCACGGGGTGGTGTGAATCGGAGGGTCTGAATTAGGATAGGCAGTGAGTGGCTTTGTAGGATGGAGAAAAGCACCGCGGCGTGGTCAGCATGGGGAGGTCAGGGAACATGCAGTGGCAATGTAAGATAGGTTTATGAAAAACATCGCGGGGTGGTGCGCATTGCATGGGTGTGTGTTACATTACGTTCACTAGTAGGAGTGAGAAAAACATCATGGGGTGGTGTGAATCGGAGGGTCTGAATTAGGATAGGCAGTGAGTGGCAATGTAGGATGGAGAAAAGCACCGCGGGGTGGTGAGCATGGGGAGGTCAGGGAACATGCAGTGGCAATGTAGGATAGGTTTCTGAAAAACATCGTGGGGTGGTGCGCTTTGTATGGGTGGGTGTTACATTATATTCACTAGTAGGATTGAGAAAAACATCACGGGGTGTTGCGCATTGTATGGGTGTGTGTTACATTACATTCACTAGTAGGAGTGAGAAAAACATCACGGGGTGGTGCGCATTGTATGAATGTGTGTTACATTACATTCACTAGTAGGAGTGAGAAAAACATCACGGGGTGGCGTGAATCGGAGGGTCTGAATTAGAATAGGCAGTGAGTGGCAATGTAGGATGGAGAAAAGCACCGCGGGGTGGTGAGCATGGGGAGGTCAGGGAACATGCAGTGGCAATGTAGGATAGGTTTCTGAAAAACATCAAGGGGTGGTGCGCATTGTATGGGTGTGTGTTACATTACATTCACTAGTAGGAGTGAGAAAAACATCACGGGGTGGTGTGAATCGCAGGGTCTGAATTAGGATAGGCAGTGAGTGGCAATGTAGGATGGAGAAAAGCACGGCAGGGTGGTCAGCATGGGGAGGTCAGGGAACATACAGTTTCAATGTACGATAGGTTTCTGAAAAACTTCGCGGGGTGGTGTGCATTGTATGGGTGTGTGTTACATTACATTCAATAGTAGGAGTGAGAAAAACATCACGGGGTGGTGCGCATTGTATCGGTGTGTGTTACATTACATTCACTAGTAGGAGTGAGAAAAACATCACGGGCTGCTGCGCATTGTATAGGTGTGTGTTACATTACATTCACTAGTAGGTGTGAGAAAAACTTCACAGGGTGGTGTGAATCGGAGGGTCTGAATTAGGATAGGCAGTGAGTGGCAATGTAGGATGGAGAAAAGCACCGCGGGGTGGTGAGCATGGGGAGGTCAGGGAACATGCAGTGGCAATGTAGGATAGTTTTCTGAAAAGCATCAAGGGGTGGTGCGCATTGTATGGGTGTGTGTTACATTACATTCCCTAGTAGGAGTGAGAAAAACATCACGGGGTGGTGCGCATTGTATGGGTGTGTGTAACATAACATTCACTAGTAGGAGTGAGAAAAACATCACGGGGTGGGGTGAATCGGAGGGTCTGAATTAGGATAGGCAGTGAGTGGCAATGTAGGATGGAGAAAAGCACCGCAGGGTGGTCAGCATGGGGAAGTCAGGGAACATGCAGTTTCAATGTAGGATAGGTTTCTGAAAAACATCGCGGGGTGGTGCGCATTGTATGGGTGTGTGTTACATTACATTTACTAGTACGAGTGAGAAAAACATCACGGGGTGGTGCGCATTGCATGGGTGTGTGTTACATTACATTCACTAGTAGGAGTGAGAAAAACATCACGGGGTGGTGCGCATTGCATGGGTGTGTGTTACATTACATTCACTAGTAGGAGTGAGAAAAACATCACGGGGTGGTGTGAATCGGAGGGTCTGAATTAGGATAGGCAGTGAGTGGCAATGTAGGATGGAGAAAAGTACCGCGGGGTGGTCAGCATGGGGAGGTCAGGGAACATGCAGTGGCAAAGTAGGATAGGTTTCTGAAAAACATCGCGGGTGGTGCGCATTGTATGGGTGTGTGTTACATTATATTCACTAGTAGGAGTGAGAAAAACATCACGGGGTGTTGCGCATTGTATGGGTGTGTGTTACATTACATTCACTAGTAGGAGTGAGAAAAACATCATGGGGTGGTGCGCATTGTATGGGTGTGTGTTACATTACATTCACTAGTAGGAGTGAGAAAAACATCACGGGGTGGTGTGAATCGGAGGGTCTGAATTAGGATAGGCAGTGAGTGGCTTTGTAGGATGGAGAAAAGCACCGCGGGGTGGTCAGCATGGGGAGGTCAGGGAACATGCAGTGGCAATGTAAGATAGGTTTATGAAAAACATCGCGGGGTGGTGCGCATTGTATGGGTGTGTGTTACATTAAATTCACTAGTAGGAGTGTGAAAAACATCACGGGGTGCTGCGCATTGTATGGGTGTGTGTTACATTACATTCACTAGTAGGAGTGAGAAAAACATCACAGGGTGGTGTGAATCGGAGGGTCTGAATTAGGATAGGCAGTGAGTGGCAATGTAGGATGGAGAAAAGCACCGCGGGGTGGTGAGCATGGGGAGGTCAGGGAACATGCAGTGGCAATGTAGGATAGGTTTCTGAAAAACATCGCGGCGTGGTGCACATTGTATATGTGTGTGTTACATTACATTCACTAGTAGGAGTGAGAAAAACATCACGGGGTGGTGTGAATCGGAGAGTCTGAATTAGGATAGGCAGTGAGTGGCAATGTAGGATGTAGAAAAGCACCGCGAGGTGGTCAGCATGGGGAGGTAAGGGAACATGCAGTGGCAATGTAGGATAGTTTTCTGAAAAACATCACGGGGTGGTGCGCATTGTATGGGTGTGTGTTACATTACATTCCCTAGTAGGAGTGAGAAAAACATCACGGGGTGGTGCGCATTGTATGGGTGTGTGTAACATAACATTCACTAGTAGGAGTGAGAAAAACATCACGGGGTGGTGTGAATCGGAGGGTCTGAATTAGGATAGGCAGTGAGTGGCAATGTAGGATGGAGAAAAGCACCGCAGGGTGGTCAGCATGGGGAAGTCAGGGAACATGCAGTTTCAATGTAGGATAGGTTTCTGAAAAACATCGCGGGGTGATGCGCATTGTATGGGTGTGTGTTACATTACATTTACTAGTACGAGTGAGAAAAACATCACGGGGTGGTACGCATTGCATGGGTGTGTGTTACATTACATTCACTAGTAGGAGTGAGAAAAACATCACGGGGTGGTGTGAATCGGAGGGTCTGAATTAGGATAGGCAGTGAGTGGCAATGTAGGATGGAGAAAAGCATCGCGGGGTGGTCAGCATGGGGAGGTCAGGGAACATGCAGTGGCAAAGTAGGATAGGTTTCTGAAAAACATCTCGGGTGGTGCGCATTGTATGGGTGTGTGTTACATTATATTCACTAGTAGGAGTGAGAAAAACATCACGGGGTGTTGCGCATTGTATGGGTGTGTGTTACATTACATTCACTAGTAGGAGTGAGAAAAACATCACGGGGTGGTGCGCATTGTATGGGTGTGTGTTACATTACATTCACTAGTAGGAGTGAGAAAAACATCACGGGGTGGTGTGAATCGGAGGGTCTGAATTAGGATAGGCAGTGAGTGGCTTTGTAGGATGGAGAAAAGCACCGCGGGGTGGTCAGCATGGGGAGGTCAGGGAACATGCAGTGGCAAGGTAAGATAAGTTTATGAAAAACATCGCGGGCTGATGCGCATTGTATGGGTGTGTGTTACATTAAATTCACTAGTAGGAGTGTGAAAAACATCACGGGGTGCTGCGCATTGTATGGGTGTGTGTTACATTACATTCACTAGTAGGAGTGAGAAAAACATCACAGGGTGGTGTGAATCGGAGGGTCTGAATTAGGATACGCAGTGAGTGGCAATGTAGGATGGAGAAAAGCACCGCGGGGTGGTGAGCATGGGGAGGTCAGGGAACATGCAGTGGCAATGTAGGATAGGTTTCTGAAAAACATCAAGGGGTGGTGCGCATAGTATGGGTGTGTGTTACATTACATTCACTAGTAGGAGTGAGAAAAACATCACGGGGTGGTGTGAATCGGAGGGTCCGAATTAGCATAGGTAGTGAGTGGCAATGTAGGATGGAGAAAAGCCCCGCGGGGTGGTCAGCATGGGGAGGTCAGGGAACATGCAGTGGCAATGTAGGATAGGTTTCTGAAAAACATCGCGGGGTGGTGCGCATTGTATGGGTGTGTGTTACATTACATTCACTAGTAGGAGTGAGAAAAACATCACGGGGTGTTGCGCATTATATTGGTGTGTGTTACATTACATTTACTAGTATGAGTGAGAAAATCTTCACGGGGCGGTGCGCATTGTATGGGTGTGTGTTACATTACATTCACTAGTACGAGTGAGAAAAAAATCACGGGGTGGTGCCGATTTTATGGGTGTGTGTTACATTACATTCACTAGCAGGAGTGAGAAAAACATCACGGGGTGGTGTGAATCGGAGGGTCAGTATTAGAATAGGCAGTGAGTGGCAATGTAGGATGGAGAAAAGCACCGCGGGGTGGTCAGCATGGGGAGGTCAGGGAACATGCAGTGGCATTGTAAGATAGGTTTCTGAAAAACATCGCGGGGTGGTGCGCATTGTATGGGTGTGTGTTACATTACATTCACTAGTAGGAGTGAGAAAAACATCACGGGGTGCTGCGCATTGTATGGGTGTGTGTTACATTACATTCACTAGTAGGAGTGAGAAAAACATCACAGGGTGGTGTGAATCGGAGGGTCTGAATTAGGATAGGCAGTGAGTGGCAATGTAGGATGGAGAAAAGCACCGCGGGGTGGTGAGCATGGGGAGGTCAGGGAACATGCAGTGGCAATGTAGGATAGGTTTCTGAAAAGAATCAAGGGGTGGTGCGCATTGTATGGGTGTGTCTTACATTACATTCACTAGTAGGAGTGAGAAAAACATCACGGGATGGTGTGAATCGGAGGGTCTGAATTAGGATAGGCAGTGAGTGGCAATGTAGGATGGAGAAAAGCACCGCGGGGTGGTCAGCATGGGGAGGTCAGGGAACATGCAGTGGCAATGTAGGATAGGTTTCTGAAAAACATCGTGGGGTGGTGCGCATTGTATGGGTGTGTGTTACATTACATTCACTAGTAGGAGTGAGAAAAACATCACGGGGTGGTGCGCATTGTATGGGTGTGTGTTACATTACATTCACTACTACGAGTGAGAAAATTATCACGGGGTGGTGCGCATTGTATGGGTGTGTGTTACATTACGTTCACTAGTAGGAGTGAGAAAATCATCACGGGGTGGTGTCAATCGGAAGGTCTGAATTAGGATAGGAAGTGAGTGCAAATGTAGGATGGAGAAAAGCACCGTGGGGTGGTCAGCATGGGGAGGTCAGGGAACATGCAGTGGAAATGTAGGATAGGTTTCTGAAAAACATCGCGGGGTGGTGCGCATTGTATGGGTGTGTGCTACATTACATTCACTAGTAGGAGTGAGAAAAACATCACGGGGTTGTGCGCATTGTATGGGTGTGTGTTACATTACATTCACTAGTAGGAGTGAGAAAATCATCACGGGGTGGTGCGCATTGTATGGGTGTTTGTTACATTACATTCACTAGTAGGAGTGAGAAAAACATCACGGGGTGGTGTGAATCGGAAGTTCTGAATTAGGATAGGCAGTGAGTGGAAATGTAGGATGGAGAAAAGCACCGCAGGGTGGTCAGCATAGGGTGGTCAGGGAACATCCAGTGGCAATGTAGGATAGGTTTCTGAAAAACATCGCGGGGTGGTGCGCATTGTATGGTTGTGTGTTACATTACATTCACTAGTAGGAGTCCGAAAAACATCGCGGGGTGGTGCGCATTGTATGGGTGTGTGTTACATTGCATTCACTAGAAGGAGTGAGAAAAACATCACGGGGTGGTGCGCATTGTATGGGTGTGTGTTACATTACATTCACTAGTAGGAGTGAGAAAAACATCACGGGGTGGTGCGCATTGTATGGGTGTGTGTTACATTACATTCACTAGTACGAGTGAGAAAAACATCACGGGGTGGTGCGCATTGTATTGGTGTGTGTTACATTACGTTCACTAGTAGGAGTGAGAAAAACATCACGGGGTGGTGTCAATCGGAAGGTCTGAATTAGGATAGGCAGTGAGTGGCAATGTAGGATGGAGAATAGCACCGCGGGGTGGTCAGCATGGGGAGGTCAGGGAACATGCAGTGGAAATGTAGGATAGGTTTCTGAAAAACATCGCGGGGTGGTGCGCATTGTATGGGTGTGTGTTACATTACATTCACTAGTAGGAGTGAGAAAAACATCACGGTGCGGTGCGCATTATATGGGTGTGTGTTACGTTACATTCACTAGTAGGAGTGAGAAAATCATCACGGGGCGGTGCACATTGTATGGGTGTGTGTTACATTACATTCACTATTACGAGTGAGAAAAACATCACGGGGTGGTGTGCATTGTATGGGTGTGTGTTATATTACATTCACTATTAGGAGTGAGAAAAACATCACGGGGTGGTGTGAATTGGAGGGTCTGAATTAGGATAGGCAGTGAGTGGCAATGTAGGATGGAGAAAAGCACCGCGGGGTGGTCAGCATGGGGAGGTCAGGGAAAATGCAGTGGTAATGTAGGATAGGTTTCTGAAAAACATCGCGGGGTGGTGCGCATTGTTTTGGTGTGTGTTACATTAAATTCACTAGTAGGAGTGAGAAAAACATCACGGGGTGGTGCGCATTGTATGGGTGTGTGTTACATTACATTCACTAGTAGGAGCGAGAATAACATCATGGTGTGGTGTGAATCGGAGGGTCTTAATTAGGATAGGCAGTGAGTGGCAATGTAGGATGGAGAAAAGCACCGCGGTGTGGTCAGCATGGGGAGGTCAGGGAACATGCAGTGGCAATGTAGGATAGGTTTCTGAAAAATATCGCTGGGTGGTGTGCATTGTATGGGTGTGTGTTACATTACATTCACTAGTAGGAGTGAGAAAAACATCACGGGGTGGTGCGCATTGTATGTGTGTGTGTTACATTACATTCACTAGTAGGAGTGAGAAAATCATCACGGGGTGGTGCGCATTGTATGGGTGTCTGTTACATTACATTCACTAGTAGGATTGAGAAAAACATCACGGGGTGGTGTGAATCGGAGGGTCTGAATTAGGATAGGCAGTGAGTGGCAATGTAGGATGGAGAAAAGCACGACGGGGTGGTCGGCATGGGGTGGTCAGGGAACATGCAGTGGCAATGTAGGATAGGTTTCTGAAAAACATCGCGGGGTGGTGCGCATTGTATGGGTGTGTGTTACATTACTTTCACTAGTAGTATTGAGAAAAACATCACGGGGTGGTGCTCATTGTATGGGTGTGTGTTACATTACATTCACTAGTTGGAGTGAAAAAAACATCACGGGGTGGTGTGAATCGGAGGGTCTGTATTAGGATAGGCAGTGAGTGGCAATGTAGGATGGAGAAAAGCACCGCGGGGTGGTCAGCATGTGGAGGTCAGGGAACATGCAGTGGCAATGTAGGATAGGTTTCTGAAAAACATCGCGGGGTGGTGCGCATTGTATATGTGTGTGTTACATTACATTCACTAGTAGGAGTGAGAAAAACATCACGGGGTGGTGTGAATCGGGGAGTCTGAATTAGGATAGGCACTGAGTGGCAATGTAGGATGGAGAAAAGCACCGCGAGGTGGTCAGCATGGGGAGGTCAGGGAACATGCAGTGGCAATGTAGGATAGTTTTCTGAAAAACATCACGGGGTGGTGCGCATTGTATGGGTGTTGGTTACATTACATTCACTAGTAGGAGTGAGAAAAACATCACGGGGTGGTGTGAATCGGAGGGTCTGAAATAAGATATGCAGTGAGTGGCAATGTAGGAAGGAGAAAAGCACCGCGGGGTGGTCAGCATGGGGAAGTCAGGGAACCTGCAGTGGCAATGCAGGATAGGTTTCTGAAAACATCGCGTGGTGGTGCGCATTGTATGGGTGTGTGTTACATTACATTCACTAGTAGGAGTGAGAAAAACATCACGGGGTGGTGCGCATTGTATGGGTGTGTGTTACATTACATACACTAGTAGGAGTGAGAAAAACATCACGGGGTGGTGTGAATCAGAGGGTTTGAATTAGGATAGGCAGTGAGTGGCAATGTAGGATGGAGAAAAGCACCACAGGGTGGTCAGCTTGGGGAGGTCAGGGAACATGCAGTTTCAATGTACGATAGGTTTCTGAAAAACATCGCGGGGTGGTGTGCATTGTATGGGTGTGTGTTACATTACATTCAATAGTAGGAGTGAGAAAAACATCACGGGGTGGTGCGCATTGTATGGGTGTGTGTTACATTACATTCACTAGTAGGAGTGAGAAACACATCACGGGGTGGTGTGAATCGGAGAGTCTGAATTAGGATAGGCAGTGAGTGGCAATGTAGGATGGAGAAAAGCACCGCGGGGTGGTCAGCATGGGGAGGTCAGGGAACATGCAGTGGCAAAGTACGATAGGTTTCTGAAAAACATCGCTGGTGGTGCGCATTGTATGGGTGTGTGTTACATTATATTCACTTGTAGGAGTGAGAAAAACATCACGGGGTGGTGCGCATTGAATGGGTGTGTGTTACATTACATTCACTAGTAGGAGTGAGAAAAACATCACGGGGTGGTGCGCATTGTATTGGTGTGTGTTACATTAGATTCACTATTAGGAGTGAGAAAAACATCACGGGGTGGTGCGCATTGTATGGGTGTGTGTTACATTACATTCACTAATAGGAGTGAGAAAAACATCACGGGGTGGTGCGCATTGCATCGGTGTGTGTTACATTACATTCACTAGTAGGAGTGAGAAAAACATCACGGGGTGGTGCGCACTGTATGGGTGTGTGGTACATTACATTCACTAGTAGGAGTGAGAAAAACATCACGGGGTGGTGCGCATTGTATGGGTGTGTGTTACATTACATTCACTAGTAGGAGTGAGAAAAACATCACGGGGTGGTGCGCATTGTATGGGTGTGTGTTACATTACATTCACTAGTAGGAGTGAGTAAAACATCACGGGGTGGTGCGCATTGTATGGGTGTGTGTTACATTACATTGACTAGTAGGAGTGAGAAAAACATCACGGGGTGGTGTGAATCTGAGGGTCTGAATTAGGATAGGCAGTGAGTGGCAATGTAGGATGGAGAAAAGCACCGCGGGGTGGTCAGCATGGGGAGGTCAGGGAACATGCAGTGGCAATGTAGGATAGGTTTCTGAAAAACATCGCGGGGTGGTGCGCATTGTATGGGTGTGTGTTACATTAGATTCACTATTAGGAGTGAGAAAAACATCACGGGGTGGTGCGCATTGTATGGGTGTGTGTTACATTACGTTCACTAATAGGAGTGAGAAAAACATCACGGTGTGGTGCGCATTGTATGCGTGTGTGTTACATTACATTCACTAGTAGGAGTGAGAAAAACATCACGGGGTGGTGCGCATTGGATGGGTGTGTGTTACATTACATTCACTAGTAGGAGTGAGAAAAACATCACGGGGTGGTGCGCGTTGTATGCGTGTGTGTTACATTACATTCACTAGTAGGAGTGAGAAAAACATCACGGGGTGGTGCGCATTGTATGGGTGTGTGTTACATTACATTCACTACTAGGAGTGAGAAAAACATCACGGGGTGGTGTGAATCGGAGGGTCTGAATTAGGATAGGCAGTGAGTGGCAATGTAGGATGGAGAAAAGCACCGCGGGGTGGTCAGCATGTGGAGGTAAGGGAACATGCAGTGGCAATGTAGGATAGGTTTCTGAAAAACATCGCGGGGTGGGGCGCATTGTATGGGTGTGTGTTACATTAGATTCATTAGTAGGAGTGAGAAAATCATCACGGGGTGGTGCGCATTGTATGGGTGTGTGTTACATTACATTCACTACTAGGAGTGAGAAAAACATCACGGGGTGATGTGAATTGGGAGGTCTGAATTAGGATAGGCAGTGAGTGCCAATGTAGGATGGAGAAAAGCACCGCGGGGTGTTGAGCATGGGGAGGTCAGGGAACATGCTGTGGCAATGTAGGATAGGTTTCTGAAAAACATCGCGGTGTGGTGCGCATTGTATGGGTGAGTGTTACATTAGATTCACGAGTATGAGTGAGAAAAATATCACGGGGTGGTGCACATTGTATGGGAGTGTGTTACATTACATTCACTAGTAGGAGTGAGAAAAACATCACGGGGTGGTGCGCATTGTATGGGTGTGTGTTACATTACATTCACTAGTAGGAGTGAGAAAAACATCACGGGGTGGTGCGCATTGTATGGGTGTGTGTTACATTACATTCACTACTAGGAGTGAGAAAAACATCACGGGGTGGTGCGCATTGTATGGGTGTGTGTTACATTACATTCACTAGTAGGAGTGAGAAAAATATCACGGGGTATTGCGCATTGTATGGGTGTGTGTTACATTACATAGACTACTAGGAGTGAGAAAAACATCACGGGGTGGTGTGAATCGGAGGGTCTGAATTAGGCTAGGCAGTGAGTAGCAATGTAGGATGGAGAAAAGCAGCGCGGGGTGGTCAGCATGGGGAGGTCAGGGAACATGCAGTGGCAATGTAGGATAGGTTTCTGAAAAACATGAGGGGGGTGGTGCGCATTGTATGGGTGTGTGTTACATTAGATTCACTAGTTAGAGAGAGAAAAATATCACGGGGTGGTGCGCATTGTATGGGTGTGTGTTACATTACATTCACTAATAGGAGTGAGAAAAACATCACAGGGTGGTGCGCATTGTATGGGTGTGTGTTACATTACATTCACTAGTAGGAGTGAGAAAAACATCACGGGGTGGTGCGCATTGTATGGGTGTGTGTTATATTACATTCACTAGTAGGAGTGAGAAAAACATCACAGTGTGGTGCGCATTGTATGGGTGTGTGTTACATTACATACACTAGTAGGATTGAGAAAAACATCATGGGGTGGTGCGCATTGTATGGGTGTGTGTTACATTACATTCACTAGTAGGAGTGAGAAAAATATCACGGGGTGGTGCGCATTGTATGGGTGTGTGTTACATTACATTCACTAGTAGGAGTGAGAAAAACATCACGGGGTGGTGCGCATTGTATGGGTGTGTGTTACATTACATTCACTAGTAGGAGTGAGAAAAACATCACGGGGTGGTGCGCGTTGTATGGGTGTGTGTTACATTACATTCACTAGTAGGAGTGAGAAAAACATCACGGGGTGGTGCGCATTGTATGGGTGTGTGTTACATTACATTCACTACTAGGGGTGAGAAAAACGTCACGGGGTGGTGTGAATCGGAGGGTCTGAATTAGGATAGGCAGTGAGTGGCAATGTAGGATGGAGAAAAGCACCGCGGGGTGGTCAGCATGTGGAGGTAAGGGAACATGCAGTGGCAATGTAGGATAGGTTTCTGAAAAACATCGCGGGGTGGGGCGCATTGTATGGGTGTGTGTTACATTAGATTCGCTAGTAGGAGTGAGAAAAACATCACGGGGTGCTGCGCATTGTATGGGTGTGTGTTACATTACATTCACTAGTAGGAGTGAGAAAAACATCACGGGGTGCTGCGCATTGTATGGGTGTGTGTTACATTACATTCACTAGTAGGAGTGAGAAAAACATCACAGGGTGGTGTGAATTGGAGGGTCTGAATTAGGATAGGCAGTGAGTGGCAATGTAGGATGGAGATAAGCACCGCGGGGTGGTGAGCATGGGGAGGTCAGGGAACATGCAGTGGCAATGTAGGATAGGTTTCTGAAAAACATCAAGGGGTGGTGCGCATTGTATGGGTGTCTGTTACATTCACTAGTAGGAGTGAGAAAAATATCACGGGGTGTTGCGCATTATATGGGTGTGTGTTACATTACATTCACTAGTAGGAGTGAGAAAATCATCACGGGGCTGTGCGCATTGTATGGGTGTGTGTTACATTACATTCACTAGTACGAGTGAGAAAAAAATCACGGGGTGGTGCGCATTGTATGGGTGTGTGATACATTACATTCACTAGTAGGAGTGACAAAAACATCACGGGGTGGTGTGAATCGGAGGGTCTGAATTAGGATAGGCAGTGAGTGGCAATGTAGGATGGAGAAAAGCACCGCGGGGTGGTCAGCATGGGGAGGTCAGGGAACATTCAGTGGCAATGTAGGATAAGTTTCTGAAAAACATCGCTGGGTGGTGTGCATTGTATGGGTGTGAGTTACATTACATTCACTAGTAGGAGTGAGAAAAACATCACGGGGTGGTGCGCATTGTATGGGTGTGTGTTACATTACATTCACTAGTAGGAGTGAGAAAATCATCACGGTGTGGTGCCCATTGTATGGGTGTGTGTTACATTACATTCACTAGTAGGAGTGTGAAAAACAGCACGGGGTGGTGTGAATCGGAGGGTCTGAATTAGGATACGCAGTGAGAGGCAATGTAGGATGGAGAAAAGCACCGCGGGCTGGTCAGCATGGGGTGGTCAGGGAACATGCATTGGCAAAGTAGGATAGGTTTCTGAAAAACATCGCGGGGTGGTGCGCATTGTATGGGTGTGTGTTACATTATATTCACTAGTAGGAGTGAGAAAAGCATCACGGGATGGTGCTCATTGTGTGGGTGTGTGTTACATTACATTCACTAGTAGGAGTGAGAAAAACATCACGGGGTGGTGTGAATCGGAGGGTCTGTATTAGGATAGGCAGTGAGTGGCAATGTAGGATGGAGAAAAGCCCCGCGGAGTGGTCAGCATGTGGAGGTCAGGGAACATGCAGTGGCAATGTAGGATAGGTTTCTGAAAAACATCGCGGGGTGGTGCGCATTGTATGGGTGTATGTTACATTACATTCACTAGTAGGAGTGAGAAAAACACCACGGGGTGGTGTGAATCGGAGAGTCTGAATTAGGATAGGCAGTGAGTGGCAATGTAGGATGGAGAAAAGCACCGCGAGGTGGTCAGCATGGGGAGGTCAGGGAACATGCAGTGGCAATGTAGGATAGTTTTCTGAAAAACATCACGGGGTGGTGCGCATTGTATGGGTGTGTGTTACATTACATTCACTAGTAGGAGTGAGAAAAACATCACGGGGTGGTGTGAATCGGAGGGTCTGAAATAAGATATGCAGTGAGTGGCAATGTAGGAAGGAGAAAAGCACCGCGGGGTGGTCACCATTGCGAAGTCAGGGAACATGCAGTGGCAATGAAGGATAGGTTTCTGAAAAACATCGCGGGGTGGTGCGCATTGTATGGGTGTGTGTTACATTACATTCACTAGTGGGAGTGAGAAAAACATCACGGGGTGGTGTGAATAGGAGGGTGTGAATTAGGATAGGCAGTGAATGGCAATTTAGGATGGAGAAAAGCAGTGCGGTGTGGTCAGCATGGGGACGTCAGGTAACATGCAGTGGCAATGTAGGATAGGTTTCTGAAAAACATCGCGTGGTGGTGCGCATTGTATGGGTGTGTGTTACATTACATTCACTAGTAGGAGTGAGAAAAACATCACGGGGTGGTGCGCATTGTATGGGTGTGTGTAACATTACATTCACTAGTAGGAGTGAGAAAAACATCACGGGGTGGTGTGAATCGGAGGGTCTGAATTAGGATAGGCAGTGAGTGGCAATGTAGGATGGAGAAAAGCACCGCAGGGTGGTCAGCATGGGGAAGTCAGGGAACATGCAGTGGCAATGTAGGATAGGTTACTGAAAAAGAACAAGGGGTGGTGCGCATTGTATGGGTGTGTGTTACATTACATTCACTAGTAGGAGTGAGAAAAACATCACGGGGTGGTGTGAATCAGAGGGTCTGAATTAGGATAGGCAGTGAGTGGCAATGTAGGATGGAGAAAAGCACCGCGGGGTGGTCAGCATGGGGAGGTCAGGGAACATGCAGTGGAAATGTTGGATAGGTTTCTGAAAAACATCGCGGGGTGGTGCACATTGTATGGGTGTGTGTTACATTACATTCACTAGTAGGAGTAAGAAAAACATCACGGGGTGGTGCGCATTATATGGGTGTGTGTTACATTACATTCACTAGTAGGAGTGAAAAAATCATCACGGGGCGGTGGGCATTGTATGGGTGTGTGTTACATTACATTCACTAGTACGAGTGAGAAAAAAATCACGGGGTGGTGCGCATTGTATGGGTGTGTGTTACATTACAGTCACTAGTAGGAGTGAGAAAAACATCACGGGTTGGTGTGAATCGGAGGTTCTGAATTAGGATAGGCAGTGAGTGGCAATGTAGGATGGAGAAAAGCACCGCGGGGTGGTCAGCATGCGGAGGTCAGGGAACATGCAGTGGCAATGTAGGATAGGTTTCTGAAAAACATTGCGGGGTGGTGCGCATTGTATGGGTGTGTGTTACATTACATTCACTAGTAGGAGTGAGAAAAACATCACGGGGTGGTGCGCATTGTATGGGTGTGTGTTACATTACATTCACTAGTAGGAGCGAGAAAAACATCACGGGGTGGTGTGAATCGGAGGGTCTGAATTAGGATAAGCAGTGAGTGGCAATGTAGGATGGAGAAAAGCACCGTGGTGTGGTCAGCATGGGGAGGTCAGGGAACATTCAGTGGCAATGTAGGATAGGTTTCTGAAAAACATCGCGGGGTGGTGTGCATTGTATGGGTGTGAGTTACATTACATTCACTAGTAGGAGTGAGAAAAACATCACGGGGTGGTGCGCATTGTATGGGTGTGTGTTACATTACATTCATTAGTAGGAGTGAGAAAATCATCACGGGGTGGTGCGCATTGTATGGGTGTGTGTTACATTACATTCACTAGTAGGAGTGAGAAAAACATCACGGGGTGGTGTGAATCGGAGGGTCTGTATTAGGATAGGCAGTGAGTGGCAATGTAGGATGGAGAAAAGCACTGCGGGGTGGTCAGCATGGGGAGGTCAGGGAACATTCAGTGGCAATGTAGGATAAGTTTCTGAAAAACATCGCTGGGTGGTGTGCATTGTATGGGTGTGAGTTACATTACATTCACTAGTAGGAGTGAGAAAAACATCACGGGGTGGTGCGCATTGTATGGGTGTGGGTTACATTACATTCACTAGTAGGAGTGAGAAAATCATCACGGGGTGGTGCCCATTGTATGGGTGTGTGTTACATTACATTCACTAGTAGGAGTGTGAAAAACAGCACGGGGTGGTGTGAATCGGAGGGTCTGAATTAGGATACGCAGTGAGTGGCAATGTAGGATGGAGAAAAGAACCGCGGGCTGGTCAGCATGGGGTGGTCAGGGAACATGCAGTGGCAATGTAGGATAGGTTTCTGAAAAACATCGCGGGGTGGTGCGCATTGTATGGGTGTGGGTTACATTATATTCACTAGTAGGAGTGAGAAAAGCATCACGGGATGGTGCTCATTGTGTGGGTGTGTGTTACATTACATTCACTAGTAGGAGTGCGAAAAACATCACGGGGTGGTGTGAATCGGAGGGTCTGTATTAGGATAGGCAGTGAGTGGCAATGTAGGATGGAGAAAAGCCCCGCGGAGTGGTCAGCATGTGGAGGTCAGGGAACATGCAGTGGCAATGTAGGATAGGTTTCTGAAAAACATCACGGGGAGGTGCGCATTGTATGGGTGTGTGTTACATTACATTCACTAGTAGGAGTGAGAAAAACATCACGGGGTGGTGTGAATCGGAGGGTCTGAAATAAGATATGCAGTGAGTGGCAATGTAGGAAGGAGAAAAGCACCGCGGGGTGGTCACCATTGCGAAGTCAGGGAACATGCAGTGGCAATGCAGGATAGGTTTCTGAAAAACATCGCGGGGTGGTGCGCATTGTATGGGTGTGTGTTACATTACATTCACTAGTGGGAGTGAGAAAAACATCACGGGTTGGTGTGAATAGGAGGGTGTGAATTAGGATAGGCAGTGAATGGCAATTTAGGATGGAGAAAAGCAGTGCGGTGTGGTCAGCATGGGGACGTCAGGGAACATGCAGTGGCAATGTAGGATAGGTTTCTGAAAAACATCGCGGGGTGGTGCGCATTGTATGGGTGTGTGTTACATTACATTCACTAGTAGGATTTAGAAAAACATCACGGGGTGGTGCGCATTGTATGGGTGTGTGTAACATTACATTCACTAGTAGGAGTGAGAAAAACATCACGGGGTGGTGTGAATCGGAGGGTCTGAATTAGGATAGGCAGTGAGTGGCAATGTAGGATGGAGAAAAGCACCGCAGGGTGGTCAGCATGGGGAAGTCAGGGAACATGCAGTGGCAATGTAGGATAGGTTACTGAAAAACAACAAGGGGTGGTGCGCATTGTATGGGTGTGTGTTACATTACATTCACTAGTAGGAGTGAGAAAAACATCACGGTGTGGTGTGAATCAGAGTGTCTGAATTAGGATAGGCAGTGAGTGGCAATGTAGGATGGAGAAAAGCACCGCGGGGTGGTCAGCATGGGGAGGTCAGGGAACATGCAGTGGAAATGTTGGACAGGTTTCTGAAAAACATCGCGGGGTGGTGCACATTGTATGGGTGTGTGTTACATTACATTCACTAGTAGGAGTGAGAAAAACATCACGGGGTGGTGCGCATTATATGGGTGTGTGTTACATTACATTCACTAGTAGGAGTGAAAAAATCATCACGGGGCGGTGGGCATTGTATGGGTGTGTGTTACATTACATTCACTAGTACGAGTGAGAAAAAAATCACGGGGTGGTGCGCATTGTATGGGTGTGTGTTACATTACAGTCACTAGTAGGAGTGAGAAAAACATCACGGGTTGGTGTGAATTGGAGGTTCTGAATTAGGATAGTCAGTGAGTGGCAATGTAGGATGGAGAAAAGCACCGCGGGGTGGTCAGCATGGGGAGGTCAGGGAACATGCAGTGGCAATGTAGGATAGGTTTCTGAAAAACATTGCGGGGTGGTGCGCTTTGTATGGGTGTGTGTTACATTACATTCACTAGTAGGAGTGAGAAAAACATCACGGGGTGGTGCGCATTGTATGGGTGTGTGTTACATTACATTCACTAGTAGGAGCGAGAAAAACATCACGGAGTGGTGTGAATCGGAGGGTCTGAATTAGGATAAGCAGTGAGTGGCAATGTAGGATGGAGAAAAGCACCGTGGTGTGGTCAGCATGGGGAGGTCAGGGAACATTCAGTGGCAATGTAGGATAGGTTTCTGAAAAACATCGCGGGGTGGTGTGCATTGTATGGGTGTGAGTTACATTACATTCACTAGTAGGAGTGAGAAAAACATCACGGTGTGGTGCGCATTGTATGGGTGTGTGTTACATTACATTCATTAGTAGGAGTGAGAAAATCATCACGGGGTGGTGCGCATTGTATGGGTGTGTGTTACATTACATTCACTAGTAGGAGTGAGAAAAACATCACGGGGTGGTGTGAATCGGAGGGTCTGTATTAGGATAGGCAGTGAGTGGCAATGTAGGATGGAGAAAAGCACCGCGGTGTGGTCATCATGTTGAGGTCAGGGAACATGCACTGGCAATGTAGGATAGGCTTCTGAAAAACATCGCGGGGTGGTGCGCATTGTATGGGTGTGTGTTACTTTACATTCACTAGTAGGAGTGAGAAAAACATCACGGGGTGGTGTGAATCGGAGAGTCTGAATTAGGATAGGCAGTGAGTGGCAATGTAGGATGGAGAAAAGCACCGCGAGGTGGTCAGCATGGGGAGGTCAGGGAACAAGCAGTGGCAATGTAGGATAGTTTTCTGTAAAACATCACGGGGTGTTGCGCATTGTATGGGTGGGTGTTACATTACATTCACTAGTAGGAGTGAGAAAATCATCACGGGGTGGTGCGCATTTTATGGGTGTGTGTTAAATTACATTCACTAGTAGGAGTGAGAAAAACATCACGGGGTGGTGTGAATCGGAGGGTCAGAATTAGGATAGGCAGTGAGTGGCAATGTAGGATGGAGAAAAGCACCGCGGCGTGGTCAGGATGTGGAGCTCAGGGAACATGCAGTGGCAATGTAGGATAGGTTTCTAAAAAACATCGCTGGGTGGTGCGCATTGTATGGGTGTGTGTTACATTACATTCACTAGTAGGAGTGAGAAAAACATCACGGGGTGGTGCGCATTGTATGGGTGTGTGTTACATTACATTCATTAGTAGGATTGAGAAAAACATCACGGGGTGGTGTGAATCGGAGGTTCTGAATTAGGAAAGGCAGTGAGTGGCAATGTAGGATGGAGAAAAGCACCGCAGGGTGGTCAGCATGGGGAGGTCAGGGAACATACAGTTTCAATGTACGATAGGTTTCTGAAAAACTTCGCGGGGTGGTGTGCATTGTATGGGTGTGTGTTACATTACATTCACTAGTAGGAGTGAGAAAAACATCACGGGGTGCTGCGCATTGTATAGGTGTGTGTTACATTACATTCACTAGTAGGAGTGAGAAAAACATCACAGGGTGGTGTGAATCGGAGGGTCTGAATTAGGATAGGCAGTGAGTGGCAATGTAGGAAGGAGAAAAGCACCGCGGGGTGGTCACCATGGCGAAGTCAGGGAACATGCAGTGGCAATGCAGGATAGGTTTCTGAAACACATCGCGGGGTGGTGCGCATTGTACGGGTGTGTGTTACATTACGTTCACAAGTAGGAGTGAGAAAAACATCACGGGATGGTGCGCATTGTATGGGTGTGTGTTACATTACATTCACTAGTAGGAGTGAGAAAAACATCACGCGGTGGTGTGAATCGGAGTGTCTGAATTAGGATAGGCAGTGAGTGGCCTTGTAGGATGGAGAAAAGCACCGCGGGGTTGTCAGCATGGGGAGGTCAGGGAACATGCAGTGGCATTGTAAGATAGGTTTCTGAAACACATCGCGGGGTGGTGCGCATTGTATGGCTGTGTGTTACATTACATTCACAAGTAGGAGTGAGAAAAACATCACGGGGTGCTGCGCATTGTATAGGTGTGTGTTACATTACATTCACTAGTAGGAGTGAGAAAAACATCACAGGGTGGTGTGAATCGGAGGGTCTGAATTAGGATAGGCAGTGAGTGGCAATGTAGGAAGGAGAAAAGCACCGCGGGGTGGTCACCATGGCGAAGTCAGGGAACATGCAGTGGCAATGCAGGATAGGTTTCTGAAAAACATCGCGGGGTGGTGCACATTGTATGGGTGTGTGTTACATTACATTCACTAGTGGGAGAGAGAAAAACATCACGGGGTGGTGTGAATAGGAGGGTGTGAATTAGGATAGGCAGTGAATGGCAATTTAGGATGGAGAAAAGCAGTGTGGTGTGGTCAGCATGGGGAGGTCAGGGAACATGCAGTGGCAATGTAGGATAGGTTTCTGAAAAACATCGCGGGGTGGTGCGCATTGTATGGGTGTGTGTTACATTACATTCACTAGTAGGAGTGAGAAAAACATCACGGGGTGGTGCGCATTGTATGGGTGTGTGTAACATTACATTCACTAGTAGGAGTGAGAAAAACATCACGGGGTGGTGTGAATCGGAGGGTCTGAATTAGGATAGGCAGTGAGTGGCAATGTAGGATGGAGAAAAGCACCGCGGGGTGGTCAGCATGGGGAAGTCAGGGAACATGCAGTGGCAATGTAGGATAGGTTTCTGAAAAACAACAAGGGGTGGTGCGCATTGTATGGGTGTGTGTTACATGACATTCACTAGTAGGAGTGAGAAAAACATCACGGGGTGGTGTGAATCAGAGGGTCTGAATTAGGATAGGCAATGAGTGGCAATGTAGGATGGAGAAAAGCACCGCGGGGTGGTCAGCATGGGGAGGTCAGGGAACATGCAGTGGAAATGTTGGTTAGGTTTCTGAAAAACATCGCGGGGTGGTGCACATTGTATGGGTGTGTGTTACATTACATTCACTAGGAGGAGTGAGAAAAACATCACGGGGTGGTGCGCATTATATGGGTGTGTGTTACATTACATTCACTAGTAGGAGTGAAAAAATCATCACGGGGCGGTGGGCATTGTATGGGTGTGTGTTACATTACATTCACTAGTACGAGTGAGAAAAAAAATCACGGGGTGGTGCGCATTGTATGGGTGTGTGTTACATTACAGTCACTAGTAGGAGTGAGAAAAACATCACGGGTTGGTGTGAATCGGAGGTTCTGAATTAGGATATGCAGTGAGTGGCAATGTAGGATGGAGAAAAGCACCGCGGGGTGGTCAGCATGGGGAGGTCAGGGAACATGCAGTGGCAATGTAGGATAGGTTTCTGAAAAACATTGCGGGGTGGTGCGCATTGTATGGGTGTGTGTTACATTACATTCACTAGTAGGAGTGAGAAAAACATCACGGGGTGGTGCGCATTGTATGGGTGTGTGTTACATTACAGTCACTAGTAGGAGTGAGAAAAACATCACGGGTTGGTGTGAATCGGAGGTTCTGAATTAGGATAGGCAGTGAGTGGCAATGTAGGATGGAGAAAAGCACCGCGGGGTGGTCAGCATGGGGAGGTCAGGGAACATTCAGTGGCAATGTATGATAGGTTTCTGAAAAACATCACGGGGTGGTGTGCATTGTATGGGTGTGTGTTACATTACATTCACTAGTAGGAGTGAGAAAAACATCACGGGATGGTGCGCATTGTATGGGTGTGTGTTACATTATATTCACTAGTAGGAGTGAGAAAATCATCACGGGGTGGTGCGCATTGTATGGGTGTGTGTTACATTACATTCACTAGTAGGAGTGAGAAAAACATCACGGGGTGGTGTGAGTCGGAGAGTCTGAATTAGGATAGGCAGTGAGTGACAATGTAGGATGGAGAAAAGCACCGCAGCGTGGTCAGCATGGGGAAGTCAGGGAACATGCATTGGCAATGTAGCATAGGTTTCTGAAAAACATCAAGGGGTGGTGCGCATTGTATGGGTGTGTGTTACATTACATTCACTAGTAGGAGTGAGAAAAACATCACGGGGTGGTGTGAATCAGAGGGTCTGAATTAGGATAGGCAGTGAGTGGCAATGTAGGATGGAGAAAAGCACCGCGGGGTGGTCAGCATGGGGAGGTCAGGGAACATGCAGTCGCAATGTAGGATAGGTTTCTGAAAAACATCGTGGGGTGGTGCGCATTGTATGGGTGGGTGTTACATTACATTTACTAGTAGGAGTGAGAAAAACATCACGGGGTGGTGCGCATTGTATGGGTGTGTGTTACATTACATTCACTAGTACGAGTGAGAAAAACATCACGGGGTGGTGCGCATTGTATGGGTGTGTGTTACATTACATTCACTAGTAGGAGTGAGAAAAACATCACGAGGTGGTGTGAATCGGAGGGTCTGAAATAAGATATGCAGTGAGTGGCAATGTAGGAAGGAGAAAAGCACTGCGGGGTGGTCAGCATGGGGAAGTCAGGGAACATGCAGTGGCAATGTAGGATAGGTTTCTGAAAAACATCAAGGGGTGGTGCGCATTGTATGGGTGTGTGTTACATTACATTCACTAGTAGGAGTGAGAAAAACATCACGGGGTGGTGCGCATTGTATGGGTGTGTGTTACATTACATCCACTAGTAGGAGTGAGAAAAACATCACGGGGTGCTGCGCATTGTATGGTTGTGTGTTACATTACATTCACTAGTAGAAGTGAGAAAAACATCACAGGGTGGTGTGAATCGGAGGGTCTGAATTAGCATAGGCAGTGAGTGGCAATGTAGGATGGAGAAAAGCACCGCGGGGTGGTGAGCATGGGGAGGTCAGGGAACATGCAGTGGCAATGTAGGATAGTTTTCTGAAAAACATCGTGGGGTGGTGCGCATTGTATGGGTGGGTGTTACATTACATTCACTACTAGGAGTGAGAAAAACATCACGGGGTGGTGCGCATTGTATGGGTGTGTGTTACATTACATTCACTAGTACGAGTGAGAAAAACATCACGGGGTGGTCCGCATTGTATGGGTCTGTGTTACATTACGTTCTCTAGTAGGAGTGAGAAAAATATCACGGGGTGGTGTCAATCGGAAGGTCTGAATTAGGATAGGCAGTGAGTGGCAATGTAGGATGGAGAAAAGCACCGCCGGGTGGTCAGCATGGGGAGGTCAGGGAACATGCAGTGGAAATGTAGGATAGGTTTCTGAAAAACATCGCGGGTTGGTGCGCATTGTATGGGTGTGTGCTACATTACATTCACTAGTAGGAGTGAGAAAAACATCACGGGGTGGTGCGCATTATATGGGTGTGTGTTACATTACATTCACTAGTAGGAGTGAGAAAATCATCACGGGGCGGTGCGCATTGTATAGGTGTGTGTTACATTACATTCACTAGTACGAGTGAGAAAAACATCACGGGGTGGTGCGCATTGTATGGGTGTGTGTTACATTACATTCACTGTTATGAGTGAGAAAAACATCACGGGGTGGTGTGAATCGGAGGGTCTGAATTAGGAAAGGCAGTGAGGGGCAATGTAGGATGGAGAAAAGAACCGCGGGGTGGTCAGCATGGGGAGGTCAAGGAACATGCAGTGGCAATGTTGGATAGGTTTCTGAAAAACATTGCGGGGTGGTGCGCATTGTATGGGTGTGTGTTACATTACATTCACTAGTAGGAGTGAGAAAAACATCACGGTGTGGTGTGAATCGGAGGGTCTGAAATAAGATATGCAGTGAGTGGCAATGTAGGAAGGAGAAAAGCACCGCGGGGTGGTCAGCATGGGGAAGTCAGGGAACGTGCAGTGGCAATGCAGGATAGGGTTCTGAAAAACATCGCGGGGTGGTGCGCATTGTATGGGGGTGTGTTACATTACATTCACTAGTGGGAGTGAGAAAAACATCACGGGGTGGTGTGAATAGGAAGGTGTGAATTAGGATAGGCAGTGAGTGGCAATTTAGGATGGAGAAAAGCACTACGGGGTGGTCAGCATGGGGAGGTCAGGGAACATGCAGTGGCAATGTAGGATAGGTTTCTGAAAAACATCGCGGGGTGGTGCGCATTGTATAGGTGTGCGTTACATTACATTCACTAGTAGGAGTGAGAAAAACATCACGGGGTGGTGCGCATTGTATGGGTGTGTGTAACATTACATGCACTAGTAGGAGTGAGAAAAACATAACGGGGTGGTGTGAATCGGAGGGTCTGAATTAGGATAGCCAGTGAGTGGCAATGTAGGATGGAGAAAAGCATCGCAGGTTGGTCAGCATGGGGAAGTCAGGGAACATGCAGTGGCAATGTAGGATAGGTTTCTGAAAAACATCAAGGGGTCGTGCACATTGTATGGGTGTGTTTTACATTACATTCACTAGTAGGAGTGAGAAAAACATCACGGTGTGGTGTGAATCAGAGGGTCTGAATTAGGATAGGCAGTGAGTGGCAATGTAGGATGGAGAAAAGCACCGCGGGGTGGTCAGCATGGGGAGGTCAGGGAACATGCAGTGGCAATGTAGGATAGGTTTCTGAAAAACATCGTGGGATGGTGCGCATTGTATGGGTGGGTGTTACATTACATTCACTAGTAGGAGTGAGAAAAACATCACGGTGTGGTGCGCATTGTATGGGTGTGTGTTACATTACATTCACTAGTACGAGTGAGAAAAACATCACGGGATGGTGCGCATTGTATGGGTGTGTGTTACATTACATTCACTAGTACGAGTGAGAAAAACATCACGGGGTGGTGCTCATTGTATGGGTGTGTGTTACATTACATTCACTAGTAGGAGTGAGAAAAACATCACGGGATGGTGCGCATTGTATGGGTGTGTGTTACATTACATTCACTAGTAGGAGTGAGAAAAACATCACGGGGTGGTGCGCATTGTATGTGTGTGTGTTACATTATATTCACTAGTAGGAGTGAGAAAATCATCACAGGGTGGTGCGCATTGTATGGGTGTGTGTTACATTACATTCACTAGTAGGAGTAAGAAAAACATCACGGGGTGGTGTGAAACGGAGGGTCTGAATTAGGATAGGCAGTGAGTGGCAATGTAGGATGGAGAAAAGCACCGCGGTGTGGTCAGCATGGGGAGGTCAGGGAACATGCAGTGGCAATGTAGGATAGGTTTCTGAAAAACATTGCGGGGTGGTGCGCATTGTATCGGTGTGTGTTACATTACATTCACTAGCAGGAGTGAGAAAAACATCACGGGGTGGTGCGCATTGTATGGGTGTGTGTTACATTACATTCACTAGTAGGAGTGAGAAAAACATCACGGGGTGGTGTGAATCGGAGAGTCTGAATTAGGATAGGCAGTGAGTGGCAATGTAGGATGGAGAAAAGCACCGAGGGTGGTCAGCATGGGGAAGTCAGAGAACATGCATTGGCAATGTAGCATAGGTTTCTGAAAAACATCAAAGGGTGGTGCGCATTGTATGGGTGTGTGTTACATTACATTCACTAGTAGGAGTGAGAATAACATCACGGGGTGGTGTGAATCAGAGGGTCTGAATTAGGATAGGCAGTGAGTGGCAATGTAGGATGAAGAAAAGCACCGCGGGGTGGTCAGCATGGGGAGGTCAGGGAACATGCAGTGGCAATGTAGGATAGGTTTCTGAAAAACATCGTGGGGTGGTGCGCATTGTATGGGTGGGTGTTACATTACATTCACTAGTAGGAGTGAGAAAAACATCACGGGGTGGTGCGCATTGTATGGGTGTGTGTTACATTACATTCACTAGTACGAGTGAGAAAAACATCAAGGGGTGGTGCGCATTGTATGGGTGTGTGTTACATTACATTCACTAGTAGGAGTGAGAAAAACATCACGGGGTGGTGTGAATCTGAGGGTCTGAAATAAGATATGCAGTGAGTGGCAATGTAGGAAGGAGAAAAGCACTGCGGGGTGGTCCGCATGGGGAAGTCAGGGAACATGCAGTTGCAATGCAGGATAGGTTTCTGAAAAACATCGCGGGGTGGTGAGCATTGTATGGGGGTGTGTTACATTACATTCACTAGTGGGAGTGAGAAAAGCATCACGGGCTGGTGTGAATACGATGGTGTGAATTAGGATAGGCAGTGAGTGGCAATTTAGAATGGAGAAAAGCACTGCGGGGTGGTCAGCATGGGGAGGTCAGGGAACATGCAGTGGCAATGTAGGATAGGTTTCTGAAAAACATCGCGGGGTGGTGCGCATTGTATGGGTGTGTGTTACATTACATTCACTAGTAGGAGTGAGAAAAACATCACGGGGTGGTGCTCATTGTATGGGTGTGTGTTACATTACATTCACTAGTAGGAGTGAGAAAAACATCACGGGGTGGTGCTCATTGTATGGGTTTGTGTTACATTACATTCACTAATAGGAGTGAGAAACACATCACGGGGTGGTGTGAATCGGAGGGTCTGTATTAGGATAGGCACTGAGTGGCAATGTAGGATGGAGAAAAGCACCGCAGGGTGGTCAGCATGGGGAAGTCAGGGAACATGCAGTGGCAATGTAGGATAGTTTTCTGAAAAACATCAAGGGGTGGTGCGCATTGTATGGGTGTGTGTTACATTACATTCACTAGTAGGAGTGAGAAAAACATCACGGGGTGGTGTGAATCAGAGGGTCTGAATTAGGATAGGCAGTGAGTGTCAATGTAGGATGGAGAAAAGCTCCGCGGGGTGGTCAGCATGGGGAGGTCAGGTAACATGCAGTGTCAATGTAGGATAGGTTTTTGAAAAACATCGTGGGGTGGTGCGCATTGTATGGGTGGGTGTTACATTACATTCACTAGTAGGAGTGAGAAAAACATCACGGGGTGGTGCACATTGTATGGGTGTGTGTTACATTACATTCACTTGTACGAGTGAGAAAAACATCACGGGGTGGTGCGCATTGTATGGGTGTGTGTTACATTACATTCACTAGTAGGAGTGAGAAAAACATCACGGGGTGGTGTGAATCGGAGGGTCTGAAATAAGATATGCAGTGAGTGGCAATGTAGGAAGGAGAAAAGCACCGGGGGTGGTCAGCATGGGGAAGTCGAGGAACGTGCAGTGGCAATGCAGGATAGGTTTCTGAAAAAACATCGCGGGGTGGTGCGCATTGTATGGGGGTGTGTTACATTACATTCACTAGTGGGAGTGAGAAAAACTTCACGGGGTGGTGTGAACAGGAGGGTGTGAATTAGGATAGGCAGTGAGTTGCAATTTGGGATGGAGAAAAGCACCGCGGGGTGGTCAGCATGGGGAGGTCAGGGAACATGCAGTGGCAATGTAGGATAGGTTTCTGAAAAACATCGTGGGGTGGTGCGCATTGTATGGGTGGGTGTTACATTATATTCACTAGTAGGAGTTAGAAAAACATCACGGGGTGGTGCGCATTGTATGGGTGTGTGTTACATTACATTCACTAGTACGAGTGAGAAAAACATCACGGGGTGTTCCTCATTGTATGGGTGTGTGTTACATTACGTTCACTAGTAGGAGTGAGAAAAACATCACTGGGTGGTGTCAATCGGAAGGTCTGAATTAGGATAGGCAGTGAGTGGCAATGTAGGATGGAGAAAAGCACCGCGGGGTGGTCAGCATGGGGAGGTCAGGGAACATGCAGTGTAAATGTAGGATAGGTTTCTGAAAATCATCGCGGGGTGGTGCGCATTGTATGGGTGTGTGTTACATTACATTCACTAGTAGGAGTGAGAAAAACATCACGGGGCGGTGCGCATTGTATGGGTGTGTGTTACATTACATTCACTAGTAGGAGTGAGAAAAGCATCACGGGGTGGTGTGAATCGGAGGGTCTGAATTAGGATAGGCAGTGAGTGGCAATGTAGGATGGAGAAAAGCACCGCGGTGTGGTCAGCATGGGGAGGTCAAGGAACATGCAGTGGCAATGTAGGATAGGTTTCCGAAAAACATTGCGGGGTGGTGCGCATTGTATGGGTGTGTGTTACATTAAATTCACTAGTAGGAGTGAGAAAAATATCACGGGGTGGTGCGCATTGTATGGGTGTGTGTTACATTACATTCACTAGTAGGAGCGAGAAAAACATCACGGGGTGATGTGAATCGGAGGGTCTGAATTAGGATAGGCAGTGAGTGGCAATATAGGATGGAGAAAAGCACCGCGGTGTGGTCAGCATGGGGCGGTCAGGGAACATTCAGTGGCAATGTATGATAGGTTTCTGAAAAACATCGCGGGGTGGTGTCCATTGTATGGGTGTGTGTTACATTACATTCACTAGTAGGAGTGAGAAAAACATCACGGGGTGGTGCGCATTGTATGGGTGTGTGTTACATTATATTCACTAGTAGGACTGAGAAAATCATCACGGGGTGGTGCGCATTGTATGGGTGTGTGTTACATTACATTCACTAGTGGGAGTGAGAAAAACATCACGGGGTGTGCGCATTGTATGGTTGTGTGTAACATAACATTCACTAGGAGTAGTGAGAAAAACATCACGGGGTGGTGTGAATCGGAGGGTCTGAATTAGGATAGGCAGTGAGTTGCAATGTAGGATATAGAAAAGCATCGCAGGTTGGTCAGCACGGGTAGTCAGGGAACATGCAGTGGCAATGTAGGATAGGTTTCTGAAAAACATCAAGGGGTGGTGCGCATTGTACGGGTGTGTGTTACATTACATTCACTAGTAGGAGTGAGAAAAACATCACGGGGTGGTGTGAATCAGAGGGTCTGAATTAGGATAGGCAGTGAGTGGCAATGTAGGATGGAGAAAAGCACCGCGGGGTGGTCAGCATGGGGAGGTCAGGGAACATGCAGTGGCAATGTAGGATAGGTTTCTGAAAAACATCGCGGGGTGGTGCGCATTGTATGGGTGGGTGTTACATTACATTCACTAGTAGGAGTGAGAAAAACATCACGGGGTGGTGCACATTGTATGGGTGTGCGTTACATTACATTCACTATTATGAGTGAGAAAAACATCACGGGGTGGTGCGCATTGTATGGGTGTGTGTTACATTACATTTACTAGTAGGAGTGAGAAAATCATCAAGGTGTGGTGTGAATCGGAGGGTCTGAATTAGGATAGGCAGTGAGTGGCAATGTAGGATGGAGAAAAGCACCGCGGGGTGGTCAGCATGGGGAGGTCAGGGAACATGCAGTGGAAATGTAAGATAGGTTTCTGAAAAACATCGCGGGGTGGTGCGCATTGTATGGGTGTGTGTTACATTACATCCACTAGTAGGAGTGAGAAAAACATCACGGGGTGCTGCGCATTGTATGGGTGTGTGTTACATTACATTCACTAGTAGGAGTGAGAAAAACATCACAGGGTGGTGTGAATCGGAGTGTCTGAATTAGGATAGGCAGTGAGTGGCAATGTAGGATGGAGAAAAGCACCGCGGGGTGGTGAGCATGGGGAGGTCAGGGAACATGCAGTGGCAATGTAGGATAGGTTTCTGAAAAACATCAAGGGGTGGTGCGCATTGTATGGGTGTGTGTTACATTACATTCACTAGTAGGAGTGAGAAATACATCACGGGGTGGTGTGAATCGGAGAGTCTGAATTAGGATAGGCAGTGAGTGGCAATGTAGGATGGAGAAAAGCACCGCGGGGTGGTCAGCATGGGGAGGTCAGGGAACATGCAGTGGCAATGTAGGATAGGTTTCTGAAAAACATTGTGGGGTGGTGCGCATTGTATGGGTGGGTGTTACATTATATTCACTAGTAGGAGTTAGAAAAACATCACGGGGTGGTGCGCATTGTATGGGTGTGTGTTACATTACATTCACTAGTACGAGTGAGAAAAACATCACGGGGTGGTGCGCATTGTATGGGTGTGTGTTACATTACATTCACTAGTGGGAGTGAGAAAAACATCACGGGGTGGTGTGAATCGGAGGGTGTGAATTAGGAAAGGCAGTGAGTGGCAATTTAGGATGGAGAAAAGCCCCGCGGGGTGGTCAGCATGGGGAGGTCAGGGAACATGCAGTGGCAATGTAGGATAGGTTTCTGAAAAACATCGCGGGGTGGTGCGCATTGTATGGGTGTGTGTTACATTACATTCACTAGTAGGAGTGAGAAAAACATCACGGGGTGGTGCTCATTGTATGGGTGTGTGTTACATTACATTCACTAATAGGAGTGAGAAAAACATCACAGGGTGGTGTGAATCAGAGGGTCTGAATTAGGATAGGCAGTGAGTGTCAATGTAGGATGGAGAAAAGCTCCGCGGGGTGGTCAGCATGGGGAGGTCAGGGAACATGCAGTGGCAATGTAGGATAGGTTTCTGAAAAACATCGTGGGGTGGTGCGCATTGTATGGGTGGGTGTTACATTACATTCACTAGTAGGAGTGAGAAAAACATCACAGGGTGGTGTGAATCAGAGGGTCTGAATTAGGATAGGCAGTGAGTGTCAATGTAGGATGGAGAAAAGCTCCGCGGGGTGGTCAGCATGGGGAGGTCAGGGAACATGCAGTGGCAATGTAGGATAGGTTTCTGAAAAACATCGTGGGGTGGTGCGCATTGTATGGGTGGGTGTTACATTACATTCACTAGTAGGAGTGAGAAAACCATCACGGGGTGGTGCGCATTGTATGGGTGTGTGTTACATTACATTCACTTGTACGAGTGAGAAAAACATCACGGGGTGGTGCGCATTGTATGGGTGTGTGTTACATTACATTCACTAGTAGGAGTGAGAAAAACATCACGGGGTGGTGTGAATCGGAGGGTCTGAAATAAGATATGCAGTGAGTGGCAATGTAGGAAGGAGAAAAGCACCGCGGGGTGGTCAGCATGGGGAAGTCGGGGAACGTGCAGTGGCAATGCAGGATAGGTTTCTGAAAAAACATCGCGGGGTGGTGCGCATTGTATGGGGGTGTGTTACATTACATTCACTAGTGGGAGTGAGAAAAACTTCACGGGGTGGTGTGAATAGGAGGGTGTGAATTAGGATAGGCAGTGAGTGGCAATTTAGGATGGAGAAAAGCACTGCGGGGTGGTCAGCATGGGGAGGTCAGGGAACATGCAGTGGCAATGTAGGATAGGTTTCTGAAAAACATCGCGGTGTGGTGCGCATTGTATAGGTGTGCGTTACATTACATTCACTAGTAGGAGTGAGAAAAACATCACGGGGTGGTGCGCATTGTATGTTTGTGTGTAACATAACATTCACTAGTAGGAGTGAGAAAAACATCACGGGGTGGTGTGAATCGGAGGGTCTGAATTAGAATAGGCAGTGAGTTGCAATGTAGGATGGAGAAAAGCATCGCTGGTTGGTCAGCATGGGTAGTCAGGGAACATGCAGTGGCAATGTAGGATAGGTTTCTGAAAAACATCAAGGGGTGGTGCGCATTGTATGGGTGTGTGTTACATTACATTCACTAGTAGGAGTGAGAAAAACATCACGGGGTGGTGTGAATCAGAGGGTCTGAATTAGGATAGGCAGTGAGTGGCAATGTAGGATGGAGAAAAGCACCGCAGGGTGGTCAGCATGGGGAGGTCAGGGACCATGCAGTGGCAATGTAGGATAGGTTTCTGAAAAACATCGAGGGGTGGTGCGCATTGTATGGGTGGGTGTTACATTACATTCACTAGTAGGAGTGAGAAAAACATCACGGGGTGGTGCACATTGTATGGGTGTGCGTTACATTACATTCACTAGTACGAGTGAGAAAAACATCACGGTGTGGTGCGCATTGTATGGGTGTGTGTTACATTACATTCACTAGTAGGAGTGAGAAAAACATCAAGTTGTGGTGTGAAACGGAGGGTCTGAATTAGGATAGGCAGTGAGTGGCCTTGTAGGATGGAGAAAAGCACCGCGGGGTGGTCAACATGGGGAGGTGAGGGAACATGCAGTGGCAATGTAAGATAGGTTTCTGAAAAACATCGCGGGGTGGTGTGCATTGTATGGGTGTGTGTTACATTACATCCACTAGTAGGAATGAGAAAAACATCACGGGGTGCTTCGCATTGTATGGGTGTGTGTTACATTACGTTCACTAGTAGGAGTGAGAAAAACATCACGGGGTGGTGTCAATCGGAAGGTCTGAATTATTATAGGCAGTGAGTGGCAATGTAGGATGGAGAAAAGTACCGCGGGGTGGTCAGCATGGGGAGGTCAGGGAATATGCAGTGGAAATGTAGGATAGGTTTCTGAAAAACATCGCGGGGTGGTGCGCATTGTATGGGTGTGTGTTACATTACATCCACTAGTAGGAGTGAGAAAAATATCACGGGGTGGTGCGCATTGTATGGGTGTGTGTAACATAACATTCACTAGTAGGAGTGAGAAAAACATCATGGGCTGGTGTGAATCGGAGGGTCTGAATTAGGATAGGCAGTGAGTGGCAATGTAGGATGGAGAAAAGCACCGCAGGGTGGTGAGCATGGGGAAGTCAGGGAACATGCAGTTTCAATGTAGGATAGGTTTCTGAAAAACATCGCGGGGTGGTGCGCATTATATGGGTGTGTGTTACATTACATTTACTAGTACGAGTGAGAAAAACATCACGGTGTGGTGCGCATTGCATGGGTGTGTGTTACATTACATTCACTAGTAGGAGTGAGAAAAACATCACGGGGTGGTGTGAATCGGAGGGTCTGAATTAGGATAGGCAGTGAGTGGCCTTGTAGGATGGAGAAAAGCACCGCGGGGTGGTGAGCATGGGGAGGTCAGGGAACATGCAGTGGCAATGTAGGATAGGTTTCTGAAAAATATCGCGGGGTGGTGCGCATTGTATGGGTGTGTGTTACATTACATTCACTAGTAGGATTGAGAAAAACATCACGGGGTGGTATGAATCGGATGGTCTGAATTAGGAGAGGCAGTGAGTGGCAATGTAGGATGGAGAAAAGCACCGCGGGGTGGTCAGCATGGGGAGGTCAGGGAACATGCAGTGGCAATGTAGGATAGGTTTCTGAAAAACATCGCGTGGTTGTGTGCATTGTATGGGTATGTGTTACATTACATTCACTAGTAGGAGTGAGAAAACATCACGGGGTGGTGCGCATTGTATGGGTGTGTGTTACATTACATTCACTAGTAGGAGTGAGAAAATCATCACGTGCTGGGGCGCATTGTATGGGTGTGTGTAACATTACATTCACTAGTAGGAGTGAGAAAATCATCACGGGGTGGTGTGAATCGGAGGGTCTGAATTAGTATAGGCAGTGAGTGGCAATGTAGAATGGAGAAAAGCACCGCGAGGTGGTCAGCATGGGGAGATCAGGGAACATGCAGTGGCAATGCAGGATAGGTTTCTGAAAAACATCGCGGGGTGGTGCGCATTGTATGGGTGTGTGTTACATTACATTCACTAGTAGGAGTGAGAAAAACATCACGGGGTGGTGTGAATCGGAGGGTCTGAATTAGGATAGCTAGTGAGTGGCAATGTAGGATGGAGAAAAGCACCGCGGGGTGGTCAGCATGGGGAGGTGAGGGAACATGCAGTGGCAATGTAGGATAGGTTTCTGAAAAACATCGCGGGGTGGTGTGCATTGTATGGGTGTGTGTTACATTACATTCAGTAGTACGAGTGAGAAAAACATCACGGGGTGGTGTGAATCGGAGGGTCTGAATTAGGATAGGCAGTGAGTGGCAATGTAGGATGGAGAAAAGCACCGCGGGGTGGTCAGCATGGGGAGGTCAGGGAACATGCAGTGGCAATGTAGGATAGGTTTCTGAAAAACATCACGGGGTGGTGCGCATTGTATGGGTGTGTGTTACATTACATACACTAGTACGAGTGAGAAAAACATCACGGGGTGGTGCGCATTGTATGGGTGTGTGTTACATTACATTCACTAGTACGAGTGAGAAAAACATCACGGGGTGGTGCGCATTGTATGGGTGTGTGTTACATTACATTCACTAGTAGGAGTGAGAAAAACATCAAGGTATGGTGTGAATCGGAGGGTCTGAATTAGGATAGGCAGTGAGTGGCAATGTAGGATGCAGAAAAGCACCGCGGGGTGGTCAGCATGGGGAGGTCAGGGAACATGCAGTGGAAATGTAAGATAGGTTTCTGAAAAACATCGCGGGGTGGTGCGCATTGTATGGGTGTGTGTTACATTACATCCACTAGTAGGAGTGAGAAAAACATCACGGGGTGCTGCGCATTGTATGGGTGTGTGTTACATTACATTCACTAGTAGAAGTGAGAAAAACATCACAGGGTGGTGTGAATCGGAGGTTCTGAATTAGGATATGCAGTGAGTGGCAATGTAGGATGGAGAAAAGCACCGCGGGGTGGTGAGCATGGGGAGGTCAGGGAACATGCAGTGGCAATGTAGGATAGGTTTCTGAAAAACATCAAGGGGTGGTGCGCATTGTATGGGTGTGTGTTACATTACATTCACTAGTAGGAGTGAGAAAAACATCACGGGGTGGTGTGAATCAGAGGGTCTGAATTAGGATAGGCAGTGAGTGGCAATGTAGGATGGAGAAAAGCACCGCGGGGTGGTCAGCATGGGGAGGTCAGGGAACATGCAGTCGCAATGTAGGATAGGTTTCTGAAAAACATCGTGGGGTGGTGCGCATTGTATGGGTGGGTGTTACATTACATTCACTAGTAGGAGTGAGAAAAACATCACGGGGTGGTGCGCATTGTATGGGTGTGTGTTACATTACATTCACTAGTACGAGTGAGAAAAACATCACGGGGTGGTGCGCATGGTATGGGTGTGTGTTACATTACATTCACTAGTAGGAGTGAGAAAAACATCACGAGGTGGTGTGAATCGGAGGGTCTGAAATAAGATATGCAGTGAGTGGCAATGTAGGAAGGAGAAAAGCACTGCGGGGTGGTCCGCATGGGGAAGTCAGGGAACATGCAGTGGCAATGCAGGATAGGTTTCTGAAAAACATCGCGGGGTGGTGAGCATTGTATGGGGGTGTGTTACATTACATTCACTAGTGGGAGTGAGAAAAACATCACGGGCTGGTGTGAATACGAGGGTGTGAATTAGGATAGGCAGTGAGTGGCAATTTAGAATGGAGAAAAGCACTGCGGGGTGGTCAGCATGGGGAGGTCAGGGAACATGCAGTGGCAATGTAGGATAGGTTTCTGAAAAACATCGCGGGGTGGTGCGCATTGTATGGGTGTGTGTTACATTACATTCACTAGTAGGAGTGAGAAAAACATCACGGGGTGGTGCTCATTGTATGGGTGTGTGTTACATTACATTCACTAGTAGGAGTGAGAAAAACATCACGGGGTGGTGCTCATTGTATGGGTTTGTGTTACATTACATTCACTAATAGGAGTGAGAAACACATCATGGGGTGGTGTGAATCGGAGGGTCTGTATTAGGATAGGCACTGAGTGGCAATGTAGGATGGAGAAAAGCACCGCAGGGTGGTCAGCATGGGGAAGTCAGGGAACATGCAGTGGCAATGTAGGATAGTTTTCTGAAAAACATCAAGGGGTGGTGCGCATTGTTTGGGTGTGTGTTACATTACATTCACTAGTAGGAGTGAGAAAAACATCACGGGGTGGTGTGAATCAGAGGGTCTGAATTAGGATAGGCAGTGAGTGTCAATGTAGGATGGAGAAAAGCTCCGCGGGGTGGTCAGCATGGGGAGGTCAGGTAACATGCAGTGTCAATGTAGGATAGGTTTTTGAAAAACATCGTGGGGTGGTGCGCATTGTATGGGTGGGTGTTACATTACATTCACTAGTAGGAGTGAGAAAAACATCACGGGGTGGTGCACATTGTATGGGTGTGTGTTACATTACATTCACTTGTACGAGTGAGAAAAACATCACGGGGTGGTGCGCATTGTATGGGTGTGTGTTACATTACATTCACTAGTAGGAGTGAGAAAAACATCACGGGGTTGTGTGAATCGGAGGGTCTGAAATAAGATATGCAGTGAGTGGCAATGTAGGAAGGAGAAAAGCACCGCGGGGTGGTCAGCATGGGGAAGTCGGGGAACGTGCAGTGGCAATGCAGGATAGGTTTCTGAAAAAACATCGCGGGGTGGTGCGCATTGTATGGGGGTGTGTTACATTACATTCACTAGTGGGAGTGAGAAAAACTTCACGGGGTGGTGTGAACAGGAGGGTGTGAATTAGGATAGGCAGTGAGTGGCAATTTAGGATGGAGAAAAGCACCGCGGGGTGGTCAGCATGGGGAGGTCAGGGAACATGCAGTGGCAATGTAGGATAGGTTTCTGAAAAACATCGTGGGGTGGTGCGCATTGTATGGGTGGGTGTTACATTATATTCACTAGTAGGAGTTAGAAAAACATCACGGGGTGGTGCGCATTGTATGGGTGTGTGTTACATTACATTCACTAGTACGAGTGAGAAAAACATCACGGGGTGTTCCGCATTGTATGGGTGTGTGTTACATTACGTTCACTAGTAGGAGTGAGAAAAACATCACTGGGTGGTGTCAATCGGAAGGTCTGAATTAGGATAGGCAGTGAGTGGCAATGTAGGATGGAGAAAAGCACCGCGGGGTGGTCAGCATGGGGAGGTCAGGGAACATGCAGTGTAAATGTAGGATAGGTTTCTGAAAATCATCGCGGGGTGGTGCGCATTGTATGGGTGTGTGTTACATTACATTCACTAGTAGGAGTGAGAAAAACATCACGGGGCGGTGCGCATTGTATGGGTGTGTGTTACATTACATTCACTAGTAGGAGTGAGAAAAACATCACGGGGTGGTGTGAATCGGAGGGTCTGAATTAGGATAGGCAGTGAGTGGCAATGTAGGATGGAGAAAAGAACCGCGGGGTGGTCAGCATGGGGAGGTCAAGGAACATGCAGTGGCAATGTAGGAAAAGTTTCCGAAAAACATTGCGGGGTGGTGCGCATTGTATGGGTGTGTGTTACATTAAATTCACTAGTAGGAGTGAGAAAAATATCACGGGGTGGTGCGCATTGTATGGGTGTGTGTTACATTACATTCACTAGTAGGAGCGAGAAAAACATCACGGGGTGATGTGAATCGGAGGGTCTGAATTAGGAAAGGCAGTGAGTGGCAATGTAGGATGGAGAAAAGCACCGCGGTGTGGTCAGCATGGGGCGGTCAGGGAACATTCAGTGGCAATGTATGATAGGTTTCTGAAAAACATCGCGGGGTGGTGTCCATTGTATGGGTGTGTGTTACATTACATTCACTAGTAGGAGTGAGAAAAACATCACGGGGTGGTGCGCATTGTATGGGTGTGTGTTACATTATATTCACTAGTTGGACTGAGAAAATCATCACGGGGTGGTGCGCATTGTATGGGTGTGTGTTACATTACATTCACTAGTGGGAGTGAGAAAAACATCCCGGGGTGTGCGCATTGTATGGTTGTGTGTAACATAACATTCACTAGTAGGAGTGAGAAAAACATCACGGGGTGGTGTGAATCGGAGGGTCTGAATTAGGATAGGCAGTGAGTTGCAATGTAGGATATAGAAAAGCATCGCAGGTTGGTCAGCATGGGTAGTCAGGGAACATGCAGTGGCAATGTAGGATAGGTTTCTGAAAAACATCAAGGGGTGGTGCGCATTGTACGGGTGTGTGTTACATTACATTCACTAGTAGGAGTGAGAAAAACATCACGGGGTGGTGTGAATCAGAGGGTCTGAATTAGGATAGGCAGTGAGTGGCAATGTAGGATGGAGAAAAGCACCGCGGGGTGGTCAGCATGGGGAGGTCAGGGAACATGCAGTGGCAATGTAGGATAGGTTTCTGAAAAACATCGCGGGGTGGTGCGCATTGTATGGGTGGGTGTTACATTACATTCACTAGTAGGAGTGAGAAAAACATCACGGGGTGGTGCACATTGTATGGGTGTGCGTAACATTACATTCACTATTACGAGTGAGAAAAACATCACGGGGTGGTGCGCATTGTATGGGTGTGTGTTACATTACATTCACTAGTAGGAGTGAGAAAATCATCAAGGTGTGGTGTGAATCGGAGGGTCTGAATTAGGATAGGCAGTGAGTGGCAATGTAGGATGGAGAAAAGCACCGCGGGGTGGTCAGCATGGGGAGGTCAGGGAACATGCAGTGGAAATGTAAGATAGGTTTCTGAAAAACATCGCGGGGTGGTGCGCATTGTATGGGTGTGTGTTACATTACATCCACTAGTAGGAGTGAGAAAAACATCACGGGGTGCTGCGCATTGTATGGGTGTGTGTTACATTACATTCACTAGTAGGAGTGAGAAAAACATCACAGGGTGGTGTGAATCGGAGTGTCTGAATTAGGATAGGCAGTGAGTGGCAATGTAGCATGGAGAAAAGCACCGCGGGGTGGTGAGCATGGGGAGGTCAGGGAACATGCAGTGGCAATGTAGGATAGGTTTCTGAAAAACATCAAGGGGTGGTGCGCATTGTATGGGTGTGTGTTACATTACATTCACTAGTAGGAGTGAGAAAAACATCATGGGGTTGTGTGAATCGGAGAGTCTGAATTAGGATAGGCAGTGAGTGGCAATGTAGGATGGAGAAAAGCACCGCGGCGTGGTCAGCATGGGGAGGTCAGGGAACATGCAGTGGCAATGTAGGATAGGTTTCTGAAAAACATTGTGGGGTGGTGCGCATTGTATGGGTGGGTGTTACATTATATTCACTAGTAGGAGTTAGAAAAACATCACGGGGTGGTGCGCATTGTATGGGTGTGTGTTACATTACATTCACTAGTACGAGTGAGAAAAACATCACGGGGTGGTGCGCATTGTATGGGTGTGTGTTACATTACATTCACTAGTGGGAGTGAGAAAAACATCACGGGGTGGTGTGAATCGGAGGGTGTGAATTAGGAAAGGCAGTGAGTGGCAATTTAGGATGGAGAAAAGCACTGCGGGGTGGTCCGCATGGGGAAGTCAGGGAACATGCAGTGGCAATGCAGGATAGGTTTCTGAAAAACATCGCGGGGTGGTGAGCATTGTATGGGGGTGTGTTACATTACATTCACTAGTGGGAGTGAGAAAAACATCACGGGCTGGTGTGAATACGAGGGTGTGAATTAGGATAGGCAGTGAGTGGCAATTTAGAATGGAGAAAAGCACTGCGGGGTGGTCAGCATGGGGAGGTCAGGGAACATGCAGTGGCAATGTAGGATAGGTTTCTGAAAAACATCGCGGGGTGGTGCGCATTTTATGAGTGTGTGTTACATTACATTCACTAGTAGGAGTGAGAAAAACATCACGGGGTGGTGCTCATTGTATGGGTGTGTGTTACATTACATTCACTAGTAGGAGTGAGAAAAACATCACGGGGTGGTGCTCATTGTATGGGTTTGTGTTACATTACATTCACTAATAGGAGTGAGAAACACATCATGGGGTGGTGTGAATCGGAGGGTCTGTATTAGGATAGGCACTGAGTGGCAATGTAGGATGGAGAAAAGCACCGCAGGGTGGTCAGCATGGGGAAGTCAGGGAACATGCAGTGGCAATGTAGGATAGTTTTCTGAAAAACATCAAGGGGTGGTGCGCATTGTTTGGGTGTGTGTTACATTACATTCACTAGTAGGAGTGAGAAAAACATCACGGGGTGGTGTGAATCAGAGGGTCTGAATTAGGATAGGCAGTGAGTGTCAATGTAGGATGGAGAAAAGCTCCGCGGGGTGGTCAGCATGGGGAGGTCAGGTAACATGCAGTGTCAATGTAGGATAGGTTTTTGAAAAACATCGTGGGGTGGTGCGCATTGTATGGGTGGGTGTTACATTACATTCACTAGTAGGAGTGAGAAAAACATCACGGGGTGGTGCACATTGTATGGGTGTGTGTTACATTACATTCACTTGTACGAGTGAGAAAAACATCACGGGGTGGTGCGCATTGTATGGGTGTGTGTTACATTACATTCACTAGTAGGAGTGAGAAAAACATCACGGGGTTGTGTGAATCGGAGGGTCTGAAATAAGATATGCAGTGAGTGGCAATGTAGGAAGGAGAAAAGCACCGCGGGGTGGTCAGCATGGGGAAGTCGGGGAACGTGCAGTGGCAATGCAGGATAGGTTTCTGAAAAAACATCGCGGGGTGGTGCGCATTGTATGGGGGTGTGTTACATTACATTCACTAGTGGGAGTGAGAAAAACTTCACGGGGTGGTGTGAACAGGAGGGTGTGAATTAGGATAGGCAGTGAGTGGCAATTTAGGATGGAGAAAAGCACCGCGGGGTGGTCAGCATGGGGAGGTCAGGGAACATGCAGTGGCAATGTAGGATAGGTTTCTGAAAAACATCGTGGGGTGGTGCGCATTGTATGGGTGGGTGTTACATTATATTCACTAGTAGGAGTTAGAAAAACATCACGGGGTGGTGCGCATTGTATGGGTGTGTGTTACATTACATTCACTAGTACGAGTGAGAAAAACATCACGGGGTGTTCCGCATTGTATGGGTGTGTGTTACATTACGTTCACTAGTAGGAGTGAGAAAAACATCACTGGGTGGTGTCAATCGGAAGGTCTGAATTAGGATAGGCAGTGAGTGGCAATGTAGGATGGAGAAAAGCACCGCGGGGTGGTCAGCATGGGGAGGTCAGGGAACATGCAGTGTAAATGTAGGATAGGTTTCTGAAAATCATCGCGGGGTGGTGCGCATTGTATGGGTGTGTGTTACATTACATTCACTAGTAGGAGTGAGAAAAACATCACGGGGCGGTGCGCATTGTATGGGTGTGTGTTACATTACATTCACTAGTAGGAGTGAGAAAAACATCACGGGGTGGTGTGAATCGGAGGGTCTGAATTAGGATAGGCAGTGAGTGGCAATGTAGGATGGAGAAAAGAACCGCGGGGTGGTCAGCATGGGGAGGTCAAGGAACATGCAGTGGCAATGTAGGAAAAGTTTCCGAAAAACATTGCGGGGTGGTGCGCATTGTATGGGTGTGTGTTACATTAAATTCACTAGTAGGAGTGAGAAAAATATCACGGGGTGGTGCGCATTGTATGGGTGTGTGTTACATTACATTCACTAGTAGGAGCGAGAAAAACATCACGGGGTGATGTGAATCGGAGGGTCTGAATTAGGAAAGGCAGTGAGTGGCAATGTAGGATGGAGAAAAGCACCGCGGTGTGGTCAGCATGGGGCGGTCAGGGAACATTCAGTGGCAATGTATGATAGGTTTCTGAAAAACATCGCGGGGTGGTGTCCATTGTATGGGTGTGTGTTACATTACATTCACTAGTAGGAGTGAGAAAAACATCACGGGGTGGTGCGCATTGTATGGGTGTGTGTTACATTATATTCACTAGTTGGACTGAGAAAATCATCACGGGGTGGTGCGCATTGTATGGGTGTGTGTTACATTACATTCACTAGTGGGAGTGAGAAAAACATCCCGGGGTGTGCGCATTGTATGGTTGTGTGTAACATAACATTCACTAGTAGGAGTGAGAAAAACATCACGGGGTGGTGTGAATCGGAGGGTCTGAATTAGGATAGGCAGTGAGTTGCAATGTAGGATATAGAAAAGCATCGCAGGTTGGTCAGCATGGGTAGTCAGGGAACATGCAGTGGCAATGTAGGATAGGTTTCTGAAAAACATCAAGGGGTGGTGCGCATTGTACGGGTGTGTGTTACATTACATTCACTAGTAGGAGTGAGAAAAACATCACGGGGTGGTGTGAATCAGAGGGTCTGAATTAGGATAGGCAGTGAGTGGCAATGTAGGATGGAGAAAAGCACCGCGGGGTGGTCAGCATGGGGAGGTCAGGGAACATGCAGTGGCAATGTAGGATAGGTTTCTGAAAAACATCGCGGGGTGGTGCGCATTGTATGGGTGGGTGTTACATTACATTCACTAGTAGGAGTGAGAAAAACATCACGGGGTGGTGCACATTGTATGGGTGTGCGTAACATTACATTCACTATTACGAGTGAGAAAAACATCACGGGGTGGTGCGCAATGTATGGGTGTGTGTTACATTACATTCACTAGTAGGAGTGAGAAAATCATCAAGGTGTGGTGTGAATCGGAGGGTCTGAATTAGGATAGGCAGTGAGTGGCAATGTAGGATGGAGAAAAGCACCGCGGGGTGGTCAGCATGGGGAGGTCAGGGAACATGCAGTGGAAATGTAAGATAGGTTTCTGAAAAACATCGCGGGGTGGTGCGCATTGTATGGGTGTGTGTTACATTACATCCACTAGTAGGAGTGAGAAAAACATCACGGGGTGCTGCGCATTGTATGGGTGTGTGTTACATTACATTCACTAGTAGGAGTGAGAAAAACATCACAGGGTGGTGTGAATCGGAGTGTCTGAATTAGGATAGGCAGTGAGTGGCAATGTAGCATGGAGAAAAGCACCGCGGGGTGGTGAGCATGGGGAGGTCAGGGAACATGCAGTGGCAATGTAGGATAGGTTTCTGAAAAACATCAAGGGGTGGTGCGCATTGTATGGGTGTGTGTTACATTACATTCACTAGTAGGAGTGAGAAAAACATCACAGGGTGGTGTGAATCAGAGGGTCTGAATTAGGATAGGCAGTGAGTGTCAATGTAGGATGGAGAAAAGCTCCGCGGGGTGGTCAGCATGGGGAGGTCAGGGAACATGCAGTGGCAATGTAGGATAGGTTTCTGAAAAACATCGTGGGGTGGTGCGCATTGTATGGGTGGGTGTTACATTACATTCACTAGTAGGAGTGAGAAAACCATCACGGGGTGGTGCGCATTGTATGGGTGTGTGTTACATTACATTCACTTGTACGAGTGAGAAAAACATCACGGGGTGGTGCGCATTGTATGGGTGTGTGTTACATTACATTCACTAGTAGGAGTGAGAAAAACATCACGGGGTGGTGTGAATCGGAGGGTCTGAAATAAGATATGCAGTGAGTGGCAATGTAGGAAGGAGAAAAGCACCGCGGCGTGGTCAGCATGGGGAAGTCGGGGAACGTGCAGTGGCAATGCAGGATAGGTTTCTGAAAAAACATCGCGGGGTGGTGCGCATTGTATGGGGATGTGTTACATTACATTCACTAGTGGGAGTGAGAAAAACTTCACGTGGTGGTGTGAATAGGAGGGTGTGAATTATGATAGGCAGTGAGTGGCAATTTAGGATGGAGAAAAGCACCGCGGGGTGGTCAGCATGGGGAGGTCAGGGAACATGCAGTGGCAATGTAGGATAGGTTTCTGAAAAACATCGCGGTGTGGTGCGCATTGTATAGGTGTGCGTTACATTACATTCACTAGTAGGAGTGAGAAAAACATCACGGGGTGGTGCGCATTGTATGTTTGTGTGTAACATAACATTCACTAGTAGGAGTGAGAAAAACATCACGGGGTGGTGTGAATCGGAGGGTCTGAATTAGAATAGGCAGTGAGTTGCAATGTAGGATGGAGAAAAGCATCGCTGGTTGGTCAGCATGGGTAGTCAGGGAACATGCAGTGGCAATGTAGGATAGGTTTCTGAAAAATATCAAGGGGTGGTGCGCATTGTATGGGTGTGTGTTACATTACATTCACTAGTAGGAGTGAGAAAAACATCACGGGGTGGTGTGAATCAGAGGGTCTGAATTATTATAGGCAGTGAGTGGCAATGTAGGATGGAGAAAAGTACCGCGGGGTGGTCAGCATGGGGAGGTCAGGGAATATGCAGTGGAAATGTAGGATAGGTTTCTGAAAAACATCGCGGGGTGGTGCGCATTGTATGGGTGTGTGTTACATTACATTCACTAGTAGGAGTGAGAAAAATATCACGGGGTCGTGCGCATTGTATGGGTGTGTGTTACATTACATTCACTAGTAGGAGTGAGAAAAACATCACGGGGTGGTGTGAATCGGAGGGTCTGAATTAGGATAGGCAGTGAGTGGCCTTGTAGGATGGAGAAAAGCACCGCGGGGTGGTGAGCATGGGGAGGTCAGGGAACATGCAGTGGCAATGTAGGATAGGTTTCTGAAAAATATCGCGGGGTGGCGCGCATTGTATGGGTGTGTGTTACATTACATTCACTAGTAGGATTGAGAAAAACATCACGGGGTGGTGTGAATCGGATGGTCTGAATTAGGAGAGGCAGTGAGTGGCAATGTAGGATGGAGAAAAGCACCGCGGGGTGGTCAGCATGGGGAGGTCAGGGAACATGCAGTGGCAATGTAGGATAGGTTTCTGAAAAACATCGCGTGGTTGTGTGCATTGTATGGGTATGTGTTACATTACATTCACTAGTAGGAGTGAGAAAACATCACGGGGTGGTGCGCATTGTATGGGTGTGTGTTACATTACATTCACTAGTAGGAGTGAGAAAATCATCACGTGCTGGGGCGCATTGTATGGGTGTGTGTAACATTACATTCACTAGTAGGAGTGAGAAAATCATCACGGGGTGGTGTGAATCGGAGGGTCTGAATTAGGATAGGCAGTGAGTGGCAATGTAGAATGGAGAAAAGCACCGCGAGGTGGTCAGCATGGGGAGATCAGGGAACATGCAGTGGCAATGCAGGATAGGTTTCTGAAAAACATCGCGGGGTGGTGCGCATTTTATGGGTGTGTGTTACATTACATTCACTAGTAGGAGTGAGAAAAACATCACGGGGTGGTGTGAATCGGAGGGTCTGAATTAGGATAGCTAGTGAGTGGCAATGTAGGATGGAGAAAAACACCGCGGGGTGGTCAGCATGGGGAGGTCAGGGAACATGCAGTGGCAATGTAGGATAGGTTTCTGAAAAACATCGCGGGGTGGTGTGCATTGTATGGGTGTGTGTTACATTACATTCAGTAGTACGAGTGAGAAAAACATCACGGGGTGGTGTGAATCGGAGGGTCTGAATTAGGATAGGCAGTGAGTGGCAATGTAGGATGGAGAAAAGCACCGCGGGGTGGTCAGCATGGGGAGGTCAGGGAACATGCAGTGGCAATGTAGGATAGGTTTCTGAAAAACATCACGGGGTGGTGCGCATTGTATGGGTGTGTGTTACATTACATACACTAGTACGAGTGAGAAAAACATCACGGGGTGGTGCGCATTGTATGGGTGTGTGTTACATTACATTCACTAGTACGAGTGAGAAAAACATCACGGGGTGGTGCGCATTGTATGGGTGTGTGTTACATTACATTCACTAGTAGGAGTGAGAAAAACATCAAGGTGTGGTGTGAATCGGAGGGTCTGAATTAGGATAGGCAGAGAGTGGCAATGTAGGATGGAGAAAAGCACCGCGGGGTGGTCAGCATGGGGAGGTCAGGGAACATGCAGTGGAAATGTAAGATAGGTTTCTGAAAAACATCGCGGGGTGGTGCGCATTGTATGGGTGTGTGTTACATTACATCCACTAGTAGGAGTGAGAAAAACATCACGGGGTGCTGCGCATTGTATGGTTGTGTGTTACATTACATTCACTAGTAGAAGTGAGAAAAACATCACAGGGTGGTGTGAATCGGAGGGTCTGAATTAGGATAAGCAGTGAGTGGCAATGTAGGATGGAGAAAAGCACCGCGGGGTGGTGAGCATGGGGAGGTCAGGGAACATGCAGTGGCAATGTAGGATAGGTTTCTGAAAAACATCAAGGGGTGGTGCGCATTGCATGGGTGTGTGTTACATTACATTCACTAGTAGGAGTGAGAAAAACATCACGGGGTGGTGTGAATCAGAGGGTCTGAATTAGGATAGGCAGTGAGTGGCAATGTAGGATGGAGAAAAGCACCGCGGGGTGGTCAGCATGGGGAGGTCAGGGAACATGCAGTCGCAATGTAGGATAGGTTTCTGAAAAACATCGTGGGGTGGTGCGCATTGTATGGGTGGGTGTTACATTACATTCACTAGTAGGAGTGAGAAAACCATCACGGGGTGGTGCGCATTGTATGGGTGTGTGTTACATTACATTCACTTGTACGAGTGAGAAAAACATCACGGGGTGGTGCGCATTGTATGGGTGTGTGTTACATTACATTCACTAGTAGGAGTGAGAAAAACATCACGGGGTGGTGTGAATCGGAGAGTCTGAAATAAGATATGCAGTGAGTGGCAATGTAGGAAGGAGAAAAGCACCGCGGCGTGGTCAGCATGGGGAAGTCGGGGAACGTGCAGTGGCAATGCAGGATAGGTTTCTGAAAAAACATCGCGGGGTGGTCCGCATTCTATGGGGATGTGTTACATTACATTCACTAGTGGGAGTGAGAAAAACTTCACGTGGTGGTGTGAATAGGAGGGTGTGAATTATGATAGGCAGTGAGTGGCAATTTAGGATGGAGAAAAGCACTGCAGGGTGGTCAGCATGGGGAGGTCAGGGAACATGCAGTGGCAATGTAGGATAGGATTCTGAAAAACATCGCGGTGTGGTGCGCATTGTATAGGTGTGCGTTACATTACATTCACTAGTAGGAGTGAGAAAAACATCACGGGGTGGTGTGAATCGGAGGGTCTGAATTAGAATAGGCAGTGAGTTGCAATGTAGGATGGAGAAAAGCATCGCTGGTTGGTCAGCATGGGTAGTCAGGGAACATGCAGTGGCAATGTAGGATAGGTTTCTGAAAAACATCAAGGGGTGGTGCGCATTGTATGGGTGTGTGTTACATTACATTCACTAGTAGGAGTGAGAAAAACATCACGGGGTGGTGTGAATCAGAGGGTCTGAATTATTATAGGCAGTGAGTGGCAATGTAGGATGGAGAAAAGTACCGCGGGGTGGTCAGCATGGGGAGGTCAGGGAATATGCAGTGGAAATGTAGGATAGGTTTCTGAAAAACATCGCGGGGTGGTGCGCATTGTATGGGTGTGTGTTACATTACATTCACTAGTAGGAGTGAGAAAAATATCACGGGGTCGTGCGCATTGTATGGGTGTGTGTTACATTACATTCACTAGTAGGAGTGAGAAAAACATCACGGGGTGGTGTGAATCGGAGGGTCTGAATTAGGATAGGCAGTGAGTGGCCTTGTAGGATGGAGAAAAGCACCGCGGGGTGGTGAGCATGGGGAGGTCAGGGAACATGCAGTGGCAATGTAGGATAGGTTTCTGAAAAATATCGCGGGGTGGCGCGCATTGTATGGGTGTGTGTTACATTACATTCACTAGTAGGATTGAGAAAAACATCACGGGGTGGTGTGAATCGGATGGTCTGAATTAGGAGAGGCAGTGAGTGGCAATGTAGGATGGAGAAAAGCACCGCAGGGTGGTCAGCATGGGGAGGTCAGGGAACATGCAGTGGCAATGTAGGATAGGTTTCTGAAAAACATCGCGTGGTTGTGTGCATTGTATGGGTATGTGTTACATTACATTCACTAGTAGGAGTGAGAAAACATCACGGGGTGGTGCGCATTGTATGGGTGTGTGTTACATTACATTCACTAGTAGGATTGAGAAAATCATCACGTGCTGGGGCGCATTGTATGGGTGTGTGTAACATTACATTCACTAGTAGGAGTGAGAAAATCATCACGGGGTGGTGTGAATCGGAGGGTCTGAATTAGGATAGGCAGTGAGTGGCAATGTAGAATGGAGAAAAGCACCGCGAGGTGGTCAGCATGGGGAGATCAGGGAACATGCAGTGGCAATGCAGGATAGGTTTCTGAAAAACATCGCGGGGTGGTGCGCATTGTATGGGTGTGTGTTACATTACATTCACTAGTAGGAGTGAGAAAAACATCACGGGGTGGTGTGAATCGGAGGGTCTGAATTAGGATAGCTAGTGAGTGGCAATGTAGGATGGAGAAAAGCACCGCGGGGTGGTCAGCATGGGGAGGTCAGGGAACATGCAGTGGCAATGTAGGATAGGTTTCTGAAAAACATCGCGGGGTGGTGTGCATTGTATGGGTGTGTGTTACATTACATTCAGTAGTACGAGTGAGAAAAACATCACGGGGTGGTGTGAATCGGAGGGTCTGAATTAGGATAGGCAGTGAGTGGCAATGTAGGATGGAGAAAAGCACCGCAGGGTGGTCAGCATGGGGAGGTCAGGGAACATGCAGTGGCAATGTAGGATAGGTTTCTGAAAAACATCACGGGGTGGTGCGCATTGTATGGGTGTGTGTTACATTACATACACTAGTACGAGTGAGAAAAACATCACGGGGTGGTGCGCATTGTATGGGTGTGTGTTACATTACATTCACTAGTACGAGTGAGAAAAACATCACGGGGTGGTGCGCATTGTATGGGTGTGTGTTACATTACATTCACTAGTAGGAGTGAGAAAAACATCAAGGTGTGGTGTGAATCGGAGGGTCTGAATTAGGATAGGCAGTGAGTGGCAATGTAGGATGGAGAAAAGCACCGCGGGGTGGTCAGCATGGGGAGGTCAGGGAACATGCAGTGGAAATGTAAGATAGGTTTCTGAAAAACATCGCGGGGTGGTGCGCATTGTATGGGTGTGTGTTACATTACATCCACTAGTAGGAGTGAGAAAAACATCACGGGGTGCTGCGCATTGTATGGTTGTGTGTTACATTACATTCACTAGTAGAAGTGAGAAAAACATCACAGGGTGGTGTGAATCGGAGGGTCTGAATTAGGATAAGCAGTGAGTGGCAATGTAGGATGGAGAAAAGCACCGTGGGGTGGTGAGCATGGGGAGGTCAGGGAACATGCAGTGGCAATGTAGGATAGGTTTCTGAAAAACATCAAGGGGTGGTGCGCATTGTATGGGTGTGTGTTACATTACATTCACTAGTAGGAGTGAGAAAAACATCACGGGGTGGTGTGAATCAGAGGGTCTGAATTAGGATAGGCAGTGAGTGGCAATGTAGGATGGAGAAAAGCACCGCGGGGTGGTCAGCATGGGGAGGTCAGGGAACATGCAGTCGCAATGTAGGATAGGTTTCTGAAAAACATCGTGGGGTGGTGCGCATTGTATGGGTGGGTGTTACATTACATTCACTAGTAGGAGTGAGAAAAACATCACGGGGTGGTGCGCATTGTATGGGTGTGTGTTACATTACATTCACTAGTACGAGTGAGAAAAACATCACGGGGTGGTGCGCATGGTATGGGTGTGTGTTACATTACATTCACTAGTAGGAGTGAGAAAAACATCACGAGGTGGTGTGAATCGGAGGGTCTGAAATAAGATATGCAGTGAGTGGCAATGTAGGAAGGAGAAAAGCACTGCGGGGTGTTCAGCATGGGGAAGTCAGGGAACATGCAGTGGCAATGCAGGATAGGTTTCTGAAAAACATCGCGGGGTGGTGCGCATTGTATGGCGGTGTGTTACATTACATTCACTAGTAGGAGTGAGAAAAACATCACAGGGTGGTGCGCATTGTATGGGTGTGTGTAACATTATATTCACTAGTAGGAGTGAGAAAAACATCACGGGGTGGTGTGAATCGGAGGGTCTGAATTAGGATAGGCAGTGAGTGGAAATATAGGATGGAGAAAAGCATCGCAGGGTGGTCAGCATGGGGAAGTCAGGGAACATGCAGTGGCAATGTAGGATAGGTTTCTGAAAAACATCAAGGGGTGGTGCGCCTTGTATGGGTGTGTGTTACATTACATTCACTAGTAGGAGTGAGAAAAACATCACGGGGTGGTGCGCATTGTATGGGTGTGTGTTACATTACATCCACTAGTAGGAGTGAGAAAAACATCACGGGGTGGTGTGAATCGTAGGGTCTTAATTAGGATAGGCAGTGAGTGGCAATGTAGGATGGAGAAAAGCACCGCGGGGTGGTGAGCATGGGGAGGTCAGGGAACATGAAGTGGCAATGTAGGATAGTTTTCTGAAAAACATCGTGGGGTGGTGCGCATTGTATGGGTGGGTGTTACATTACATTCACTACTAGGAGTGAGAAAAACATCACGGGGTGGTGCGCATTGTATGGGTGTGTGTTACATTACATTCACTAGTACGAGTGAGAAAAACATCACGGGGTGGTCCGCATTGTATGGGTCTGTGTTACATTACGTTCTCTAGTAGGAGTGAGAAAAACATCACGGGGTGGTGTCAATCGGAAGGTCTGAATTAGGATAGGCAGTGAGTGGCAATGTAGGATGGAGAAAAGCACCGCGGGGTGGTCAGCATGGGGAGGTCAGGGAACATGCAGTGGAAATGTAGGATAGGTTTCTGAAAAACATCGCGGGTTGGTGCGCATTGTATGGGTGTGTGCTACATTACATTCACTAGTAGGAGTGAGAAAAACATCACGGGGTGGTGCGCATTATATGGGTGTGTGTTACATTACATTCACTAGTAGGAGTGAGAAAATCATCACGGGGCGGTGCGCATTGTATAGGTGTGTGTTACATTACATTCACTAGTACGAGTGAGAAAAACATCACGGGGTGGTGCGCATTGTATGGGTGTGTGTTACATTACATTCACTAGTACGAGTGAGAAAAACATCACGGGGTGGTGTGAATCGGAGGGTCTGAATTAGGAAAGGCAGTGAGGGGCAATGTAGGATGGAGAAAAGAACCGCGGGGTGGTCAGCATGGGGAGGTCAAGGAACATGCAGTGGCAATGTAGGATAGGTTTCTGAAAAACATTGCGGGGTGGTGCGCATTGTATGGGTGTGTGTTACATTACATTCACTAGTAGGAGTGAGAAAAACATCACGGGGTGGTGCGCATTGTATGGGTGTGTGTTACATTACATTCACTAGTAGGATTGAGAAAAACATCACGGGGTGGTGTGAATCGGAGGGTCTGAAATAAGATATGCAGTGTGTGGCAATGTAGGAAGGAGAAAAGCACCGCGGGGTGGTCAGCATGGGGAAGTCAGGGAACGTGCAGTGGCAATGCAGGATAGGGTTCTGAAAAACATCGCGGGGTGGTGCGCATTGTATGGGGGTGTGTTACATTACATTCACTAGTGGGAGTGAGAAAAACATCACGGGGTGGTGTGAATAGGAGGGTGTGAATTAGGATAGGCAGTGAGTGGCAATTTAGGATGGAGAAAAGCACTGCGGGGTGGTCAGCATGGGGAGGTCAGGAAACATGCAGTGGCAATGTAGGATAGGTTTCTGAAAAATATCGCGGGGTGGTGCACATTGTATAGGTGTGCGTTACATTACATTCACTAGTAGGAGTGAGAAAAACATCACGGGGTGGTGCCCATTGTATGGGTGTGTGTAACATTACATGCACTAGTAGGAGTGAGAAAAACATCACAGGGTGGTGTGAATCGGAGGGTCTGAATTAGGATAGCCAGTGAGTGGCAATGTAGGATGGAGAAAAGCATCGCAGGTTGGTCAGCATGGGGAAGTCAGGGAACATGCAGTGGAAATGTAGGATAGGTTTCTGAAAAACATCAAGGGGTCGTGCGCATTGTATGGTTGTGTTTTACATTACATTCACTAGTAGGAGTGAGAAAAACATCACGGGGTGGTGTGAATCAGAGGGTCTGAATTAGGATAGGCAGTGAGTGGCAATGTAGGATGGAGAAAAGCACCGCGGGGTGGTCAGCATGGGGAGGTCAGGGAACATGCAGTGGCAATGTAGGATAGGTTTCTGAAAAACATCGTGGGTTGGTGCGCATTGTATGGGTGGGTGTTACATTACATTCACTAGTAATTGTGAGAAAAACATCACGGGGTGGTGCGCATTGTATGGGTGTGTGTTACATTACATTCACTAGTACGAGTGAGAAAAACATCACGGGATGGTGCGCATTTTACGGGTGTGTGTTACATTACATTCACTAGTACGAGTGAGAAAAACATCACGGGGTGGTGCTCATTGTATGGGTGTGTGTTACATTACATTCACTAGTAGGAGTGAGAAAAACATCACGGGATGGTGCGCATTGTATGGGTGTGTGTTACATTACATTCACTAGTAGGAGTGAGAAAAACATCACGGGGTGGTGCGCATTGTATGTGTGTGTGTTACATTATATTCACTAGTAGGAGTGAGAAAATCATCACGGGGTGGTGCGCATTGTATGGGTGTGTGTTACATTACATTCACTAGTAGGAGTGAGAAAAACATCACGGGGTGGTGTGAAACGGAGGGTCTGAATTAGGATAGGCAGTGAGTGGCAATGTAGGATGGAGAAAAGCACCGCGGTGTGGTCAGCATGGGGAGGTCAGGGAACATGCAGTGGCAATGTAGGATAGGTTTCTGAAAAACATTGCGGGGTGGTGCGCATTGTATGGGTGTGTGTTACATTACATTCACTAGCAGGAGTGAGAAAAACATCACGGGGTGGTGCGCATTGTATGGGTGTGTGTTACATTACATTCACTAGTAGGAGTGAGAAAAACATCACGGGGTGGTGTGAATCGGAGAGTCTGAATTAGGATAGGCAGTGAGTGGCAATGTAGGATGGAGAAAAGCACCGAGGGTGGTCAGCATGGGGAAGTCAGGGAACATGCATTGGCAATGTAGCATAGGTTTCTGAAAAACATCAAGGGGTGGTGCGCATTGTATGGGTGTGTGTTACATTACATTCACTAGTAGGAGTGAGAAAAACATCACGGGGTGGTGTGAATCAGAGGGTCTGAATTAGGATAGGCAGTGAGTGGCAATGTAGGATGGAGAAAAGCACCGCGGGGTGGTCAGCATGGGGAGGTCAGGGAACATGCAGTGGCAATGGAGGATAGGTTTCTGAAAAACATCGTGGGGTGGTGCGCATTGTATGGGTGGGTGTTACATTACATTCACTAGTAGGAGTGAGAAAAACATCACGGGGTGGTGCGCATTGTATGGGTGTGTGTTACATTACATTCACTAGTACGAGTGAGAAAAACATCAAGGCGTGGTGCGCATTGTATGGGTGTGTGTTACATTACATTCACTAGTAGGAGTGAGAAAAACATCACGGGGTGGTGTGAATCTGAGGGTCTGAAATAAGATATGCAGTGAGTGGCAATGTAGGAAGGAGAAAAGCACTGCGGGGTGGTCCGCATGGGGAAGTCAGGGAACATGCAGTGGCAATGCAGGATAGGTTTCTGAAAAACATCGCGGGGTGGTGAGCATTGTATGGGGGTGTGTTACATTACATTCACTAGTGGGAGTGAGAAAAACATCACGGGCTGGTGTGAATACGAGGGTGTGAATTAGGATAGGCAGTGAGTGGCAATTTAGAATGGAGAAAAGCACTGCGGGGTGGTCAGCATGGGGAGGTCAGGGAACATGCAGTGGCAATGTAGGATAGTTTTCTGAAAAATATCAAGGGGTGGTGCGCATTGTATGGGTGTGTGTTACATTACATTCACTAGTAGGAGTGAGAAAAACATCACGGGTTGGTGTGAATCAGAGGGTCTGAATTAGGATAGGCAGTGAGTGTCAATGTAGGATGGAGAAAAGCTCCGCGGGGTGGTCAGCATGGGGAGGTCAGGTAACATGCAGTGTCAATGTAGGATAGGTTTTTGAAAAACATCGTGGGGTGGTGCGCATTGTATGGGTGGGTGTTACATTACATTCACTAGTAGGAGTGAGAAAAACATCACGGGGTGGTGCACATTGTATGGGTGTGTGTTACATTACATTCACTTGTACGAGTGAGAAAAACATCACGGGGTGGTGTGAATCGGAGGGTCTGAAATAAGATATGCAGTGAGTGGCAATGTAGGAAGGAGAAAAGCACCGCGGGGTGGTCAGCATGGGGAAATCGGGGAACGTGCAGTGGCAATGCAGGATAGGTTTCTGAAAAAACATCGCGGGGTGGTGCGCATTGTATGGGGGTGTGTTACATTACATTCACTAGTGGGAGTGAGAAAAACTTCACGGGGTGGTGTGAACAGGAGGGTGTGAATTAGGATAGGCAGTGAGTGGCAATTTAGGATGGAGAAAAGCACTGCGGGGTGGTCAGCATGGGGAGGTCAGGGAACATGCAGTGGCAATGTAGGATAGGTTTCTGAAAAACATCGCGGGGTGGTGCACATTGTATAGGTGTGCGTTACATTACATTCACAGGTAGGAGTGAGAAAAACATCACGGGGTGTGCGCATTGTATGGTTGTGTGTAACATAACATTCACTAGTAGGAGTGAGAAAAACATCACGGGGTGGTGTGAATCGGAGGGTCTGAATTAGGATAGGCAGTGAGTTGCAATGTAGGATATAGAAAAGCATCGCAGGTTGGTCAGCATGGGTAGTCAGGGAACATGCAGTGGCAATGTAGGATAGGTTTCTGAAAAACATCAAGGGGTGGTGCGCATTGTACGGGTGTGTGTTACATTACATTCACTAGTAGGAGTGAGAAAAACATCACGGGGTGGTGTGAATCAGAGGGTCTGAATTAGGATAGGCAGTGAGTGGCAATGTAGGATGGAGAAAAGCACCGCGGGGTGGTCAGCATGGGGAGGTCAGGGAACATGCAGTGGCAATGTAGGATAGGTTTCTGAAAAACATCGCGGGGTGGTGCGCATTGTATGGGTGGGTGTTACATTACATTCACTAGTAGGAGTGAGAAAAACATCACGGGGTGGTGCACATTGTATGGGTGTGCGTTACATTACATTCACTAGTACGAGTGAGAAAAACATCACGGGGTGGTGCGCATTGTATGGGTGTGTGTTACATTACATTCACTAGTAGGAGTGAGAAAATCATCAAGGTGTAGTGTGAATCGGAGGGTCTGAATTAGGATAGGCAGTGAGTGGCAATGTAGGATGGAGAAAAGCACCGCGGGGTGGTCAGCATGGGGAGGTCAGGGAACATGCAGTGGAAATGTAAGATAGGTTTCTGAAAAACATCGCGGGGTGGTGCGCATTGTATGGGTGTGTGTAAAATTACATCCACTAGTAGGAGTGAGAAAAACATCGCGGGGTGCTGCGCATTGTATGGGTGTGTGTTACATTACATTCACTAGTAGGAGTGAGAAAAACATCACAGGGTGGTGTGAATCGGAGTGTCTGAATTAGGATAGGCAGTGAGTGGCAATGTAGGATGGAGAAAAGCACCGCGGGGTGGTGAGCATGGGGAGGTCAGGGAACATGCAGTGGCAATGTAGGATAGGTTTCTGAAAAACATCAAGGGGTGGTGCGCATTGTATGGGTGTGTGTTACATTACATTCACTAGTAGGAGTGAGAAAAATATCACGGGGTGGTGCGCATTGTATGGGTGTGTGTTACATTACATTCACTAGTACGAGTGAGAAAAACATCACGGGGTGTTCCGCATTGTATGGGTGTGTGTTACATTACGTTCACTAGTAGGAGTGAGAAAAACATCACGGGGTGGTGTCAATCGGAAGGTCTGAATTAGGATAGGCAGTGAGTGGCAATGTAGGATGGAGAAAAGCACCGCGGGGTGGTCAGCATGGGGAGGTCAGGGAACATGCAGTGGAAATGTAGGATAGGTTTCTGAAAATCATCGCTTGGTGGTGCGCATTGTATGGGTGTGTGTTACATTACATTCACTAGTAGGAGTGAGAAAAACATCACGGGGCGGTGCGCATTGTGTGGGTGTGTGTTACATTACATTCACTAGTAGGAGTGAGAAAAACATCACGGGGTGGTGTGAATCGGAGGGTCTGTATTAGGATAGGCAGTGAGTGGCAATGTAGGATGGAGAAAAGAACCGCGGGGTGGTCAGCATGGGGAGGTCAAGGAACATGCAGTGGCAATGTAGGATAGGTTTCCGCAAAACATTGCGGGGTGGTGCGCATTGTATGGGTGTGTGTTACATTAAATTCACTAGTAGGAGTGAGAAAAACATCACGGGGTGGTGCGCATTGTATGGGTGTGTGTTACATTACATTCACTAGTAGGAGCGAGAAAAACATCACGGGGTGGTGTGAATCGGAGGGTCTGAATTAGGATAGGCAGTGAGTGGCAATGTAGGATGGAGAAAAGCACCGCGGTGTGGTCAGCTTGGGGAGGTCAGGGAACATTCAGTGGCAATGTATGATAGGTTTCTGAAAAACATCGCGGGGTGGTGTCCATTGTATGGGTGTGTGTTACATTACATTCACTAGTATTAGTGAGAAAAACATCACGGGGTGGTGCGCATTGTATGGGTGTGTGTTACATTATATTCACTAGTAGGACTGAGAAAATCATCACGGGGTGGTGCATATTGTATGGGTGTGTGTTACATTACATTCACTAGTGGGAGTGAGAAAAACATCACGGGGTGGTGTGAATCGGAGGGTGTGAATTAGGAAAGGCAGTGAGTGGCAATTTAGGATGGAGAAAAGCACCGCGGGGTGGTCAGCATGGGGAGGTCAGGGAACATGCAGTGGCAATGTAGGATAGGTTTCTGAAAAACATCGCGGGGTGGTGCGCATTGTATGGGTGTGTGTTACATTACATTCACTAGTAGGAGTGAGAAAAACATCACGGGGTGGTGCTCATTGTATGGGTGTGTGTTACATTACATTCACTAATAGGAGTGAGAAACACATCACGGGGTGGTGTGAATCGGATGGTCTGTATTAGGATAGGCACTGAGTGGCAATGTAGGATGGAGAAAAGCACCGCAGGGTGGTCAGCATGGGGAAGTCAGGGAACATGCAGTGGCAATTTAGGATAGGTTTCTGAAAAACATCAAGGGGTGGTGCGCATTGTGTGGGTGTGTGTTACATTACATTCACTAGTAGGAGTGAGAAAAACATCACGGGGTGGTGTGAATCAGAGGGTCTGAATTAGGATAGGCAGTGAGTGTCAATGTAGGATGGAGAAAAGCTCCGCGGGGTGGTCAGCATGGGGAGGTCAGGGAACATGCAGTGGCAATGTAGGATAGGTTTCTGAAAAACATCGTGGGGTGGTGCGCATTGTATGGGTGGGTGTTACATTACATTCACTAGTAGGAGTGAGAAAACCATCACGGGGTGGTGCGCATTGTATGGGTGTGTGTTACATTACATTCACTTGTACGAGTGAGAAAAACATCACGGGGTGGTGCGCATTGTATGGGTGTGTGTTACATTACATTCACTAGTAGGAGTGAGAAAAACATCACGGGGTGGTGTGAATCGGAGGGTCTGAAATAAGATATGCAGTGAGTGGCAATGTAGGAAGGAGAAAAGCACCGCGGGGTGGTCAGCATGGGGAAGTCGGGGAACGTGCAGTGGCAATGCAGGATAGGTTTCTGAAAAAACATCGCGGGTTGGTGCGCATTGTATGGGGGTGTGTTACATTACATTCACTAGTGGGAGTGAGAAAAACTTCACGGGGTGGTGTGAATAGGAGGGTGTGAATTAGGATAGGCAGTGAGTGGCAATTTAGGATGGAGAAAAGCACTGCGGGGTGGTCAGCATGGGGAGGTCAGGGAACATGCAGTGGCAATGTAGGATAGGTTTCTGAAAAACATCGCGGGGTGGTGCGCATTGTATAGGTGTGCGTTACATTACATTCACTAGTAGGAGTGAGAAAAACATCACGGGGTGGTGCGCATTGTATGGTTGTGTGTAACATAACATTCACTAGTAGGAGTGAGAAAAACATCACGGGGTGGTGTGAATCGGAGGGTCTGAATTAGAATAGGCAGTGAGTTGCAATGTAGGATGGAGAAAAGCATCGCAGGTTGGTCAGCATGGGTAGTCAGGGAACATGCAGTGGCAATGTAGGATAGGTTTCTGAAAAACATCAAGGGGTGGTGCACATTGTATGGGTGTGTGTTACATTACATTCACTAGTAGGAGTGAGAAAAACATCACGGGGTGGTGTGAATCAGAGGGTCTGAATTAGGATAGGCAGTGAGTGGCAATGTAGGATGGAGAAAAGCACCGCGGGGTGGTCAGCATGGGGAGGTCAGGGAACATGCAGTGGCAATGTAGGATAGGTTTCTGAAAAACATCGAGGGGTGGTGCGCATTGTATGGGTGGGTGTTACATTACATTCACTAGTAGGAGTGAGAAAAACATCACGGGGTGGTGCACATTGTATGGGTGTGCGTTACATTACATTCACTAGTACGAGTGAGAAAAACATCGCGGTGTGGTGCGCAATGTATGGGTGTGTGTTACATTATATTCACTAGTAGGAGTGAGAAAAACATCAAGTTGTGGTGTGAAACGGAGGGTCTGAATTAGGATAGGCAGTGAGTGGCCTTGTAGGATGGAGAAAAGCACCGCGGGGTGGTCAGCATGGGGAGGTGAGGGAACATGCAGTGGCAATGTAAGATAGGTTTCTGAAAAACATCGCGGGGTGGTGTGCATTGTATGGGTGTGTGTTACATTACATCCACTAGTAGGAATGAGAAAAACATCACGGGGTGCTGCGCATTGTATGGGTGTGTGTTACATTACGTTCACTAGTAGGAGTGAGAAAAACATCACGGGGTGGTGTCAATTGGAAGGTGTGAATTATTATAGGCAGTGAGTGGCAATGTAGGATGGAGAAAAGTACCGCGGGGTGGTCAGCATGGGGAGGTCAGGGAACATGCAGTCGAAATGTAGGATAGGTTTCTGAAAAACATCGCGGGGTGGTGCGCATTGTATGGGTGTGTGTTACATTACATTCACTAGTAGGAGTGAGAAAAATATCACGGGGTGGTGCGCATTGTATGGGTGTGTGTTACATTACATTCACTAGTAGGAGTGAGAAAAACATCACGGGGTGGTGTGAATCGGAGGGTCTGAATTAGGATAGGCAGTGAGTGGCCTTGTAGGATGGAGAAAAGCACCGCGGGGTGGTCAGCATGGGGAGGTCAGGGAACATGCAGTGGCAATGTAGGATAGGTTTCTGAAAAACATCGCGGGGTTGAGTGCATTGTATGCGTATGTGTTACATTACATTCACTAGTAGGAGTGAGAAAACATCACGGGGTGGTGCGCATTGTATGGGTGTGTGTTACATTACATTCACTAGTAGGAGTGAGAAAATCATCACGTGCTGGGGCGCATTGTATGGGTGTGTGTAACATTACATTCACTAGTAGGAGTGAGAAAATCATCACGGGGTGGTGTGAATCGGAGGGTCTGAATTACGATAGGCAGTGAGTGGCAATGTAGAATGGAGAAAAGCACCGCGAGGTGGTCAGCATGGGGAGGTCAGGGAACATGCAGTGGCAAGGCAGGATAGGTTTCTGAAAAACATCGCGGGGTGGTGCGCATTGTATGGGTGTGTGTTACATTACATTCACTAGTAGGAGTGAGAAAAACATCACGGGGTGGTGTGAATCGGAGGGTCTGAATTAGGATAGGCAGTGAGTGGCAATGTAGGATGGAGAAAAGCACCGCGGGGTGGTCAGCATGGGGAGGTCAGGGAACATGCAGTGCCAATGTAGGATAGGTTTCTGAAAAACATCGCGGGGTGGTGTGCATTGTATGGGTGTGTGTTACATTACATTCAGTAGTACGAGTGAAAAAAACATCACGGGGTGGTGTGAATCGGAGGGTCTGAATTAGGCTAGGCAGTGAGTTTCAATGTAGGATGGAGAAAAGCACCGCGGGGTGGTCAGCATGGGGAGGTCAGGGAACATGCAGTGGCAATGTAGGATAGGTTTCTGAAAAACATCACGGGGTGGTGCGCATTGTATGGGTGTGTGTTACATTACATTCACTGGTAGGAGTGAGAAAAACCTCACGGGGTGGTGTGAATCGGAGGGTCTGAATTAGTATAGGCAGTGAGTGGCAATGTAGGACGGATTAAAGCACCGCAGGGTGGTCAGCATGGGGAAGTCAGGGAACATGCAGTTTCAATGTAGGATAGGTTTCTGAAAAACATCGCGGGGTGGTGTGCATTGTATGGGTGTGTGTTACATTACATTCACTAGTAGGAGTGAGAAAAACATCACGGGGTGGTGCGCACTGTATGTGTGTGTGTTTCATTACATTCACTAGTAGGAGTGAGAAAAACATCACGGGGTCCTGCGCATTGTATGGGTGTGTGTTACATTACATTCACTAGTAGGAGTGACAAAAACATCACGAGGTGGTGTCAATCGGAAGGTCTGAATTAGGATAGGTAGTGAGTGGCAATGTAGGATGGAGAAAAGCACCGCGGGGTGGTCAGCATGGGGAGGTCAGGGAACATGCAGTGGCAATGTAGGATAGGTTTCTGAAAAACATCGTGGGGTGGTGCGCATTGTATGGGTGGGTGTTACATTACATTCACTAGTACGAGTGAGAAAAACAACACGGGGTGGTGTGAATCGGAGGGTCTGAATTAGGATAGGCAGTGAGTGGCAATGTAGGATGGAGAAAAGCACCGCGGGGTGGTCAGCATGCGGAGGTCAGCTAACATGCAGTGGCAATGTTGGATAGGTTTCTGAAAAACATCACGGGGTGGTGCGCATTTTATGGGTGTGTGTTATATTACATTCACAAGTAGGAGTGAGAAAAACATCACGGGGTGGTGCGCATTGTATGGGTGTGTGTTACATTACATTCACTAGTACGAGTGAGAAAAACATCACGGGGTGGTGTGAATCGGAGGGTCTGAATTAGGATAAGCAGTGAGTGGCAATGTAGGATGGAGAAAAGCACCGCGGGGTGGTGAGCATGGGGAGGTCAGGGAACATGCAGTGGCAATGTAGGATAGGTTTCTGAAAAACATCAAGGGGTGGTGCGCATTGTATGGGTGTGTGTTACATTACATTCACTAGTAGGAGTGAGAAAAACATCACGGGGTGGTGTGAATCAGAGGGTCTGAATTAGGATAGGCAGTGAGTGGCAATGTAGGATGGAGAAAAGCACCGCGGGGTGGTCAGCATGGGGAGGTCAGGGAACATGCAGTCGCAATGTAGGATAGGTTTCTGAAAAACATCGTGGGGTGGTGCGCATTGTATGGGTGGGTGTTACATTACATTCACTAGTAGGAGTGAGAAAAACATCACTGGGTGGTGCGCATTGTATGGGTGTGTGTTACATTACATTCACTAGTACGAGTGAGAAAAACATCACGGGGTGGTGCGCATGGTATGGGTGTGTGTTACATTACATTCACTAGTAGGAGTGAGAAAAACATCACGAGGTGGTGTGAATCGGAGGGTCTGAAATAAGATATGCAGTGAGTGGCAATGTAGGAAGGAGAAAAGCACTGCGGGGTGTTCAGCATGGGGAAGTCAGGGAACATGCAGTGGCAATGCAGGATAGGTTTCTGAAAAACATCGCGGGGTGGTGCGCATTGTATGGCGGTGTGTTACATTACATTCACTAGTAGGAGTGAGAAAAACATCACAGGGTGGTGCGCATTGTATGGGTGTGTGTAACATTATATTCACTAGTAGGAGTGAGAAAAACATCACGGGGTGGTGTGAATCGGAGGGTCTGAATTAGGATAGGCAGTGAGTGGAAATATAGGATGGAGAAAAGCATCGCAGGGTGGTCAGCATGGGGAAGTCAGGGAACATGCAGTGGCAATGTAGGATAGGTTTCTGAAAAACATCAAGGGGTGGTGCGCATTGTATGGGTGTGTGTTACATTACATTCACTAGTAGGAGTGAGAAAAACATCACGGGGTGGTGCGCATTGTATGGGTGTGTGTTACATTACATCCACTAGTAGGAGTGAGAAAAACATCACGGGGTGCTGCGCATTGTATGGTTGTGTGTTACATTACATTCACTAGTAGAAGTGAGAAAAACATCACAGGGTGGTGTGAATCGTAGGGTCTTAATTAGGATAGGCAGTGAGTGGCAATGTAGGATGGAGAAAAGCACCGCGGGGTGGTGAGCATGGGGAGGTCAGGGAACATGCAGTGGCAATGTAGGATAGTTTTCTGAAAAACATCGTGGGGTGGTGCGCATTGTATGGGTGGGTGTTACATTACATTCACTACTAGGAGTGAGAAAAACATCACGGGGTGGTGCGCATTGTATGGGTGTGTGTTACATTACATTCACTAGTACGAGTGAGAAAAACATCACGGGGTGGTCCGCATTGTATGGGTCTGTGTTACATTACGTTCTCTAGTAGGAGTGAGAAAAACATCACGGGGTGGTGTCAATCGGAAGGTCTGAATTAGGATAGGCAGTGAGTGGCAATGTAGGATGGAGAAAAGCACCGCGGGGTGGTCAGCATGGGGAGGTCAGGGAACATGCAGTGGAAATGTAGGATAGGTTTCTGAAAAACATCGCGGGTTGGTGCGCATTGTATGGGTGTGTGCTACATTACATTCACTAGTAGGAGTGAGAAAAACATCACGGGGTGGTGCGCATTATATGGGTGTGTGTTACATTACATTCACTAGTAGGAGTGAGAAAATCATCACGGGGCGGTGCGCATTGTATAGGTGTGTGTTACATTACATTCACTAGTACGAGTGAGAAAAACATCACGGGGTGGTGCGCATTGTATGGGTGTGTGTTACATTACATTCACTAGTACGAGTGAGAAAAACATCACGGGGTGGTGTGAATCGGAGGGTCTGAATTAGGAAAGGCAGTGAGGGGCAATGTAGGATGGAGAAAAGAACCGCGGGGTGGTCAGCATGGGGAGGTCAAGGAACATGCAGTGGCAATGTAGGATAGGTTTCTGAAAAACATTGCGGGGTGGTGCGCATTGTATGGGTGTGTGTTACATTACATTCACTAGTAGGAGTGAGAAAAACATCACGGGGTGGTGCGCATTGTATGGGTGTGTGTTACATTACATTCACTAGTAGGATTGAGAAAAACATCACGGGGTGGTGTGAATCGGAGGGTCTGAAATAAGATATGCAGTGTGTGGCAATGTAGGAAGGAGAAAAGCACCGCGGGGTGGTCAGCATGGGGAAGTCAGGGAACGTGCAGTGGCAATGCAGGATAGGGTTCTGAAAAACATCGCGGGGTGGTGCGCATTGTATGGGGGTGTGTTACATTACATTCACTAGTGGGAGTGAGAAAAACATCACGGGGTGGTGTGAATAGGAGGGTGTGAATTAGGATAGGCAGTGAGTGGCAATTTAGGATGGAGAAAAGCACTGCGGGGTGGTCAGCATGGGGAGGTCAGGGAACATGCAGTGGCAATGTAGGATAGGTTTCTGAAAAATATCGCGGGGTGGTGCGCATTGTATAGGTGTGCGTTACATTACATTCACTAGTAGGAGTGAGAAAAACATCACGGGGTGGTGCGCATTGTATGGGTGTGTGTAACATTACATGCACTAGTAGGAGTGAGAAAAACATCACGGGGTGTTGTGAATCGGAGGGTCTGAATTAGGATAGCCAGTGAGTGGCAATGTAGGATGGAGAAAAGCATCGCAGGTTGGTCAGCATGGGGAAGTCAGGGAACATGCAGTGGAAATGTAGGATAGGTTTCTGAAAAACATCAAGGGGTCGTGCGCATTGTATGGTTGTGTTTTACATTACGTTCTCTAGTAGGAGTGAGAAAAACATCACGGGGTGGTGTCAATCGGAAGGTCTGAATTAGGATAGGCAGTGAGTGGCAATGTAGGATGGAGAAAAGCACCGCGGGGTGGTCAGCATGGGGAGGTCAGGGAACATGCAGTGGAAATGTAGGATAGGTTTCTGAAAAACATCGTGGGTTGGTGCGCATTGTATGGGTGGGTGTTACATTACATTCACTAGTAGGAGTGAGAAAAACATCACGGGGTGGTGCGCATTGTATGGGTGTGTGTTACATTACATTCACTAGTACGAGTGAGAAAAACATCACGGGATGGTGCGCATTGTACGGGTGTGTGTTACATTACATTCACTAGTACGAGTGAGAAAAACATCACGGGGTGGTGCTCATTGTATGGGTGTGTGTTACATTACATTCACTAGTAGGAGTGAGAAAAACATCACGGGATGGTGCGCATTGTATGGGTGTGTGTTACATTACATTCACTAGTAGGAGTGAGAAAAACATCACGGGGTGGTGCGCATTGTATGTGTGTGTGTTACATTATATTCACTAGTAGGAGTGAGAAAATCATCACGGGGTGGTGCGCATTGTATGGGTGTGTGTTACATTACATTCACTAGTAGGAGTGAGAAAAACATCACGGGGTGGTGTGAAACGGAGGGTCTGAATTAGGATAGGCAGTGAGTGGCAATGTAGGATGGAGAAAAGCACCGCGGTGTGGTCAGCATGGGGAGGTCAGGGAACATGCAGTGGCAATGTAGGATAGGTTTCTGAAAAACATTGCGGGGTGGTGCGCATTGTATGGGTGTGTGTTACATTACATTCACTAGCAGGAGTGAGAAAAACATCACGGGGTGGTGCGCATTGTATGGGTGTGTGTTACATTACATTCACTAGTAGGAGTGAGAAAAACATCACGGGGTGGTGTGAATCGGAGAGTCTGAATTAGGATAGGCAGTGAGTGGCAATGTAGGATGGAGAAAAGCACCGAAGGTGGTCAGCATGGGGAAGTCAGGGAACATGCATTGGCAATGTAGCATACGTTTCTGAAAAACATCAAGGGGTGGTGCGCATTGTATGGGTGTGTGTTACATTACATTCACTAGTAGGAGTGAGAAAAACATCACGGGGTGGTGTGAATCAGAGGGTATGAATTAGGATAGGCAGTGAGTGGCAATGTAGGATGGAGAAAAGCACCGCGGGGTGGTCAGCATGGGGAGGTCAGGGAACATGCAGTGGCAATGGAGGATAGGTTTCTGAAAAACATCGTGGGGTGGTGCGCATTGTATGGGTGGGTGTTACATTACATTCACTAGTAGGAGTGAGAAAAACATCACGGGGTGGTGCGCATTGTATGGATGTGTGTTACATTACATTCACTAGTACGAGTGAGAAAAACATCAAGGCGTGGTGCGCATTGTATGGGTGTGTGTTACATTACATTCACTAGTAGGAGTGAGAAAAACATCACGGGGTGGTGTGAATCTGAGGGTCTGAAATAAGATATGCAGTGAGTGGCAATGTAGGAAGGAGAAAAGCACTGCGGGGTGGTCCGCATGGGGAAGTCAGGGAACATGCAGTGGCAATGCAGAATAGGTTTCTGAAAAACATCGCGGGGTGGTGAGCATTGTATGGGGGTGTGTTACATTACATTCACTAGTGGGAGTGAGAAAAACATCACGGGCTGGTGTGAATACGAGGGTGTGAATTAGGATAGGCAGTGAGTGGCAATTTAGAATGGAGAAAAGCACTGCGGGGTGGTCAGCATGGGGAGGTCAGGGAACATGCAGTGGCAATGTAGGATAGTTTTCTGAAAAATATCAAGGGGTGGTGCGCATTGTATGGGTGTGTGTTACATTACATTCACTAGTAGGAGTGAGAAAAACATCACGTGGTGGTGTGAATCAGAGGGTCTGAATTAGGATAGGCAGTGAGTGTCAATGTAGGATGGAGAAAAGCTCCGCGGGGTGGTCAGCATGGGGAGGTCAGGTAACATGCAGTGTCAATGTAGGATAGGTTTTTGAAAAACATCGTGGGGTGGTGCGCATTGTATGGGTGGGTGTTACATTACATTCACTAGTAGGAGTGAGAAAAACATCACGGGGTGGTGCACATTGTATGGGTGTGTGTTACATTACATTCACTTGTACGAGTGAGAAAAACATCACGGGGTGGTGCACATTGTATGGGTGTTTGTTACATTACATTCACTAGTAGGAGTGAGAAAAACATCACGGGGTGGTGTGAATCGGAGGGTCTGAAATAAGATATGCAGTGAGTGGCAATGTAGGAAGGAGAAAAGCACCGCGGGGTCGTCAGCATGGGGAAATCGGGGAACGTGCAGTGGCAATGCAGGATAGGTTTCTGAAAAAACATCGCGGGGTGGTGCGCATTGTATGGGGGTGTGTTACATTACATTCACTAGTGGGAGTGAGAAAAACTTCACGGGGTGGTGTGAACAGGAGGGTGTGAATTAGGATAGGCAGTGAGTGGCAATTTAGGATGGAGAAAAGCACTGCGGGGTGGTCAGCATGGGGAGGTCAGGGAACATGCAGTGGCAATGTAGGATAGGTTTCTGAAAAACATCGCGGGGTGGTGCACATTGTATAGGTGTGCGTTACATTACATTCACAGGTAGGAGTGAGAAAAACATCACGGGGTGTGCGCATTGTATGGTTGTGTGTAACATAACATTCACTAGTAGGAGTGAGAAAAACATCACGGGGTGGTGTGAATCGGAGGGTCTGAATTAGGATAGGCAGTGAGTTGCAATGTAGGATATAGCAAAGCATCGCAGGTTGGTCAGCATGGGTAGTCAGGGAACATGCAGTGGCAATGTAGGATAGGTTTCTGAAAAACATCAAGGGGTGGTGCGCATTGTACGGGTGTGTGTTACATTACATTCACTAGTAGGAGTGAGAAAAACATCACGGGGTGGTGTGAATCAGAGGGTCTGAATTAGGATAGGCAGTGAGTGGCAATGTAGGATGGAGAAAAGCACCGCGGGGTGGTCAGCATGGGGAGGTCAGGGAACATGCAGTGGCAATGTAGGATAGGTTTCTGAAAAACATCGCGGGGTGGTGCGCATTGTATGGGTGGGTGTTACATTACATTCACTAGTAGGAGTGAGAAAAACATCACGGGGTGGTGCACATTGTATGGGTGTGCGTTACATTACATTCACTAGTACGAGTGAGAAAAACATCACGGGGTGGTGCGCATTGTATGGGTGTGTGTTACATTACATTCACTAGTAGGAGTGAGAAAATCATCAAGGTGTGGTGTGAACCGGAGGGTCTGAATTAGGATAGGCAGTGAGTGGCAATGTAGGATGGAGAAAAGCACCGCGGGGTGGTCAGCATGGGGAGGTCAGGGAACATGCAGTGGAAATGTAAGATAGGTTTCTGAAAAACATCGCGGGGTGGTGCGCATTGTATGGGTGTGTGTAAAATTACATCCACTAGTAGGAGTGAGAAAAACATCGCGGGGTGCTGCGCATTGTATGGGTGTGTGTTACATTACATTCACTAGTAGGAGTGAGAAAAACATCACAGGGTGGTGTGAATCGGAGTGTCTGAATTAGGATAGGCAGTGAGTGGCAATGTAGGATGGAGAAAAGCACCGCGGGGTGGTGAGCATGGGGAGGTCAGGGAACATGCAGTGGCAATGTAGGATAGGTTTCTGAAAAACATCAAGGGGTGGTGCGCATTGTATGGGTGTGTGTTACATTACATTCACTAGTAGGAGTGAGAAAAATATCACGGGGTGGTGCGCATTGTATGGGTGTGTGTTACATTACATTCACTAGTACGAGTGAGAAAAACATCACGGGGTGTTCCGCATTGTATGGGTGTGTGTTACATTACGTTCACTAGTAGGAGTGAGAAAAACATCACGGGGTGGTGTCAATCGGAAGGTCTGAATTAGGATAGGCAGTGAGTGGCAATGTAGGATGGAGAAAAGCACCGCGGGGTGGTCAGCATGGGGAGGTCAGGGAACATGCAGTGGAAATGTAGGATAGGTTTCTGAAAATCATCGCTTGGTGGTGCGCATTGTATGGGTGTGTGTTACATTATATTCACTAGTAGGAGTGAGAAAAACATCACGGGGCGGTGCGCATTGTGTGGGTGTGTGTTACATTACATTCACTAGTAGGAGTGAGAAAAACATCACGGGGTGGTGTGAATCGGAGGGTCTGTATTAGGATAGGCAGTGAGTGGCAATGTAGGATGGAGAAAAGAACCGCGGGGTGGTCAGCATGGGGAGGTCAAGGAACATGCAGTGGCAATGTAGGATAGGTTTCCGCAAAACATTGTGGGGTGGTGCGCATTGCATGGGTGTGTGTTACATTAAATTCACTAGTAGGAGTGAGAAAAACATCACGGGGTGGTGCGCATTGTATGGGTGTGTGTTACATTACATTCACTAGTAGGAGCGAGAAAAACATCACGGGGTGGTGTGAATCGGAGGGTCTGAATTAGGATAGGCAGTGAGTGGCAATGTAGGATGGAGAAAAGCACCGCGGTGTGGTCAGCTTGGGGAGGTCAGGGAACATTCAGTGGCAATGTATGATAGGTTTCTGAAAAACATCGCGGGGTGGTGTCCATTGTATGGGTGTGTGTTACAATACATTCACTAGTATTAGTGAGAAAAACATCACGGGGTGGTGCGCATTGTATGGGTGTGTGTTACATTATATTCACTAGTAGGACTGAGAAAATCATCACGGGGTGGTGCATATTGTATGGGTGTGTGTTACATTACATTCACTAGTGGGAGTGAGAAAAACATCACGGGGTGGTGTGAATCGGAGGGTGTGAATTAGGAAAGGCAGTGAGTGGCAATTTAGGATGGAGAAAAGCACCGCGGGGTGGTCAGCATGGGGAGGTCAGGGAACATGCAGTGGCAATGTAGGATAGGTTTCTGAAAAACATCGCGGGGTGGTGCGCATTGTATGGGTGTGTGTTACATTACATTCACTAGTAGGAGTGAGAAAAACATCACGGGATGGTGCGCATTGTATGGGTGTGTGTTACATTACATTCACTAGTAGGAGTGAGAAAAACATCACGGGGTGGTGCGCATTGTATGTGTGTGTGTTACATTATATTCACTAGTAGGAGTGAGAAAATCATCACGGGGTGGTGCGCATTGTATGGGTGTGTGTTACATTACATTCACTAGTAGGAGTGAGAAAAACATCACGGGGTGGTGTGAAACGGAGGGTCTGAATTAGGATAGGCAGTGAGTGGCAATGTAGGATGGAGAAAAGCACCGCGGTGTGGTCAGCATGGGGAGGTCAGGGAACATGCAGTGGCAATGTAGGATAGGTTTCTGAAAAACATTGCGGGGTGGTGCGCATTGTATGGGTGTGTGTTACATTACATTCACTAGCAGGAGTGAGAAAAACATCACGGGGTGGTGCGCATTGTATGGGTGTGTGTTACATTACATTCACTAGTAGGAGTGAGAAAAACATCACGGGGTGGTGTGAATCGGAGAGTCTGAATTAGGATAGGCAGTGAGTGGCAATGTAGGATGGAGAAAAGCACCGAGGGTGGTCAGCATGGGGATGTCAGGGAACATGCATTGGCAATGTAGCATAGGTTTCTGAAAAACATCAAGGGGTGGTGCGCATTGTATGGGTGTGTGTTACATTACATTCACTAGTAGGAGTGAGAAAAACATCACGGGGTGGTGTGAATCAGAGGGTCTGAATTAGGATAGGCAGTGAGTGGCAATGTAGGATGGAGAAAAGCACCGCGGGGTGGTCAGCATGGGGAGGTCAGGGAACATGCAGTGGCAATGGAGGATAGGTTTCTGAAAAACATCGTGGGGTGGTGCGCATTGTATGGGTGGGTGTTACATTACATTCACTAGTAGGAGTGAGAAAAACATCACGGGGTGGTGCGCATTGTATGGGTGTGTGTTACATTACATTCACTAGTACGAGTGAGAAAAACATCAAGGCGTGGTGCGCATTGTATGGGTGTGTGTTACATTACATTCACTAGTAGGAGTGAGAAAAACATCACGGGGTGGTGTGAATCTGAGGGTCTGAAATAAGATATGCAGTGAGTGGCAATGTAGGAAGGAGAAAAGCACTGCGGGGTGGTCCGCATGGGGAAGTCAGGGAACATGCAGTGGCAATGCAGGATAGGTTTCTGAAAAACATCGCGGGGTGGTGAGCATTGTATGGGGGTGTGTTACATTACATTCACTAGTGGGAGTGAGAAAAACATCACGGGCTGGTGTGAATACGAGGGTGTGAATTAGGATAGGCAGTGAGTGGCAATTTAGAATGGAGAAAAGCACTGCGGGGTGGTCAGCATGGGGAGGTCAGGGAACATGCAGTGGCAATGTAGGATAGTTTTCTGAAAAATATCAAGGGGTGGTGCGCATTGTATGGGTGTGTGTTACATTACATTCACTAGTAGGAGTGAGAAAAACATCACGGGGTGGTGTGAATCAGAGGGTCTGAATTAGGATAGGCAGTGAGTGTCAATGTAGGATGGAGAAAAGCTCCGCGGGGTGGTCAGCATGGGGAGGTCAGGTAACATGCAGTGTCAATGTAGGATAGGTTTTTGAAAAACATCGTGGGGTGGTGCGCATTGTATGGGTGGGTGTTACATTACATTCACTAGTAGGAGTGAGAAAAACATCACGGGGTGGTGCACATTGTATGGGTGTGTGTTACATTACATTCACTTGTACGAGTGAGAAAAACATCACGGGGTGGTGCACATTGTATGGGTGTGTGTTACATTACATTCACTAGTAGGAGTGAGAAAAACATCACGGGGTGGTGTGAATGGGAGGGTCTGAAATAAGATATGCAGTGAGTGGCAATGTAGGAAGGAGAAAAGCACCGCGGGGTGGTCAGCATGGGGAAATCGGGGAACGTGCAGTGGCAATGCAGGATAGGTTTCTGAAAAAACATCGCGGGGTGGTGCGCATTGTATGGGGGTGTGTTACATTACATTCACTAGTGGGAGTGAGAAAAACTTCACTGGGTGGTGTGAACAGGAGGGTGTGAATTAGGATAGGCAGTGAGTGGCAATTTAGGATGGAGAAAAGCACTGCGGGGTGGTCAGCATGGGGAGGTCAGGGAACATGCAGTGGCAATGTAGGATAGGTTTCTGAAAAACATCGCGGGGTGGTGCACATTGTATAGGTGTGCGTTACATTACATTCACAGGTAGGAGTGAGAAAAACATCACGGGGTGTGCGCATTGTATGGTTGTGTGTAACATAACATTCACTAGTAGGAGTGAGAAAAACATCACGGGGTGGTGTGAATCGGAGGGTCTGAATTAGGATAGGCAGTGAGTTGCAATGTAGGATATAGAAAAGCATCGCAGGTTGGTCAGCATGGGTAGTCAGGTAACATGCAGTGGCAATGTAGGATAGGTTTCTGAAAAACATCAAGGGGTGGTGCGCATTGTACGGGTGTGTGTTACATTACATTCACTAGTAGGAGTGAGAAAAACATCACGGGGTGGTGTGAATCAGAGGGTCTGAATTAGGATAGGCAGTGAGTGGCAATGTAGGATGGAGAAAAGCACCGCGGGGTGGTCAGCATGGGGATGTCAGGGAACATGCAGTGGCAATGTAGGATAGGTTTCTGAAAAACATCGCGGGGTGGTGCGCATTGTATGGGTGGGTGTTACATTACATTCACTAGTAGGAGTGAGAAAAACATCACGGGGTGGTGCACATTGTATGGGTGTGCGTTACATTACATTCACTAGTACGAGTGAGAAAAACATCACGGGGTGGTGCGCATTGTATGGGTGTGTGTTACATTACATTCACTAGTAGGAGTGAGAAAATCATCAAGGTGTGGTGTGAATCGGAGGGTCTGAATTAGGATAGGCAGTGAGTGGCAATGTAGGATGGAGAAAAGCACCGCGGGGTGGTCAGCATGGGGAGGTCAGGGAACATGCAGTGGAAATGTAAGATAGGTTTCTGAAAAACATCGCGGGGTGGTGCGCATTGTATGGGTGTGTGTAAAATTACATCCACTAGTAGGAGTGAGAAAAACATCGCGGGGTGCTGCGCATTGTATGGGTGTGTGTTACATTACATTCACTAGTAGGAGTGAGAAAAACATCACAGGGTGGTGTGAATCGGAGTGTCTGAATTAGGATAGGCAGTGAGTGGCAATGTAGGATGGAGAAAAGCACCGCGGGGTGGTGAGCATGGGGAGGTCAGGGAACATGCAGTGGCAATGTAGGATAGGTTTCTGAAAAACATCAAGGGGTGGTGCGCATTGTATGGGTGTGTGTTACATTACATTCACTAGTAGGAGTGAGAAAAATATCACGGGGTGGTGCGCATTGTATGGGTGTGTGTTACATTACATTCACTAGTACGAGTGAGAAAAACATCACGGGGTGTTCCGCATTGTATGGGTGTGTGTTACATTACGTTCACTAGTAGGAGTGAGAAAAACATCACGGGGTGGTGTCAATCGGAAGGTCTGAATTAGGATAGGCAGTGAGTGGCAATGTAGGATGGAGAAAAGCACCGCGGGGTGGTCAGCATGGGGAGGTCAGGGAACATGCAGTGGAAATGTAGGATAGGTTTCTGAAAATCATCGCTTGGTGGTGCGCATTGTATGGGTGTGTGTTACATTATATTCACTAGTAGGAGTGAGAAAAACATCACGGGGCGGTGCGCATTGTGTGGGTGTGTGTTACATTACATTCACTAGTAGGAGTGAGAAAAACATCACGGGGTGGTGTGAATCGGAGGGTCTGTATTAGGATAGGCAGTGAGTGGCAATGTAGGATGGAGAAAAGAACCGCGGGGTGGTCAGCATGGGGAGGTCAAGGAACATGCAGTGGCAATGTAGGATAGGTTTCCGCAAAACATTGCGGGGTGGTGCGCATTGTATGGGTGTGTGTTACATTAAATTCACTAGTAGGAGTGAGAAAAACATCACGGGGTGGTGCGCATTGTATGGGTGTGTGTTACATTACATTCACTAGTAGGAGCGAGAAAAACATCACGGGGTGGTGTGAATCGGAGGGTCTGAATTAGGATAGGCAGTGAGTGGCAATGTAGGATGGAGAAAAGCACCGCGGTGTGGTCAGCTTGGGGAGGTCAGGGAACATTCAGTGGCAATGTATGATAGGTTTCTGAAAAACATCGCGGGGTGGTGTCCATTGTATGGGTGTGTGTTACATTACATTCACTAGTATTAGTGAGAAAAACATCACGGGGTGGTGCGCATTGTATGGGTGTGTGTTACATTATATTCACTAGTAGGACTGAGAAAATCATCACGGGGTGGTGCATATTGTATGGGTGTGTGTTACATTACATTCACTAGTGGGAGTGAGAAAAACATCACGGGGTGGTGTGAATCGGAGGGTGTGAATTAGGAAAGGCAGTGAGTGGCAATTTAGGATGGAGAAAAGCACCGCGGGGTGGTCAGCATGGGGAGGTCAGGGAACATGCAGTGGCAATGTAGGATAGGTTTCTGAAAAACATCGCGGGGTGGTGCGCATTGTATGGGTGTGTGTTACATTACATTCACTAGTAGGAGTGAGAAAAACATCACGGGGTGGTGCTCATTGTATGGGTGTGTGTTACATTACATTCACTAATAGGAGTGAGAAACACATCACGGGGTGGTGTGAATCGGATGGTCTGTATTAGGATAGGCACTGAGTGGCAATGTAGGATGGAGAAAAGCACCGCAGGGTGGTCAGCATGGGGAAGTCAGGGAACATGCAGTGGCAATGTAGGATAGGTTTCTGAAAAACATCAAGGGGTGGTGCGCATTGTGTGGGTGTGTGTTACATTACATTCACTAGTAGGAGTGAGAAAAACATCACGGGGTGGTGTGAATCAGAGGGTCTGAATTAGGATAGGCAGTGAGTGTCAATGTAGGATGGAGAAAAGCTCCGCGGGGTGGTCAGCATGGGGAGGTCAGGGAACATGCAGTGGCAATGTAGGATAGGTTTCTGAAAAACATCGTGGGGTGGTGCGCATTGTATGGGTGGGTGTTACATTACATTCACTAGTAGGAGTGAGAAAACCATCACGGGGTGGTGCGCATTGTATGGGTGTGTGTTACATTACATTCACTTGTACGAGTGAGAAAAACATCACGGGGTGGTGCGCATTGTATGGGTGTGTGTTACATTACATTCACTAGTAGGAGTGAGAAAAACATCACGGGGTGGTGTGAATCGGAGGGTCTGAAATAAGATATGCAGTGAGTGGCAATGTAGGAAGGAGAAAAGCACCGCGGGGTGGTCAGCATGGGGAAGTCGGGGAACGTGCAGTGGCAATGCAGGATAGGTTTCTGAAAAAACATCGCGGGGTGGTGCGCATTGTATGGGGGTGTGTTACATTACATTCACTAGTGGGAGTGAGAAAAACTTCACGGGGTGGTGTGAATAGGAGGGTGTGAATTAGGATAGGCAGTGAGTGGCAATTTAGGATGGAGAAAAGCACTGCGGGGTGGTCAGCATGGGGAGGTCAGGGAACATGCAGTGGCAATGTAGGATAGGTTTCTGAAAAACATCGCGGGGTGGTGCGCATTGTATAGGTGTGCGTTACATTACATTCACTAGTAGGAGTGAGAAAAACATCACGGGGTGGTGCGCATTGTATGGTTGTGTGTAACATAACATTCACTAGTAGGAGTGAGAAAAACATCACGGGGTGGTGTGAATCGGAGGGTCTGAATTAGAATAGGCAGTGAGTTGCAATGTAGGATGGAGAAAAGCATCGCAGGTTGGTCAGCATGGGTAGTCAGGGAACATGCAGTGGCAATGTAGGATAGGTTTCTGAAAAACATCAAGGGGTGGTGCACATTGTATGGGTGTGTGTTGCATTACATTCACTAGTAGGAGTGAGAAAAACATCACGGGGTGGTGTGAATCAGAGGGTCTGAATTAGGATAGGCAGTGAGTGGCAATGTAGGATGGAGAAAAGCACCGCGGGGTGGTCAGCATGGGGAGGTCAGGGAACATGCAGTGGCAATGTAGGATAGGTTTCTGAAAAACATCGAGGGGTGGTGCGCATTGTATGGGTGGGTGTTACATTACATTCACTAGTAGGAGTGAGAAAAACATCACGGGGTGGTGCACATTGTATGGGTGTGCGTTACATTACATTCACTAGTACGAGTGAGAAAAACATCGCGGTGTGGTGCGCATTGTATGGGTGTGTGTTACATTATATTCACTAGTAGGAGTGAGAAAAACATCAAGTTGTGGTGTGAAACGGAGGGTCTGAATTAGGATAGGCAGTGAGTGGCCTTGTAGGATGGAGAAAAGCACCGCGGGGTGGTCAGCATGGGGAGGTGAGGGAACATGCAGTGGCAATGTAAGATAGGTTTCTGAAAAACATCGCGGGGTGGTGTGCATTGTATGGGTGTGTGTTACATTACATCCACTAGTAGGAATGAGAAAAACATCACGGGGTGCTGCGCATTGTATGGGTGTGTGTTACATTACGTTCACTAGTAGGAGTGAGAAAAACATCACGGGGTGGTGTCAATTGGAAGGTCTGAATTATTATAGGCAGTGAGTGGCAATGTAGGATGGAGAAAAGTACCGCGGGGTGGTCAGCATGGGGAGGTCAGGGAACATGCAGTCGAAATGTAGGATAGGTTTCTGAAAAACATCGCGGGGTGGTGCGCATTGTATGGGTGTGTGTTACATTACATTCACTAGTAGGAGTGAGAAAAATATCACGGGGTGGTGCGCATTGTATGGGTGTGTGTTACATTACATTCACTAGTAGGAGTGAGAAAAACATCACGGGGTGGTGTGAATCGGAGGGTATGAATTAGGATAGGCAGTGAGTGGCCTTGTAGGATGGAGAAAAGCACCGCGGGGTGGTGAGCATGGGGAGGTCAGGGAACATGCAGTGGCAATGTAGGATAGGTTTCTGAAAAATATCGCGGGGTGGTGCGCATTGTATGGGTGTGTGTTACATTACATTCACTAGTAGGATTGAGAAAAACATCACGGGGTGGTGTGAATCGGATGGTCTGAATTAGGATAGGCAGTGAGTGGCAATGTAGGATGGAGAAAAGCACCGCGGGGTGGTCAGCATGGGGAGGTCAGGGAACATGCAGTGGCAATGTAGGATAGGTTTCTGAAAAACATCGCGGGGTTGAGTGCATTGTATGCGTATGTGTTACATTACATTCACTAGTAGGAGTGAGAAAACATCACGGGGTGGTGCGCATTGTATGGGTGTGTGTTACATTACATTCACTAGTAGGAGTGAGAAAATCATCACGTGCTGGGGCGCATTGTATGGGTGTGTGTAACATTACATTCACTAGTAGGAGTGAGAAAATCATCACGGGGTGGTGTGAATCGGAGGGTCTGAATTACGATAGGCAGTGAGTGGCAATGTAGAATGGAGAAAAGCACCGCGAGGTGGTCAGCATGGGGAGGTCAGGGAACATGCAGTGGCAAGGCAGGATAGGTTTCTGAAAAACATCGCGGGGTGGTGCGCATTGTATGGGTGTGTGTTACATTACATTCACTAGTAGGAGTGAGAAAAACATCACGGGGTGGTGTGAATCGGAGGGTCTGAATTAGGATAGGCAGTGAGTGGCAATGTAGGATGGAGAAAAGCACCGCGGGGTGGTCAGCATGGGGAGGTCAGGGAACATGCAGTGCCAATGTAGGATAGGTTTCTGAAAAACATCGCGGGGTGGTGTGCATTGTATGGGTGTGTGTTACATTACATTCAGTAGTACGAGTGAAAAAAACATCACGGGGTGGTGTGAATCGGAGGGTCTGAATTAGGCTAGGCAGTGAGTTTCAATGTAGGATGGAGAAAAGCACCGCGGGGTGGTCAGCATGGGGAGGTCAGGGAACATGCAGTGGCAATGTAGGATAGGTTTCTGAAAAACATCACGGGGTGGTGCGCATTGTATGGGTGTGTGTTACATTACATTCACTGGTAGGAGTGAGAAAAACCTCACGGGGTGGTGTGAATCGGAGGGTCTGAATTAGTATAGGCAGTGAGTGGCAATGTAGGACGGATTAAAGCACCGCAGGGTGGTCAGCATGGGGAAGTCAGGGAACATGCAGTTTCAATGTAGGATAGGTTTCTGAAAAACATCGCGGGGTGGTGTGCATTGTATGGGTGTGTGTTACATTACATTCACTAGTAGGAGTGAGAAAAACATCACGGGGTGGTGCGCACTGTATATGTGTGTGTTTCATTACATTCACTAGTAGGAGTGAGAAAAACATCACGGGGTCCTGCGCATTGTATGGGTGTGTGTTACATTACATTCACTAGTAGGAGTGACAAAAACATCACAGGGTGGTGTGAATCGGAGGCTCTGAATTAGGATAGGCAGTGAGTGGAAATGTAGGATGGAGAAAAGCACCGCGGTGTGGTGAGCATGGGGAAGTCAGGGAACATGCAGTGGCAATGTAGGATACGTTTCTGAAAAACATCACGGGGTGGTGCGCATTGTATGGGTGTGTGTTACATTACGTTCACTAGTAGGATTGAGAAAAACATCACGAGGTGGTGTCAATCGGAAGGTCTGAATTAGGATAGGTAGTGAGTGGCAATGTAGGATGGAGAAAAGCACCGCGGGGTGGTCAGCATGGGGAGGTCAGGGAACATGCAGTGGCAATGTAGGATAGGTTTCTGAAAAACATCGTGGGGTGGTGCGCATTGTATGGGTGGGTGTTACATTACATTCACTAGTACGAGTGAGAAAAACAACACGGGGTGGTGTGAATCGGAGGGTCTGAATTAGGATAGGCAGTGAGTGGCAATGTAGGATGGAGAAAAGCACCGCGGGGTGGTCAGCATGGGGAGGTCAGCTAACATGCAGTGGCAATGTTGGATAGGTTTCTGAAAAACATCACGGGGTGGTGCGCATTTTATGGGTGTGTGTTATATTACATTCACAAGTAGGAGTGAGAAAAACATCACGGGGTGGTGCGCATTGTATGGGTGTGTGTTACATTACATTCACTGGTAGGAGTGAGAAAAACCTCACGGGGTGGTGTGAATCGGAGGGTCTGAATTAGGATAGGCAGTGAGTGGCAATGTAGGAAGGAGAAAAGCACCGCAGGGTGGTCAGCATGGGGAAGTCAGGGAACATGCAGTTTCAATGTAGGATAGGTTTCTGAAAAACATCGCGGGGTGGTGTGCATTGTATGAGTGTGTGTTACATTACATTCACTAGTAGGAGTGAGAAAAACATCACGGGGTGGTGCGCAATGTATGTGTGTGTGTTTCATTACATTCACTAGTAGGAGTGAGAAAAACATAACGGGGTCCTGCGCATTGTATGGGTGTGTGTTACATTACATTCACTAGTAGGAGTGACAAAAACATTACAGGGTGGTGTGAATTGGAGGGTCTGAATTAGGATAGGCAGTGAGTGGAAATGTAGGATGGAGAAAAGCACCGCGGTGTGGTGAGCATGGGGAAGTCATGGAACATGCAGTGGCAATGTAGGATAGGTTTCTGAAAAACATCACGGGGTGGTGCGCATTGTATGGGTGTGTGTTACATTACGTTCACTAATAGGAGTGAGAAAAACATCACGGGGTGGTGTCAATCGGAAGGTCTGAATTAGGATAGGTAGTGAGTGGCAATGTAGGATGGAGAAAAGCACCGCGGGGTGGTCAGCATGGGGAGGTCAGGGAACATGCAGTGGCAATGTAGGATAGGTTTCTGAAAAACATCGTGGGGTGGTGCGCATTGAATGGGTGGGTGTTACATTACATTCGCTAGTAGGAGTGAGAAAAACATCACGGGGTGGTGCGCATTGTATGGGTGTGTGTTACATTACATTCACTAGTAGGAGTGAGAAAAATATCACGGGGTGGTGCGCATTGTATGGGTGTGTGTTACATTACGTTCACTAGTAGGAGTGAGAAAAACATCACGGGGTGGTCGCATTGTATGGGTGTGTGTTACATTACATTAACTAGTAGGAGTGAGAAAAACATCACGGGGTGGTGTGAATCGGAGGGTCTGAATTAGGATAGGCAGTGAGTGGCAATGTAGGATGGAGAAAAGCACCGAGGACTGGTCAGCATGGGGAGGTATGGGAACATGCACTGGCAATGTAGGATAGGTTTCTGAACAACATCGCGTGGTGGTGCGCATTATGGGTGTGTGTTAAATGACATTCACTAGTAGGAGTGAGAAAAACATCCCGGGGTGGTTTGAATCGGAGGGTCTGAATTAGGATAGGCAGTGAGTGGCAATGTAGGACGGAGAAAAGCACCGCGGGGTGGTCAGCATGGGGAGGTCAGGGAACATGCAGTGGCAATGTAGGATAGGTTTCTGAAAAACATCGCGGGGTGGTGCGCATTGTATGGGTGTGTGTTACATTACATTCACTAGTAGGAGTGAGAAAAACATCACGGGGTGGTGTGAATCGGAGGGACTGAATTAGGATAGGCAGTGAGTGGCAATGTAGGATGGAGAAAAGCACCGCGGGGTGGTCAGCATGGGGAGGTCAGGAAACTTGCAGTGGCAATGTAGGATAGGTTTCTGAAAAGCATCGCGGGGTGGTGCGCATTGTATGGGTGTGTGTTACATTACATTCACTAGTAGGAGAGAGAAAACAATCACGGGGTGGTGCGCATTGTATGGGTGTGTGTTACATTACATTCACTAGTAGGAGTGAGAAAAACATCACGGGGTGGTGTGAATCGGAGGGTCTGAATTAGGATAGGCAGTGAGTGGCAATGTAGGATGGAGAAAAGCACCGCGGTGTGGTCAGCATGGGGAGGTCAGGGAACATGCAGTGGCAATGTAGGATAGGTTTCTGAAAAACATCGCGGGGTGGTGTGCTTTGTATGGGTGTGTGTTACATTACATTCACTAGTAGGAGTGAGAAAAACATCACGGGGTGGTGCGCATTGTATGGGTGTGTGTTACATTATATTCACTAGTAGGAGTGAGAAAATCATCACGTGGTGGGGCGAATTGTATGGGTGTGTGTAACATTACATTCACTAGTAGGAGTGAGAAAAACATCACGGGGTGGTGTGAATTGGAGGGCCTGAATTAGGATAGGCAGTGAGTGGCAATGTAGAATGGAGAAAAGCACCGCGGGGTGGTCAGCATGGGAAGGTCAGGGAACATGCAGTGGCAATGCAGGATAGGTTTCTGAAAAACATCGCGGGGTGGTGCGCATTGTATGGGTGTGTGTTATATTACATTCACTAGTAGGAGTGAGAAAAACATCACGGGGTGGTGTGAATCGGAGGGTCTGAATTAGGATAGGCAGTGAGTGGCAATGGAGGATGGAGAAAAGCACCGCGGGGTGGTCAGCATGGGGAGGTCAGGGAACATGCAGTGGCAATGTAGGATAGGTTTCTGAAAAACATCGTGGGGTGGTGCGCATTGTATGGGTGTGTGTTACATTACATTCACTAGTAGGAGTGAGAAAAACATCACGGGGTGGTGCGCATTGTATGGGTGTGTGTTACATTACATTCACTAGTAGGAGTGAGAAAAACATCACAGGGTGGTTTGAATCGGAGGGTCTGAATTAGGATAGGCAGTGAGTGGCAATGTAGGATGGAGAAAAGCACCGAGGACTGGTCAGCATGGGGAGGTATGGGAACATGCAGTGGCAATGTAGGATAGGTTTCTGAACAACATCGCGTGGTGGTGCGCATTATGGGTGTGGGTTAAATGACATTCACTAGTAGGAGTGAGAAAAACATCCGGGGGTGGTGTGAATCGGAGGGTCTGAATTAGGATAGGCAGTGAGTGGCAATGTAGGACGGAGAAAAGCACCGCGGGGTGGTCAGCATGGGGAGGTCAGGGAACATGCAGTGGCAATGTAGGATAGGTTTCTGAAAAATATCGCGGGGTGGTGCGCATTGTATGGGTGTGTGTTACATTACATTCACTAGTAGGAGTGAGAAAAACATCACGGGGTGGTGTGAGTCGGAGGGTCTGAATTAGGATAGGCAGTGAGTGGCAATGTAGGATGGAGAAAAGCACCGCGGGGTGGACAGCATGGGGAGGTCAGGGAACATGCAGTGTCAATGTAGGATAGGTTTCTGAAAAACATCACGGGGTGGTGCGCATTGTATGGGTGTGTGTTATATTACATTCACTAGTAGAAGTGAGAAAAACATCACGGGGTGGTGTGAATCGGAGGGTCTGAATTAGGATAGGCAGTGACTGGCAATGTAGGATGGAGAAAAGCACCGCGGGGTGGTCAGCATGGGGAGGTCAGGGAACATGCAGTGGCAATGTAGGATAGGTTTCTGAAAAACATCGCGGGATGGTGTGCATTGTATGGATGTGTGTTACCTTACATTCACTAGTAGGAGTGAGAAAATCATCACGTGGTGGGGCGCATTGTATGGGTGTGTGTAACATTACATTCACAAGTAGGAGTGAGAAAAACATCACGGGGTGGTGTGAATCGGAGGGTCTGAATTAGGATAGGCAGTGAGTGGCAATGTAGGATGGAGAAAAGCACCGCGGGGTGGTCAGCATGGGGAGGTCAGGGAACATGCAGTGGCAATGCAGGATAGGTTTCTAAAAAACATCGCGGGGTGGTGCGCATTGTATGGGTGTGTGTTACATTACATTCACTAGTAGGAGTGAGAAAAACATCACGGGGTGGTGTGAATCGGAGGGTCTGAATTAGGATAGGCAGTGAGTGGCAATGTAGCATGGAGAAAAGCACCGCGGGGTGGTCAGCATGGGGAGGTCAGGGAACATGCAGTGTCAATGTAGGATAGGTTTCTGAAAAACATCATGGGGTGGTGCGCATTGTATGGGTGTGTGTTATATTACATTCACTAGTAGAAGTGAGAAAAACATCACGGGGTGGTGTGAATCGGAGGGTCTGAATTAGGATAGGCAGTGACTGGCAATGTAGGATGGAGAAAAGCACCGCGGGGTGGTCAGCATGGGGAGGTCAGGGAACATGCAGTGGCAATGTAGGATAGGTTTCTGAAAAACATCGTGGGTGGTGCGCATTGTATGGGTGGGTGTTACATTACATTCACTAGTAGGAGTGAGAAAAACATCATGGGGTGGTGCGCATTCTATGGGTGTGTGTTACATTACATTCACTAGTACGAGTGAGAAAAACATCACGGGGTGGTGCGCATTGTATGGGAGTGTGTTACATTACGTTCACTATTAGGAGTGAGAAAAACAACACGGAGTGGTGTCAATCGGAAGGTCTGAATTAGGATAGGCAGTGAGTGGCAATGTAGGATGGAGAAAAGCACCGTGGGGTGGTCAGCATGGGGAGGTCAGGGAACATGCAGTGGCAATGTAGGATAGGATTCTGAAAAACATCGCGGGGTGGTGCGCATTGTATGGGTGTGTGTTACATTACATTCACTAGTAGGAGTGAGAAAAACATCACGGGGTGGTGCGCATTATATGGGTGTGTGTTACATTACATTCACTAGTTGGAGTGAGAAAAACATCACGGGGCGGTGCGCATTGTATGGGTGTGTGTTACATTACATTCACTAGTACGAGTGAGAAAAACATCACGGGGTGGTGTGCATTGTATGGGTGTGTGTTACATTACATTCACTAGTAGGAGTGAGAAAATCATCACAGGGTGGTGTGAATCGGAGGATCTGAATTAGGATAGGCAATGAGTGGCAATGTAGGATGGAGAAAAGCACCGCGGGGTGGTGAGCATGGGGAGGTCAGGGAACATGCAGTGGCAATGTAGGATAGGTTTCTGAAAAACATCACGGGGTGGTGCGCATTGTATTTGTGTGTGTTACATTAAGTTCACTAGTAGGAGTGAGAAAAACATCACGGGGTGGTGTGAATCGGAGGGTCTGAATTAGGATAGGCAGTGAGTGGCAATTTAGGATGGAGAAAAGCACCGCAGGGTGGTCAGCATGGGGACGTCAGGGAACATGCCGTGGCAATGTAGGATAGGTTTCTGAAAAACATCGGGGGGTGGTGCGCATTGTATGGGTGTGTGTTACATTACATTCACTAGTAGGAATGAGAAAAACATCACGGGGTGGTGAGAATCGGAGGGACTGAATTAGGATAGGCAGTGACTGGCAATGTAGGATGGAGAAAAGCACCGCGGGGTGGTCAGCATGGGGAGGTCAGGGAACATGCAGTGGCAATGTAGGATAGCTTTCTGAAAAACATCGCGGGGTGGTGTGCATTGTATGGGTGTGTGTTACATTACATTCACTAGTAGGAGTGAGAAAAACATCACGGGGTGGTGCGCATTGTATGGGTGTCTGTTACATTACATTCACTAGTAGGAGTGAGAAAATCATCACGGGGTGGTGCGAATTGCCTGGGTGTGTGTTACATTACATTCACTAGTAGGAGTGAGAAAAACACGGGGTGGTGTGAATCGGAGGGTCTGAATTAGGATAGGCAGTGAGTGGCAATGTAGGATGGAGAAAAGCACCGCGGGGTGGTCAGCATGGGGAGGTCAGGGAACATGCAGTGGCAATGTAGGATAGGTTTCTGAAAAACATCGCGGGGTGGTGCGCATTGTATGGGGGTGTGTTACATTACATTCACTAGTAGGAGTTAGAAAAACATCACGGGGTGGTGCTCATTGTATGGGTGTGTGTTACATTACATTCAATAGTAGGAGTGAAAAAAACATCACGGGGTGGTGTGAATCGGAGGGTCTGTATTAGGATAGGCAGTGAGTGGCAATGTATTATGGAGAAAAGCACCGCAGGGTGGTCAGCATGGGGAGGTCAGGGAACATGCAGTGGCAATGTAGGATAGGTTTCTGAAAAACATCGCGGGGTGGTGCGCATTTTATGGGTGTGTGTTACATTACATTCACTAGTAGGAGTGAGAAACACATCACGGGGTGGTGTGAATCAGAGGGTCTGAATTAGGATAGGCAGTGAGTGGCAATGTAGAATGGAGAAAAGCACCGCGGGGTGGTCAGCATGGGGAGGTCAGGGAACATGCAGTGGCAATGTAGGATAGTTTTCTGAAAAACATCATGGGGTGGTGCGCATTGTATGGGTGTGTGTTACATTATATTCTCTAGTAGGAGTGAGAATAACATCACGGGGTGGTGTGAATCGGAGGGTCTGAAATAGGATATGCAGTGAGTGGCAATGTAGGAAAGAGAAAAGCACCGCGGGGTGGTCAGCCTGGGGAAGTCAGGGAACATGCAGTGGCAATGCAGGATATGTTTCTGAAAAACATCGCGGGGTGGTGCGCATTGTATGAGTGTGTGTTACATTACATTCACTAGTAGGAGTGAGAAAAACATCACGGGGTGGTGCGCAATGTATGTGTGTGTGTTTCATTACATTCACTAGTAGGAGTGAGAAAAACATAACGGGGTCCTGCGCATTGTATGGGTGTGTGTTACATTACATTCACTAGTAGGAGTGACAAAAACATTACAGGGTGGTGTGAATTGGAGGGTCTGAATTAGGATAGGCAGTGAGTGGAAATGTAGGATGGAGAAAAGCACCGCGGTGTGGTGAGCATGGGGAAGTCATGGAACATGCAGTGGCAATGTAGGATAGGTTTCTGAAAAACATCACGGGGTGGTGCGCATTGTATGGGTGTGTGTTACATTACGTTCACTAATAGGAGTGAGAAAAACATCACGGGGTGGTGTCAATCGGAAGGTCTGAATTAGGATAGGTAGTGAGTGGCAATGTAGGATGGAGAAAAGCACCGCGGGGTGGTCAGCATGGGGAGGTCAGGGAACATGCAGTGGCAATGTAGGATAGGTTTCTGAAAAACATCGTGGGGTGGTGCGCATTGAATGGGTGGGTGTTACATTACATTCGCTAGTAGGAGTGAGAAAAACATCACGGGGTGGTGCGCATTGTATGGGTGTGTGTTACATTACATTCACTAGTAGGAGTGAGAAAAATATCACGGGGTGGTGCGCATTGTATGGGTGTGTGTTACATTACGTTCACTAGTAGGAGTGAGAAAAACATCACGGGGTGGTCGCATTGTATGGGTGTGTGTTACATTACATTAACTAGTAGGAGTGAGAAAAACATCACGGGGTGGTGTGAATCGGAGGGTCTGAATTAGGATAGGCAGTGAGTGGCAATGTAGGATGGAGAAAAGCACCGAGGACTGGTCAGCATGGGGAGGTATGGGAACATGCACTGGCAATGTAGGATAGGTTTCTGAACAACATCGCGTGGTGGTGCGCATTATGGGTGTGTGTTAAATGACATTCACTAGTAGGAGTGAGAAAAACATCCCGGGGTGGTTTGAATCGGAGGGTCTGAATTAGGATAGGCAGTGAGTGGCAATGTAGGACGGAGAAAAGCACCGCGGGGTGGTCAGCATGGGGAGGTCAGGGAACATGCAGTGGCAATGTAGGATAGGTTTCTGAAAAACATCGCGGGGTGGTGCGCATTGTATGGGTGTGTGTTACATTACATTCACTAGTAGGAGTGAGAAAAACATCACGGGGTGGTGTGAATCGGAGGGACTGAATTAGGATAGGCAGTGAGTGGCAATGTAGGATGGAGAAAAGCACCGCGGGGTGGTCAGCATGGGGAGGTCAGGAAACTTGCAGTGGCAATGTAGGATAGGTTTCTGAAAAGCATCGCGGGGTGGTGCGCATTGTATGGGTGTGTGTTACATTACATTCACTAGTAGGAGAGAGAAAACAATCACGGGGTGGTGCGCATTGTATGGGTGTGTGTTACATTACATTCACTAGTAGGAGTGAGAAAAACATCACGGGGTGGTGTGAATCGGAGGGTCTGAATTAGGATAGGCAGTGAGTGGCAATGTAGGATGGAGAAAAGCACCGCGGTGTGGTCAGCATGGGGAGGTCAGGGAACATGCAGTGGCAATGTAGGATAGGTTTCTGAAAAACATCGCGGGGTGGTGTGCTTTGTATGGGTGTGTGTTACATTACATTCACTAGTAGGAGTGAGAAAAACATCACGGGGTGGTGCGCATTGTATGGGTGTGTGTTACATTATATTCACTAGTAGGAGTGAGAAAATCATCACGTGGTGGGGCGAATTGTATGGGTGTGTGTAACATTACATTCACTAGTAGGAGTGAGAAAAACATCACGGGGTGGTGTGAATTGGAGGGCCTGAATTAGGATAGGCAGTGAGTGGCAATGTAGAATGGAGAAAAGCACCGCGGGGTGGTCAGCATGGGAAGGTCAGGGAACATGCAGTGGCAATGCAGGATAGGTTTCTGAAAAACATCGCGGGGTGGTGCGCATTGTATGGGTGTGTGTTATATTACATTCACTAGTAGGAGTGAGAAAAACATCACGGGGTGGTGTGAATCGGAGGGTCTGAATTAGGATAGGCAGTGAGTGGCAATGGAGGATGGAGAAAAGCACCGCGGGGTGGTCAGCATGGGGAGGTCAGGGAACATGCAGTGGCAATGTAGGATAGGTTTCTGAAAAACATCGTGGGGTGGTGCGCATTGTATGGGTGTGTGTTACATTACATTCACTAGTAGGAGTGAGAAAAACATCACGGGGTGGTGCGCATTGTATGGGTGTGTGTTACATTACATTCACTAGTAGGAGTGAGAAAAACATCACAGGGTGGTTTGAATCGGAGGGTCTGAATTAGGATAGGCAGTGAGTGGCAATGTAGGATGGAGAAAAGCACCGAGGACTGGTCAGCATGGGGAGGTATGGGAACATGCAGTGGCAATGTAGGATAGGTTTCTGAACAACATCGCGTGGTGGTGCGCATTATGGGTGTGGGTTAAATGACATTCACTAGTAGGAGTGAGAAAAACATCCGGGGGTGGTGTGAATCGGAGGGTCTGAATTAGGATAGGCAGTGAGTGGCAATGTAGGACGGAGAAAAGCACCGCGGGGTGGTCAGCATGGGGAGGTCAGGGAACATGCAGTGGCAATGTAGGATAGGTTTCTGAAAAATATCGCGGGGTGGTGCGCATTGTATGGGTGTGTGTTACATTACATTCACTAGTAGGAGTGAGAAAAACATCACGGGGTGGTGTGAGTCGGAGGGTCTGAATTAGGATAGGCAGTGAGTGGCAATGTAGGATGGAGAAAAGCACCGCGGGGTGGACAGCATGGGGAGGTCAGGGAACATGCAGTGTCAATGTAGGATAGGTTTCTGAAAAACATCACGGGGTGGTGCGCATTGTATGGGTGTGTGTTATATTACATTCACTAGTAGAAGTGAGAAAAACATCACGGGGTGGTGTGAATCGGAGGGTCTGAATTAGGATAGGCAGTGACTGGCAATGTAGGATGGAGAAAAGCACCGCGGGGTGGTCAGCATGGGGAGGTCAGGGAACATGCAGTGGCAATGTAGGATAGGTTTCTGAAAAACATCGCGGGATGGTGTGCATTGTATGGATGTGTGTTACCTTACATTCACTAGTAGGAGTGAGAAAATCATCACGTGGTGGGGCGCATTGTATGGGTGTGTGTAACATTACATTCACAAGTAGGAGTGAGAAAAACATCACGGGGTGGTGTGAATCGGAGGGTCTGAATTAGGATAGGCAGTGAGTGGCAATGTAGGATGGAGAAAAGCACCGCGGGGTGGTCAGCATGGGGAGGTCAGGGAACATGCAGTGGCAATGCAGGATAGGTTTCTAAAAAACATCGCGGGGTGGTGCGCATTGTATGGGTGTGTGTTACATTACATTCACTAGTAGGAGTGAGAAAAACATCACGGGGTGGTGTGAATCGGAGGGTCTGAATTAGGATAGGCAGTGAGTGGCAATGTAGCATGGAGAAAAGCACCGCGGGGTGGTCAGCATGGGGAGGTCAGGGAACATGCAGTGTCAATGTAGGATAGGTTTCTGAAAAACATCATGGGGTGGTGCGCATTGTATGGGTGTGTGTTATATTACATTCACTAGTAGAAGTGAGAAAAACATCACGGGGTGGTGTGAATCGGAGGGTCTGAATTAGGATAGGCAGTGACTGGCAATGTAGGATGGAGAAAAGCACCGCGGGGTGGTCAGCATGGGGAGGTCAGGGAACATGCAGTGGCAATGTAGGATAGGTTTCTGAAAAACATCGTGGGTGGTGCGCATTGTATGGGTGGGTGTTACATTACATTCACTAGTAGGAGTGAGAAAAACATCATGGGGTGGTGCGCATTCTATGGGTGTGTGTTACATTACATTCACTAGTACGAGTGAGAAAAACATCACGGGGTGGTGCGCATTGTATGGGAGTGTGTTACATTACGTTCACTATTAGGAGTGAGAAAAACAACACGGAGTGGTGTCAATCGGAAGGTCTGAATTAGGATAGGCAGTGAGTGGCAATGTAGGATGGAGAAAAGCACCGTGGGGTGGTCAGCATGGGGAGGTCAGGGAACATGCAGTGGCAATGTAGGATAGGATTCTGAAAAACATCGCGGGGTGGTGCGCATTGTATGGGTGTGTGTTACATTACATTCACTAGTAGGAGTGAGAAAAACATCACGGGGTGGTGCGCATTATATGGGTGTGTGTTACATTACATTCACTAGTTGGAGTGAGAAAAACATCACGGGGCGGTGCGCATTGTATGGGTGTGTGTTACATTACATTCACTAGTACGAGTGAGAAAAACATCACGGGGTGGTGTGCATTGTATGGGTGTGTGTTACATTACATTCACTAGTAGGAGTGAGAAAATCATCACAGGGTGGTGTGAATCGGAGGATCTGAATTAGGATAGGCAATGAGTGGCAATGTAGGATGGAGAAAAGCACCGCGGGGTGGTGAGCATGGGGAGGTCAGGGAACATGCAGTGGCAATGTAGGATAGGTTTCTGAAAAACATCACGGGGTGGTGCGCATTGTATTTGTGTGTGTTACATTAAGTTCACTAGTAGGAGTGAGAAAAACATCACGGGGTGGTGTGAATCGGAGGGTCTGAATTAGGATAGGCAGTGAGTGGCAATTTAGGATGGAGAAAAGCACCGCAGGGTGGTCAGCATGGGGACGTCAGGGAACATGCCGTGGCAATGTAGGATAGGTTTCTGAAAAACATCGGGGGGTGGTGCGCATTGTATGGGTGTGTGTTACATTACATTCACTAGTAGGAATGAGAAAAACATCACGGGGTGGTGAGAATCGGAGGGACTGAATTAGGATAGGCAGTGACTGGCAATGTAGGATGGAGAAAAGCACCGCGGGGTGGTCAGCATGGGGAGGTCAGGGAACATGCAGTGGCAATGTAGGATAGCTTTCTGAAAAACATCGCGGGGTGGTGTGCATTGTATGGGTGTGTGTTACATTACATTCACTAGTAGGAGTGAGAAAAACATCACGGGGTGGTGCGCATTGTATGGGTGTCTGTTACATTACATTCACTAGTAGGAGTGAGAAAATCATCACGGGGTGGTGCGAATTGCCTGGGTGTGTGTTACATTACATTCACTAGTAGGAGTGAGAAAAACACGGGGTGGTGTGAATCGGAGGGTCTGAATTAGGATAGGCAGTGAGTGGCAATGTAGGATGGAGAAAAGCACCGCGGGGTGGTCAGCATGGGGAGGTCAGGGAACATGCAGTGGCAATGTAGGATAGGTTTCTGAAAAACATCGCGGGGTGGTGCGCATTGTATGGGGGTGTGTTACATTACATTCACTAGTAGGAGTTAGAAAAACATCACGGGGTGGTGCTCATTGTATGGGTGTGTGTTACATTACATTCAATAGTAGGAGTGAAAAAAACATCACGGGGTGGTGTGAATCGGAGGGTCTGTATTAGGATAGGCAGTGAGTGGCAATGTATTATGGAGAAAAGCACCGCAGGGTGGTCAGCATGGGGAGGTCAGGGAACATGCAGTGGCAATGTAGGATAGGTTTCTGAAAAACATCGCGGGGTGGTGCGCATTTTATGGGTGTGTGTTACATTACATTCACTAGTAGGAGTGAGAAACACATCACGGGGTGGTGTGAATCAGAGGGTCTGAATTAGGATAGGCAGTGAGTGGCAATGTAGAATGGAGAAAAGCACCGCGGGGTGGTCAGCATGGGGAGGTCAGGGAACATGCAGTGGCAATGTAGGATAGTTTTCTGAAAAACATCATGGGGTGGTGCGCATTGTATGGGTGTGTGTTACATTATATTCTCTAGTAGGAGTGAGAATAACATCACGGGGTGGTGTGAATCGGAGGGTCTGAAATAGGATATGCAGTGAGTGGCAATGTAGGAAAGAGAAAAGCACCGCGGGGTGGTCAGCCTGGGGAAGTCAGGGAACATGCAGTGGCAATGCAGGATATGTTTCTGAAAAACATCGCGGGGTGGTGCGCATTTTATGGGTGTGTGTTACATTACATTCACTAGTGGGAGTGAGAAAAACATCACGGAGTGGTGTGAATCGGAGGGTGTGAATTAAGATACGCAGGGAGTGGCAATGTAGGATGGAGAAAAGCACCACTGTGTGGTCAGCATGGGGAGGTCAGGGAACATGCAGTGGCAAAGTAGGATAGGTTTCTGAAAAATATCGCGTGCTGGTGCGCATTGTATGGGTGTGTGTTACATTACATTCACTAGTAGGAGTGAGAAAAACATCACGCGGTGGTGTGAATCGGAGGGTCTGAATTAGGATAGGCAGTGAGTGGCTATGTAGGATGGAGAAAAGCACCGCAGGGTCGTCAGCATGGGGAAGTCAGGGAACATGCTGTTTCAATGTAGGATAGGTTTCTGAAAAACATCGCTGGGTGGTGTGTATTTTATGGGTGTGTGTTACATTACATTCACTAGTAGGAGTGAGAAAAACATCACGGGGTGGTGCGCATTGTATGGGTGTATGTTACATTACATGCACTAGTAGGAGTGAGAAAAACATCACGGGTGGTGCGCATTGTATGGGTGTGTGTTACATTACATTCACTAGTAGGAGTTAGAAAAACATCACGGGGTGGTGTGAATCAGAGGGTCTGAATTAGGATAGGCAGTGAGTGGCCTTGTAGGATGGAGAAAAGCACCGCGGGGTGGTCAACATGGGGAGGTCAGGGAACATTCAGTGGCAATGTAGGAGAGGTTTCTGAAAAACATCGTGGTGTGGTGCGCATTGTATGGGTGTGTGTTACATTACATTCACTAGTAGGAGTGAGAAAAACATCACGGGGTGGTGCGCATTGTATGGGTGTGTGTTACATTACATTCACTAGTAGGAGTGAGAAATACATCACGGGGTGGTGCGCATTATATGGGTGTGTGTTACATTACATTCACTAGTACGAGTGAGAAAAACATCACGGGGTGGTGTGCATTGTATGGGTGTGTGTTACATTACATTCACTAGTACGAGTGAGAAAAACATCACGGGGTGGTGTGCATTGTATGGGTGTGTGTTACATTACATACAATAGTAGGAGTGAGAAAAACATCACGGGGTGGTGTGAATCGGACGGTCTGAATTAGGATAGGCAGAGAGTGGCAATGTAGGATGCAGAAAAGCACCGAGGAGTGGTCAGCATGGGGAGGTCAGGGAACATACAGTGGCAATGTAGGATAGGTTTCTGAAAAACATCGCGTTTTGGTGCGCATTATGGGTGTGTGTTAAATGACATTCATTAGTAGGAGTGAGAAAAACATCGCGGGGTGGTGTGAATCGGAGGGTGTGAATTAGGATAGGCAGTGAGTGGCAATGTAGGATGGAGATAAGCACCGCGGGGTTGTCAGCATGGGAAGGTCAGGGAACATGCAGTGGCAATGTAGGATAGGTTTCTGAAAAATATCATGGGGTGGTGCGCATTGTATGGGTGTGTGTTACATTACATTCACTAGTAGGAGTGAGAAAAATATCACGGGGTGGTGCACATTGTATGGGTGTGTGTTACATTACATTCACTAGTAGGAGCGAGAAAAACATCACGGGGTGGTGTGAATCGGAGGGTCTGAATTAGGATAGGCAGTGAGTGGCAATGTAGGATGGAGAAAAGCACCACGGTGTGGTCAGCATGGGGAGGTCAGGGAACATGCAGTGGCAATGTAGGATGGGTTTCTGAAAAACATTGCGGTGTGGTGTGCATTGTATGATTGTGTGTTATATTAAATTCACTAGTAGGAGTGAGAAAAACAACACGGGGTGGTGCGCATTGTATGGGTGTGTGTTACATTACATTCACTAGTAGGAGTGAGAAAATCATCACGAGGTGGTGCGCATTGTATGGGTGTGTGTTACATTACATTCACTAGTAGGAGTGAGAAAAACATCACGGGGTGCTGCGCATTGTATGGGTGTGTGTTACATTACATTCACTAGTAGGAGTGAGAAAATCATCACAGGGTGGTGTGAATCGGAGGGTCTGAATTAGGATAGGCAGTGAGTGGCAATGTAGGATGGAGAAAAGCACCGCGGGGTGGTGAGCATGGGGAGGTCAGGGAACATGCAGTGGCAATGTAGGATAGGTTTCTGAAAAACATCACGGGGTGGTGCGCATTGTATGGGTGTGTGTTACATTAAGTTCACTAGTAGGAGTGAGAAAAACATCACGGGGTGGTGTGAATCGGAGGGTCTGAATTAGGATAGGCAGTGAGTGGCAATGTAGGATGGAGAAAAGCACCGCAGGGTGGTCAGCATGGGGACGTCAGGGAACATGCCGTGGCAATGTAGGATAGGTTTCTGAAAAACATCGGGGGGTGGTGCGCATTGTATGGGTGTGTGTTACATTACATTCACTAGTAGGAATGAGAAAAACATCACGGGGTGGTGAGAATCGGAGGGACTGAATTAGGATAGGCAGTGAGTGGCAATGTAGGATGGAGAAAAGCACCGCGGGGTGGTCAGCATGGGGAGGTCAGGGAACATGCAGTGGCAATGTAGGATAGCTTTCTGAAAAACATCGCGGGGTGGTGTGCATTGTATGGGTGTGTGTTACATTACATTCACTAGTAGGAGTGAGAAAAACATCACGGGGTGGTGCGCATTGTATGGGTGTCTGTTACATTACATTCACTAGTAGGAGTGAGAAAATCATCACGGGGTGGTGCGAATTGCATGGGTGTGTGTTACATTACATTCACTAGTAGGAGTGAGAAAAACACGGGGTGGTGTGAATCGGAGGGTCTGAATTAGGATAGGCAGTGAGTGGCAATGTAGGATGGAGAAAAGCACCGCGGGGTGGTCAGCATGGGGAGGTCAGGGAACATGCAGTGGCAATGTAGGATAGGTTTCTGAAAAACATCGCGGGGTGGTGCGCATTGTATGGGGGTGTGTTACATTACATTCACTAGTAGGAGTGAGAAAAACATCACGGGGTGGTGCTCATTGTATGGGTGTGTGTTACATTACATTCAATAGTAGGAGTGAGAAAAACATCACGGGGTGGTATGAATCGGAGGGTCTGTATTAGGATAGGCAGTGAGTGGCAATGTATTATGGAGAAAAGCACCGCAGGGTGGTCAGCATGGGGAGGTCAGGGAACATGCAGTGGCAATGTAGGATAGGTTTCTGAAAAACATCGCGGGGTGGTGCGCATTTTATGGGTGTGTGTTACATTACATTCACTAGTAGGAGTGAGAAACACATCACGGGGTGGTGTGAATCGGAGGGTCTGAATTAGGATAGGCAGTGAGTGGCAATGTAGGATGGAGAAAAGCACCGCGGGGTGGTCAGCATGGGGAGGTCAGGGAACATGCAGTGGCAATGTAGGATAGTTTTCTGAAAAACATCATGGGGTGGTGCGCATTGTATGGGTGTGTGTTACATTACATTCTCTAGTAGGAGTGAGAAAAACATCACGGGGTGGTGTGAATCGGAGGGTCTGAAATAGGATATGCAGTGAGTGGCAATGTAGGAAAGAGAAAAGCACCGCGGGGTGGTCAGCCTGGGGAAGTCAGGGAACATGCAGTGGCAATGCAGGATATGTTTCTGAAAAACATCGCGGGGTGGTGCGCATTTTATGGGTGTGTGTTACATTACATTCACTAGTGGGAGTGAGAAAAACATCACGGAGTGGTGTGAATCGGAGGGTGTGAATTAAGATACGCAGGGAGTGGCAATGTAGGATGGAGAAAAGCACCACTGTGTGGTCAGCATGGGGAGGTCAGGGAACATGCAGTGGCAAAGTAGGATAGGTTTCTGAAAAACATCGCGTGCTGGTGCGCATTGTATGGGTGTGTGTTACATTACATTCACTGGTAGGAGTGAGAAAAACATCACGGGGTGGTGTGAATCGGAGGGTCTGAATTAGGTTAGGCAGTGAGTGGCAATGTAGGATGGAGAAAAGCACCGCGGGGTGGTCAGCATGGGGAGGTCAGGGAACATGCAGTGGCAATGTAGGATAGGTTTCTGAAAAACATCGTGGGGTGGTGCGCATTGTATGGGTGGGTGTTACATTACATTCGCTAGTAGGAGTGAGATAAACATCACGGGGTGGTGCGCATTGTATGGGTGTGTGTTACATTACATTCACTAGTAGGAGTGAGAAAAATATCACGGGGTGTTGCGCATTGTATGGGTGTGTGTTACATTACGTTCACTAGTAGGAGTGAGAAAAACATCACGGGGTGGTGTCAATCGGAAGGTCTGAATTAGGATAGGCAGTGAGTGGCAATGTAGGATGGAGAAAAGCACCGCGGGGTGGTCAGCATGGGGAGGACAGGGAACATGCAGTGGCAATGTAGGATAGGTTTCTGAAAAACATCGCAGTGTGGTGCGCATTGTATGGGTGTGTGTTACATTACATTCACTAGTAGGAGTGAGAAAAACATCACGGGGTGGTGCGCATTGTATGGGTGTGTGGTACATTACATTCACTAGTAGGAGTGAGAAAAACATCACGGGGCGGTGCGCATTGTATGGGTGTGTGTTACATTACATTCACAAGTACGAGTGAGAAAAACATCACGGGGTGGTGGGCATTGTATGGGTGTGTGTTACATTACATTCACTAGTAGGAGTGAGAAAAACATCACGGGGTGGTGTGAATCGGATGGTCTGAATTAGGATAGGCAGTGAGTTGCAATGTAGGACGGAGAAAAGCACCGCGGGGTGGTCAGCATGGGGAGGTCAGGGAACATGCAGTGGCAATGTAGGATAGGTTTCTGAAAAACATCGCGGGGTGGTGCGCATTGTATGGGTGTGTGTTACATTACATTCACTAGTAGGAGTGAGAAAAACATCACGGGGTGGTGCGCATTGTATGGGTGTGTGTTACATTACATTCACTAGTAGGAGTGAAAAAAACATCACGGGGTGGTGTGAATCGGAGGGTCTGAATTAGGATAGGCAGTGAGTGGCAATGTAGGATGGAGAAAAGCACCGCGGGGTGGTCAGCATGGGGAGGTCAGGGAACATGCAGTGGCAATGTAGGATAGGTTTCTGAAAAACATCGCGGGGTGGTGCGCATTGTATGGGTGTGTGTTACATTACATTCACTAGTAGGAGTGAGAAAAACATCACGGGGTGGTGCGCATTGTATGGGTGTGTGTTACATTACATTCACTAGTAGGAGTGAGAAAAACATCACGGGGTGGTGTGAATCGGAGGGTCTGTATTAGGATAGGCAGTGAGTGGCAATGTAGGATGGACAAAAGCACCGCAGTGTGGTCAGCATGGGGAGGTCAGGGAACATGCAGTGGCAATGTAGGATAGGTTTCTGAAAAACATCGCGGGGTGGTGTGCATTGTATGGGTGTGTGTTACATTACATTCAATAGTAGGAGTGAGAAAAACATCACGGGGTGGTGCGCATTGTATGGGTGTGTGTTACATTACATTCACTAGTAGGAGTGAGAAAATCATCACGTGGTGGTGCGCATTGTATGGGTGTGTGTAACATTACATTCACTAGTAGGAGTGAGAAAAACATCACGGGGTGGTGTGAATTGGAGGGCCTGAATTAGGATAGGCAGTGAGTGCCAATGTAGGATGGAGAAAAGCACCGCGAGGTGGTCAGCATGGGGAGGTCATGGAACATGCAGTGGGAATGCAGGATAGGTTTCTGAAAAACATCGCAGGGTGGTGCGCATTGTATGGCTGGGTGTTACATTACATTCACTAGTAGGAGTGAGAAAAACATCACGGGGTGGTGTGAATCGGAGGGTCTGAATTAGGATAGGCAGTGAGTGGCAATGTAGGATGGAGAAAAGCACCGCGGGGTGGTCAGCATGGGGAGGTCAGGGAACATGCAGTGGCAATGTAGGATAGGTTTCTGAAAAACATCACGGGGTGGTGCGCATTGTATGGGTGTGTGTTATATTACATTCACTAGTAGGAGTGAGAAAAACATCACGGGGTGGTGTGAATCGGAGGGTCTGAATTAGGATAGGCAGTGACTGGCAATGTAGGATGGAGAAAAGCACCGCGGGGTGGTCAGCATGGGGAGGTCAGGGAACATGCAGTGGCAATGTAGGATAGGTTTCTGAAAAACATCACGGGGTGGTGCGCATTGTATGGGTGTGTGTTATATTACATTCACTAGTAGGAGTGAGAAAAACATCACGGGGTGGTGTGAATCGGAGGGTCTGAATTAGGATAGGCAGTGACTGGCAATGTAGGATGGAGAAAAGCACCGCGGGGTGGTCAGCATGGGGAGGTCAGGGAACATGCAGTGGCAATGTAGGATAGGTTTCTGAAAAACATCGTGGGGTGGTGCGCATTGTATGGGTGGGTGTTACATTACATTCACTAGTAGGAGTGAGAAAAACATCACGGGGTGGTGCGCATTGTATGGGTGTGTGTTACATTACATTCACTAGTACGAGTGAGAAAAACATCACGGGGTGGTGCGCATTGTATGGGAGTGTGTTACATTACGTTCACTAGTAGGAGTGAGAAAAACATCACGGAGTGGTGTAAATCGGAAGGTCTGAATTAGGATAGGCAGTGAGTGGCAATGTAGGATGGAGAAAAGCACCGCCGGGTGGTCAGCATGGGGAGGTCAAGGAACATGCAGTGGCACTGTAGGATAGGATTCTGAAAAACATCGCGGGGTGGTGCGCATGGTATGGGTGTGTGTTACATTACATTCACTAGTAGGAGTGAGAAAAACATCACGGGGTGGTGCGCATTATATGGGTGTGTGTTACATTACATTCACTAGTAGGAGTGAGAAAAACATCACGGGGCGGTGCGCATTGTATGGGTGTGTGTTACATTACATTCACTAGTACGAGTGAGAAAAACATCACGGGGTGGTGTGCATTGTATGGGTGTGTGTTACATTACATTCAATAGTAGGAGTGAGAAAAACATCACGGTGTGGTGTGAATCGGAGGGTCTGAATTAGGATAGGCAGAGAGTGGCAATGTAGGATGCAGAAAAGCACCGAGGACTGGTCAGCATGGGGAGGTCAGGGAACATACAGTGGCAATGTAGGATAGGTTTCTGAAAAACATCGCGTTTTGGTGCGCATTATGGGTGTGTGTTAAATGACATTCACTAGTAGGAGTGAGAAAAACATCGCGGGGTGGTGTGAATCGGAGGGTGTGAATTAGGATAGCCAGTGAGTGGCAATGTAGGATGGAGAAAAGCACCGCGGTGTGGTCAGCATGGGGAGGTCAGGGAACATGCAGTGGCAATGTAGGATGGGTTTCTGAAAAACATCGCGGGGTGGTGTGCATTGTATGATTGTGTGTTACATTAAATTCACTAGTAGGAGTGAGAAAAACATCACGGGGTGGTGCGCATTGTATGGGTGTGTGTTACATTACATTCACTAGTAGGAGTGAGAAAATCATCACGGGGTGGTGTGAATCGGAGGGTCTGAATTAGGAAAGGCAGTGATTGGCAATGTAGGATGGAGAAAAGCACCGCGGGGTGGTCAGCATGGGGAGGTCAGGGAACATGCAGTGGCAATGTAGGATAGTTTTCTGAAAAACATCACGGTGTGGTGTGCATTGTATGGGTGTGTGTTACATTACATTCACTAGTAGGAGTGAGAAAAACATTGTGGGGTGGTGTTAATCGGAGGGTCTGAAATAAGATATGCAGTGAGTGGCAATGTAGGAAGGAGAAAAGCACCGCGGGGTGGTCAGCATGGGGAAGTCAGGGAACATGCAGTGGGAATGCAGGATAGGTTTCTGAAAAACATCGCGGGGTGGTGCGCATTGTATGGGTGTGTGTTACATTACATTCACTAGTGGGAGTGAGAAAAACATCACGGGGTGGTGTGAATCGGAGGGTGTGAATTAGAATAGGCAGTGAGTGTCAATGTAGGATGGAGAATAGCACTGCGGTTTGGTCAGCATGGGGAGGTCAGGGAACATGCAGTCGCAATGTAGGATAGGTTTCTGAAAAACATCGCGGGGTGGTGTGCATTGTATGGGTGTGTGTTACATTACATTCTCTAGTAGGAGTGAGAAAAACATCACGGGGTGGTGCGCATTGTATGGGTGTGTGTTACATTACATTCACTAGTAGGAGTGAGAAAAACATCACTGGGTGGTGTGAATCGGAGGGTCTGAATTAGGATAGGCAATGAGTGGCAATGTAGGATGGAGAAAAGCACCGCGGGGTGGTCAGCATGGGGAGGTCAGGGAACATGCAGTGGCAATGTAGGATAGGTTTCTGAAAAACATCACGGGGTGGTGCGCATTGTATGGGTGTGTGTTACATTACGGTCACTAGTAGTAGTGAGAAAAACATTGCGGGGTGGTGTGAATTGGAGGGTCTGAATTAGGATAGGCAGTGAGTAGCAATGTAGGATGGAGAAAAGCACCGCGGGTTGGTCAGCATGGGGAGGTCAGGGAACATGCCGTGGCAATGTAGGATAGGTTTCTGAAAAACATCGGGGGGTGGTGCGCATTGTATGGGTGTGTGTTACATTACGGTCACTAGTAGGAGTGAGAAAAACATTGCGGGTTGGTGTGAATCGGAGGGTCTGGATTAGGATAGGCAGTGAGTAGCAATGTAGGATGGAGAAAAGCACCGCGGGTTGGTCAGCATGGGGAGGTTAGGGAACATGCCGTGGCAATGTAGGATAGGTTTCTGAAAAACATCGGGGGGTGGTGCGCATTGTATGGGTGTGTTTTACATTACATTCACTAGTAGGAGTGAGAAAAACATAACGGGGTGGTGAGAATCGGAGGGTCTGAATTAGGATAGGCAGTGAGTGGCAATGTAGGATGGAGAAAAGCACCGCGGGGTGGTCAGCATGGGGAGGTCAGGGAACATGCAGTGGCAATGTAGGATAGCTTTCTGAAAAACATCGCGGGGTGGTGTGCATTGTATGGGTGTGTGTTACATTACATTCACTAGTAGGAGTGAGAAACACATCACGGGGTGGTGCGCATTGTATGGGTGTCTGTTACATTACATTCACTAGTAGGAGTGAGAAAATCATCACGGGGTGGTGCGAATTGTATTGGTGTGTGTTACATTACATTCACTAGTAGGAGTGAGAAAAACATCACGGGGTGGTGCGCATTGTATGGGTGTCTGTTACATTACATTCACTAGTAGGAGTGAGAAAATCATCACGGGGTGGTGCGAATTGTATTGGTGTGTGTTACATTACATTCACTAGTAGGAGTGAGAAAAACATCACGGGGTGGTGAGAATCGGAGGGACTGAATTAGGATAGGCAGTGAGTGGCAATGTAGGATGGAGAAAAGCACCGCGGGGTTGTCAGCATGGGGAGGTCAGGGAACATGCAGTGGCAATGTAGGATAGGTTTCTGAAAAACATCGCGGGGTGGTGCGCATTGTATGGGGGTGTGTTACATTACATTCACTAGTAGGAGTGAGAAAAACATCGCGGGGTGGTGCTCATTGTATGGGTGTGTGTTACATTACATTCAATAGTAGGCGTGAGAAAAACATCACGGGGTGGTGTGAATCGGAGGGTCTGTATTAGGATAGGCAGTGAGTGGCAATGTATTATGGAGAAAAGCACCGCAGGGTGGTCTGCATGGGGAGGTCAGGGAACATGCAGTGGCAATGTAGGATAGGTTTCTGAAAAACATCGCGGGGTGGTGCGCATTGTATGGGTGTGTGTTACATTACATTCACTAGTAGGAGTGAGAAACACATCACGGGGTGGTGTGAATCGGAGGGTCTGAATTAGGATAGGCAGTGAGTGGCAATGTATTATGGGGAAAAGCACCGCGGGGTGGTCAGCATGGGGAGGTCAGGGAACATGCAGTGGCAATGTAGGATAGTTTTCTGAAAAACATCACGGGGTGGTGCGCATTGTATGGGTGTGTGTTACATTACATTCACTAGTAGGAGTGAGAAAAACATCACGGGGTGGTGTGAATCGGAGGGTCTGAAATAGGATATGCAGTGAGTGGCAATGTAGGAAAGAGAAAAGCACCGCGGGGTGGTCAGCATGGGGAAGTCAGGGAACATGGAGTGGCAATGCAGGATAGGTTTCTGAAAAACATCGCGGGGTGGTGCGCATTTTATGGGTGTGTGTTACATTACATTCACTAGTGGGAGTGAGAAAAACATCACGGAGTGGTGTGAATCGGAGGGTGTGAATTAGGATAGGCAGGGAGTGGCAATGTAGGATGGAGAAAAGCACCGCGGGGTGGTCAGCATGGGGAGGTTAGGGAACATGCAGTGGCAATGTAGGATAGGTTTCTGAAAAACTTCGCGGGGTGGTGTGTATTTTATGGGTGTGTGTTACATTACATTCACTAGTAGGATTGAGAAAAACATCACGGGGTGGTGCGCATTGTATCGGTGTGTGTTACATTACATTCACTAGTAGGAGTGAGAAAAACATCACGGGTGGTGCGCATTGTATGGGTGTGTGTTACATTACATTCACTAGTAGGAGTGAGAAAAGCATCACGGGGTAGGGTGAATCAGAGGGTCTGAATTAGGATAGGCAGTGAGTGGCTTTGTAGGATGGAGAAAAGCACCGCGGGGTGGTCAGCATGGGGAGGTCAGGGAACATTCAGTGGAAATGTAGGTGAGGTTTCTGAAAAACATCGTGGGGTGGTGCGCATTGTAAGGGTGTGTGTTACATTACATTCACTAGTAGGAGTGAGAAAAACATCACGGGGTGGTGCGCATTGTATGGGTGTGTGTTACATTACATTCACTAGTAGGAGTGAGAAAAACATCACGGGGTGGTGCGCATTGTATGGGTGTGTGTTACATTACATTCACTAGTAGGAGTGAGAAAATCATCACGGGGTGGTGCGCATTTTATGGGTGTCTGTTACATTACATTCACTAGTAGGAGTGAGAAAAACATCTCGGGGTGGTGTGAATCGGAGGGTCTGAATTAGGATAGGCAGTGAGTGGCAATGTAGGATGGAGAAAAGCACCGCGGGGTGGTCAGCATGGGGTGGTCAGGGAACATGCAGTGGCAAAGTAGGATAGGTTTCTGAAAAATATCGCGGGGTGGTGCGCATTGTATGGGTGTGTGTTACATTACATTCACTAGTAGGAGTGAGAAAAACATCACGGGGTGGTGCTCATTGTATGGGTGTGTGTTACATTACATTCAGTAGTAGGAGTGAGAAAAACATGACGGGGTGGTGTGAATCAGAGTGTCTGTATTAGGATAGGCAGTGAGTGGCAATGTAGGATGGAGAAAAGCACCGCGAGGTGGTCAGCATGGGGAGGTCAGGGAACATGCAGTGGCAATATAGGATAGTTTTCTGAAAAACATCACGGGGTGGTGCGCATTGTATGGGTGTGTGTTACATTACATTCACTAGTAGGCGTGAGAAAAACATCACGGGGTGGTGTGAATCGGAGGGTCTGAATTAGGATACTCAGTGAGTGGCAATGTAGGATGGAGAAAAGCACCGTGAGGTGGTCAACATGGGGAGGTCAGGGAACATGCAGTGGCAATGTAGGATAGTTTTCTGAAAAACATCACGGGGTGGTGCGCATTGTATGGGTGTGTGTTACATTACATTCTCTAGTAGGAGTGAGAAAAACATCACGGGGTGGTGCGCATTGTATGGGTGTGTGTTACATTACATTCACTAGTACGAGTGAGAAAAACATCACGGGGTGGTGTGAATCGGAGGGTCTCAATTAGGATAGGCAATGAGTGGCAATGTAGGATGGAGAAAAGCACCGCAGGGTGGTCAGCATGGGGAAGTCAGGGAACATGCAGTTTCAATGTAGGATAGGTTTCTGAAAAACATCGCGGGGTGGTGTGCATTATATGGGTGTGTGTTACATTACATTCACTAGTAGGAGTGAGAAAGACATCACGGCGTGGTGCGCACTGTATGTGTGTGTGTTACATTACATTCACTAGTAGGAGTGAGAAAAACATCACGGGGTGCTGCGCATTGTATGTGTGTGTGTTACATTACATTCACTAGTAGGAGTGAGAAAAACATCACAGGGTGGTGTGAATCGGAGGGTCTGAATTAGGATAGGCAGTGAGTGGCAATGTAGGATGGAGAAAAGCATCGCGGGGTGGTGAGCATGGGGAGGTCAGGGAACATGCCGTGGCAATGTAGGATAGGTTTCTGAAAAACATCGGGGGGTGGTGCGCATTGTATGGGTGTGTGTTACATTACATTCACTAGTAGGAGTGAGAAAAACATCACGTGGTGGTGAGAATCGGAGGGTCTGAATTAGGATAGGCAGTGAGTGGCAATGTAGGATGGAGAAAAGCACCGCGGGGTGGTCAGCATGGGGAGGTCAGGGAACATGCAGTGGCAATTTAGGATAGCTTTCTGAAAAACATCGCGGGGTGGTGTGCATTGTATGGGTGTGTAACATTACATTCACTAGTAGGAGTGAGAAAAACATCACGGGGTGGTGCGCATTGTATGGGTGTCTGTTACATTACATTCACTAGTAAGAGTGAGAAAATCATCACGGGGTGGTGCGAATTGTATGGGTGTTTGTTACATTACATTCAATAGTAGGAGTGAGAAAAACATCACGGGGTGGTGTGAATCGGAGGGTCTGTATTAGGATAGGCAGTGAGTGGCAATGTATTATGGAGAAAAGCACCGCAGGGTGGTCAGCATGCGGAGGTCAGGGAACATGCAGTGGCAATGTAGGATAGGTTTCTGAAAAACATCGCGTGGTGGTGCGCATTGTATGGGTGTGTGTTACATTACATTCACTAGTAGGAGTGAGAAAAACATCACGCGGTGGTGTGAATCGGAGGGTCTGAATTAGGATAGGCAGTGAGTGGCTATGTAGGATGGAGAAAAGCACCGCAGGGTCGTCAGCATGGGGAAGTCAGGGAACATGCTGTTTCAATGTAGGATAGGTTTCTGAAAAACATCGCGGGGTGGTGTGTATTTTATGGGTGTGTGTTACATT